>NC_135881.1:174225199-174540199 GCF_964194155.1 Cetorhinus maximus | reverse complement strand
ACCCTCATGTGTAGCTCATCTTCAACCTATCTGTGACATCCATCATCCAACTATGCCTAGGTCGACCCCTCTTTCACCTGCCTTCCATTTTCCCTCTAGAAGAGATCTCTGTAGCTTTTCAGCTCTGATAAAATGGCCAAAATACTGACATTTTCTTTTCTAGATGTCACTTTTTAGAGTTCTTTTTGCTCATGTTATTTCATGCTCCTCTTCATTGGTGTTATGATCTGTATATGGAATCTTTAGCATGCATCTTAGCATCCACATTTCAAAGGCCCCTATTTTCATCTACAGGTCTTTACTTATTGTCCAGGTTTCTGAGGCATCCAGGAAAGCGGGTAGAATGTAGCATCTTCTGAATTTTTTTTACTTGTTACGAGCCTGAGTTTTATTGTTGTTAACACTTCCTTCCTCTTCACAGAATTACTTCTGGCTCTACCCTCCTTCTAACCTCTGCATCACAATTGCCATCTTCTGTAACCATTTGTCCTAAATAGATAAAAAAAATATCTACTTGGCCCATTGTGACACCATCCACTTTAATCTTCACTTTAGTTTCTTCTAACTACCATTGCTTTTGTCTTTTTGATGTTCATACTCATTCCATATTCCAAGCTTCTTGCTTTTACTTGATCTACAACATTTTGTAGGATCTGTTCTGATTCTGCAAGTAACGCTGTGTTGTCAGCATACCACACATTTGTTATGTTCTTACCTCCAATCTTTGCCCCTGGGAGTAGATTGAATTTTCTGAATATTTTTTTCTGTTTACAGATTGAATACATTTGGCGACAGTACGCAGCCTTGTCGTACTCCTCTCTTCACTTGAAACATATCGGATTGTCCCTCTTCTAGCCTGATGCTCATTATTTGGTCCCAATATAAGCTCAGGATAAATCTCACATCTTTACTGTCAATGTCACATTTCAGCAACACGTCTATTAACTTTTGGTAACAAACACGATCGTACACTTTTTCATAGCCTATGAAGCATATGTAAATGTTCTTGTTTACTTCTAGACATTTATCGAAGATTGCTCTTAGGTTAAATAATCCTACTCTTTTCCTACTTCAGGTCTAAATCCAGACTGCTTCAAATGCGTTATTATTTCTTTCTATTATGGTTTTCAAGATGACTTTATTGAGATGACTCATTAAGTTTATAGTTCCAAAATGATTGCACTCCATTTTTTTAGGTTTCTTAGGTAATTTAATGAATAATGAATGTCTCAAGTCACTTAGAATCTATACTGTGGTACATATTTGATCACAAATTTCTGTTAATGCTTCCAATTGTGTTTCTCCAAGGGCTTTTAGATGCTCTGTTGTCACTTCATCTATACTTGGAGATTTTCCTGTACTGACCAATTTCGAAGCTTTCTTTACCTCTGATATCATACTGTTTTGTATATGGGAGATGTTTGTGAGGGCTAGTACCCTTGATCTCCTGCCAAGCCACACACCCCCATCAAAAGGGTATGATTAGGGGAGATTGGTGTCCCACAAGTTTCCAATTCTCACTTATGGCTCCAAGTAGCCTTTGTGCATACCAGCAGTCATATCCCAGGACCTTGACTCAGCGAAAGTAGATGAGAGACCCATAAGCTTTGGCTGGCGTGCTGTGGAGTCAACATCCCTTCTAAAGTGCACAAAGTCTAGGACAGCGGAAAGAGGCAAAATATCCTAACAAGCTAGTTGGACGATGGCTCAGCAGGTGGAATGTGACATACCCATTCATGATGCTCAGTAAGGCAATGCGGCCGGTCACCTATGAAGAATTTGAGGCCTGGCACAGTATAAGCCCCATAGTTAGTCATAGAACATCACATTTAAAGAATAGGAGATTCAGAAGTATTTGGGCCCCCTGCAATTAATCCTGTTGTAAATAGTGAGAGGGCAGGAGGAGTCTATACCCGATGAAGAAACCAACAAATTTATGACAAAATTGACCTCAACTCACAAGAGAGGTCAGCTCCTGAGCCCATTACACTCAATGGAAGAGGTAGCTTCTTGAGGAACATGGAATATAAAACTTATATCAGGTGGGCAAGCTTAATAACTGCTTACATATAATAGATACTCACTTGTCTTGACTTATTAGGGCTTGCAGAAGTAAGATGGTCAGATGGAAAAGGTGAATTATATGCTTTACTTCTCGGGAGGTGAGAAACACAAATGGAGTAGGAATCCTATTAAACATAAGATACAAGAGATCAGTTCAAGGTTACTGGCCAGTCTCAGAATGTTTACGATTGAAGGAATGCCTTTTAATCTGGTTGTCATAAAAGTTTATGCCCCGACACAACATCACAATGCACAGGAAATAGAGGCATTTTCTGATGACACCCTGGAGTATTATGATCAAGTTAAATAAACTGATGTGGTAATTGTAACGGGCGACTTAAAAGCTAAAATCGGTGAAGGAACATCAGGAATGCATGTCAGTCAATATGGCCTTGAATTGAGAAATGAAAGAGGAGAGAGACTGGTACAATTTTGTCAAGAAAATGATTTGGTGGTGAAAAGCACTTTCTTTAAGCAACCAAAAAAAAAGACTGTACACTTGGAGAAGTCCAGGTGATGTGTATAGAAATCAAACAGATTAAGCAATGGTGAAACAACATTTTAGAAATTCATACTTATCCCGGTGCAGATACAAATTCAGATCATTGTTTCTATGTGGCAAAAACTAGGTTAAAACTAGGTTAAAACTGAAAAAAGCAAAAAGGAAAAACATATGCGATCATTTAGACTTTGACATGTTGAAGGATGAGAACACCAGAGAGGCATTCACTCTTAAAGTAATAAACAAGTATGAATGCCTCAGGATTGAGGAATCAGAACAAACCAAGATCTCAGAACAGGCAGCAAATGGAAAATCATGAAAGTGAGTATACAACATGCCACAATAGAAATATAACAATAACAGAAAAGAAAAACAGACAAGGAGTGAATGACAGATGGGATACTAACAATGATGATAGAAAGAGGAAAAGCAATCACTATCACAAGAGAAAAAGCACTAGATCAACTAATGGGACTAAAGACTGACAAGTCCTCCGGACTTAACATCCTAGGATCTTAAAAGAAGTGGCTGCGAAGATAGAAGATGCATTAGTTGCAATCTTCCAAAATTCCCTAGATTCTGAAAAGATCCCAGCAGATTAGAAAACTGCAAATGTCATGCCTCATTCAAGAAAGGAGGAAGACAGAGAGCAGGAAACTATAATCCAATTAGTTTAACATGTGTCATTGGGGATATACTGGAATAAGGAAATAGGAGCAGAATATTTCGAAAATCATAATATAATCAAGCAGAGTCAATATAGTTTTGTGAAAGGGATATCATGTTTGACAAATTTATTGGAGTTATTTAAGGATATAACAAGCAGAGTAGATAAAGGGGAACCATTAGATGTAGTGCATTTGGATTTCTAAAAGGCATTTGTTAAGGTGCCACACAAAATGTTACTACGCAGAATAAGAGCTCATGTTGTTGGGGATAATATATTAGCATGGGTAGAGGATTAAGTTGGGATAAATGGGTCATTTTCAGGTTGGCAAACTGTAACTAAGGAAGTACCCACAGGGATCAGTGCTGGGACCTCAATTATTTACAATCTATACTAATGACCTAGATGAAGAGGCAGTGTGTATTGTAGCTAAATTTGCTAACGATACAAAGACAACAAAGCATGCTATGAGGAGGACATATCTGCAAAGTGATAGAGATTGGTTAAGTGAGTGGGCAAAAATTTGGCAGATTGAGTATATGAGAAAATGTGAGGTTGTCCACTTGGTGGGAAGAATAAAAAAACAAAATATTATTTAAAAGAGTTGAGAGACAGAGGGATCCGGCTGTCCACATACATAAATCACAAAAAGTTAGCACGCAGCTAAAGAAAATAATTAGGAAGGCAAATGGAATGTTGGCCTTTATTGAAAGGGGGATGGAGTATAAAATAAGGAACTCCTGCTACAACTGTTGGTGAGACTATGCCTAAAGTACTGTGTACTGTTCCAGTCTCCTTAGTTCAGGAGGGATATACTTACAGTGGAGGCAGTTCAGAGAAGGTTTACTAGATTGATTCTTGGATTGAAAGGGTTATTTTATAAGGAAAGGTTGAGCAGGTTAGGCCTATGCTCATTGAAGTTTAGAAGAATGAGAGATGACCTTAGTGGAAACATAGGATTCTGAGAAGGGATGACAGGGTAGATGCTGAGAGGATGTTTCCCCTCATGGCTGAATGTAGAACTGAGGGGGGAAGTTTCAGAATAAGGGGTCCTCCATTTAAGATGGAGGTAAAAAGGAATTCCTTCTCTCAGAGGATCGTTAATCTTTAGAATTTTCTAACCCAGAGAGCAGTGAAGGCTAGGTCATTGAATATATTCAGAGCTTAGTTAATAGATTTTTGATCTATTAGGGAGTCAAGGGTTATGGGGGCAAACATAAGAGTGGGGTTGAGGCTATGATTATTGAATGGCAGAACAGGCTTGAGGGGCCGATTGGCCTACTCCTGCTCCTATTTCTTTTGTTCTTACGTTCATAACGTTTTGCTTTCAGATGATGTCATCGAAGGACAGCATATAAATGAGACCTTGGAGGGGACCAAACTTAACTCCTCAGGGATCACCAAGGGTAATGGTGCAGAGGCAGGAAGAGAAGTGATTGCAAGCGATACTCCAACTATATTTGACAGATAAAAATAGAACCAAGGGATAGCTGCACCTATCTAAATGATAGTGGTGAGATTCTGGAGGAGAATGGTGAGGACATCCTTGTCAAAGGTTGCAGACCAGTGAGGAAGGATGGGGAGGGATAGTTTCCCTTTTTCACTGTCACATGGGATGTCATTTGTGAATTTGATAAGAGGTGTTTCGGTGGAGGGAGGGACGGAAACCAATTGGAGGGATTCAAACATGAAATTCTAGGAAAGATAGGCACAGATTTGGGAGGCAACAACATGTTCAAGGTCTTTGGAGAGGAAAGGGAGGTTGGAGATTGATTAGTAGTTTACAAGGATGGTGGGATCAAGGCATGTTTTTCTGAGAAGAGGGGTGATGACAGCAGAATTAAAGGAGAGAGGAATAACACCTGAAGAGAAAGAGCCTTCAAGTATATCAGCCAACATGGCGATCAGGATGGGAAATTGGGTTGTCAGCAGTTTAGTGGGAATAGGATCATGGGAGCAGGAGGTGGGTCTCATGGACAAGATGAGCAAGGGTGGGGCATGGCAGAGGCAGTTGATTGATAGGGTAGAATTCTCCCCCCCATTGGGGGGCTTGTAGGGGGTGGGTGTGGGCGGGCATGGACCCAATTGGTGCCCCCGCTGCCATTTTATGTGGGCAGGCCAATTAAGGCCTGCCCAGCGCGACGTGCACCCAGAAGTGCTGTGTGCTCCCTGTGTGGGCGGGGTGGGGGGGGGGGAGACGTTGCCTGAGTCAGGAGTGTGCTCTTTCGCACATGTGTACGAAAGAGAGCAGGAATCTCCCTGAGACACCTCTGTGCCTCAGGGAGATAAGTATTAAGTTTTAAAAGGTTAATAAAGTGGAGAAATAATTTTGATGACATGTCCCCTCATGTGAAACTGCCACATGAGCTGGGATATGTGCATTGGTTTTAATAAAAAAATTTGTGTGAAAATTTAAAATAATTCATGAAACCTCATCCCGCCCATGGTTGAGGTTCCATGAAAAATACGAAGGCCGCCTGGGCTCTTCGTCCGCCCGCCAACCTTAAGGTTGGACGGGCAGCTCAGGTAATTGCTTAATTGCCTTTTTAAATTGCTTTAATAGACCTTTGACAGTTCGGCAGGTACACAGCTGACTCAGCTGCCTGCCCGTCAAACTGAAAATCTAAATGACACGCGCCGAGCTGAAGATTCAGGCCATAGTCTTGATCTTTGTGACAAAGAAGGTTTAGGGAGAGAATTTCAGAGGTTAGGGCCATGCAGCTGAAAGCATGGTTGCCAGTGGTGGCACGATCAAAATTGGCGATACGCAAAAAGCCAAAATTGGAGGAGTACATATATCTCAAAGGGTTGTAGGGTTGGCGGAGGTGACAGTCATAGGGAGGGGCGAGGCGATGGAGAGATTTGAAAGCATGGAGGAGAATTTTAAAATCGAGACTTTGCTCAACCGGGAGTGATAGTGACAAACATAGAGCAAACACACGGGTGATGGGTGAACGAGACTTTGTGCAGGTTAGGATACGACCAGTGGAATTTTGAATGAACTCAAGTTTACAGAGGGTAAAACGTGGAAGGCATTTCAGGAGTGCACTGGAACTGACAAATCTAGAGCAACAAAGGCCCAAACGAGGTCTTCAGCAGCAGATGAGCTGAGACAAGCCCTGGAAGGCTCAACTTCGATTTTAGTTAATGGCACCTGTAGCCAAGTCGCGTATCTTTTTGAAATCAAATCCTGCACTCTATTTCCCTCCTGTTTAAAATTGGCTGAGTTTTATTCTGATGATTGAAATTGCCGTAGATATGGGAACACAATCATCCCCAAACATTCAACTGACACCTCAACCAATCCCAATCCTTTGACAGAAACATCACACAAGCGCAGTCCTTCAACAGAAACACCAACTAATCCCAGTCCTTTACCTCAACTAATCTTCATCATTCAATGGGCACTTCAACTTTTGTAATGTCTCAACAGTTGTATCTGTTATTCCAGCTTCTTTCCGACACATTCCTTTTACTCATTCGATTACTCTTATTATTAGTACTGTTATTACTACATTATAACCAAATACTTCAAAAGTATTTCATTGGCTGTAAGCGTACGAACATACAAACTAGGAACAGGGGCAGGCCACTCAGCCCCTCAAGCCTGCTCTGCCATTCAATAAGATCATGGTTGATCTGATTGTAATCTCAATTCCACATTCCCACCTATCCCCGGTAATCTTTCACCCCCTTGCTTAGCAAGAGCCTATCTAGCTCTGCCTTAAAAATATTCAAAGACTGCTTCCACCACCTTTTGAGGAACAGAGTTTCAAAGAAAAGTAAAGCACTTTGGGGCATCCTAAGGTCATGAAGGGCACTATATAAATGTAGGTGTTTTTCTTTTTACTACCATTGCTATCACCTCTACAACATCATCCATTTCTTTTGCACATTTATTTTAAAGAAACAACCTGGAGTTTTTCAGAGAGGTCGAAGGGGTGGATTTTAAGGAAGGTCTTAAAGGTGGAGAGAGACCTAGGGGTGCCAAAGGAAACTTATGCATGTGTCTAGAATATTATTAGCAACGATTTATATTTAATTAGTTCCTCTCATGCAGAATATCTTGGAGTGTTTTACAGAAGAGGTGAGGTGAGGGAAGAGCTGGATGCACTTACACAGCAATAACTTGCTCACTGATGCAGTTTAATTGACTAGGGCCACTCTCCTCCTGACTTCATTACAGCTTTGGTCCAAACTTGGAAAAAGGAACTGAACTCCAGAGGTGAGGCGAAGTGACTGCCCTTGACATCAAGGCAGTATTTGACCAAGTGTGGCATCAAGGAGCCCTGACAAAATTGAAGTCAATGGGAATGAGGGGGGAAGCTCTGTACTATTTGGAGTCCTACCTAGCACAAAGGAAGATTATTTTGGTTGTTGGAGGCCAACCATCTCAGTCCCAAGACATCACTGCAGGAGTTCCTCAGGATAGTGTCCTAGGCTCGACCATCTTCAGCTGCTTCATCAATGACCTTCCTTTCACCAAAAAGTCAGAAGTGGGGACATTCGCTAATGATTGCACAATGTTCAGCACCATTTAAAACTCCTCAGATATTAAAGGAGTCTGCAAATACGCAGCAAGACCTGGACAACATTCATAACTAAAAACAGAAAATGCTGGAAAAACTCAGCAAGCCTGGCAGCATCTGTGGAGAGAGAAACAGAGTTAATGTTTAGAGTCCGTATGACCCTTCTTCAGACAGTGTTCAGGCTTGAGCTGACAAGTGGCAATAACATCTGCAGCACACAAGTTCCAGGCAGTGACCATCTCCAACAAGAAAGAATTTAGCCACCGCCCTTTGACATTCAATGGTATTGCCATCACTGAATCTTCCACTATTAACATACAGTCCAGAAACTGAACTGGACCATCCATATAAACTCTGTGGCTACAAGAACAAGTCAGAGGCTGGGAATTCTGACACAAGTAACTCACCTTCTGACTCCCCAAAATCTGTGCATCATCTACAAGGGACGAGTCAGGAGTGTGATGGAATAATCTCCACTTGCCTGGAAGAGTGCAGCTCCAACAACACTCGAAGCTTGACACAATCTAAGACAAAGCAGCCCGCTTGATCGGCACTCCATCCAACAACTTCAACAGTCATTCCCTCCACCATCTATGCATAGTGGCAGCAATGTGTAACAAATACAAGATGCACTGCAGCAACTCACCAAGGCTCCTTCAACAGCATCTTTAAAACCCGCAAATACCACCACCCAGAAGGACAAGGGCAGCAGGCGCATGGGAACACCACCATCTGCAAGCTTCCTCCAAGCCACACACCATCCTGACCTGGAACTATATTGCAATCCTTTACTGTCGCTGGGTCAAAATTCTAGAAATCTCTTCCTAACGGTACTGTGAGTGTAACTGTACCAGGTGGACTGCAGTGGTTCAAGAAGGCAGCTCACCACGACCTTCTCAAGGGCAATTAGGTATGGGGATCAAATGCTGGCCTAGCCAGTGATGCCCACATCCCATGGAAGAACAAAAGAAATGTATTTCACCACAGACTCTGATTTCCTGTAAGAGTTGCTCGCGGCCAGTCTGGAGCACGTTCAGCTGCTAATCTGGCCTGCCCCTTTAAGGGCAGCACTCTGGTATCTGTTACAGATCCCAAAAATGGAAAAGAAAAAATCTGACCTTTTTAAAAGCAAAGGTTGGGCCCTCAGAGTTGGGAACTACAGTTCCCAAGGGCCTCAGTGGTTATTGCACATGCACCGGCCCTGAGGTGGCCGCACACGCGCCGTTCATTCTTGTAATAAACTTGGTGTACCAGACAGGTTTCTTGTTAGAAATAGTGAACATTATTTACAGAGCTCCTTTTGAAGACCACCACTAGAAAATACCACCCCTAAGATTACCCACACTTAGGGCTAATTCGTCTGTATAATCACATGATCCCAAAACAGTACGAAAGGTTTTACTTACGATTATTACATTTCTCCCCCTTTAATTTTGTTTTACATCACTCATTTACAAGGATATCTTAATCCATAACATATACAAATATTTACAGTTCATGCGATTATAGGTTGAGTCTCTGAGGTGGCTTTCTGATTTGGGTAAAGCGACGTAGTTCTACAACTTGAGATTCTTCCGCTGGGTCGACTTTATCAGGAAGTGCAGCATCAGGGACATCCTTAGACAATGGCAGTTCAGAATTATTTACTTCAACAAAGACATCAGGTATGTCTATTCAATGTCGATCTGGCACCTCAGGGATCAAAGGTTCAACGTCAATTTCAGGTGGAGTAACTGGTTGTTGGAGTGTCTCTCTACTTCTTAGATGACACACATGTTTTCGAACAACCTGGTTTTCCACTTCCACTTGGTATGACAGAGGTCCTGTTTCAAAGACAATTATACCAGGAACCCAACTAGGACCAATTCCAAAATTTTGCACAAAAACTGTCTCTCCCACTGTAAATTTTCAATCTTTACTGTGAATATCATGATTCACTTTCTGACTACTCTGTTTCTTCTCTACTTTCTCCTCTAAATTAGGGAACACCAAACTCAACCTCATACGAAGGCGACGTTTCATTCGTAATTTAGGCAATGTTGAACCTGTAGTTACATGAGAAGACATGCGATAGTTGAGCAGAAATCTTGAAATTCCTGTTTCTAATGTTCCTTGGGATAACTTCATTCTTTTAAAAGTTTGCACTGCTCTTTCTGATAACCCATTGAATGAGGGATGATATGTTGCTGTTTTGACTTGTTTGATCCCATTCAAGTTCATGAATCTCTGGAATTTCGTAATGGTGAAAGCAGTACCGTTACCCAAAACAATGACTTCTGGTAGGCCATGTACACTAAAGCATTGGCGCAGCTTTTCAATAGTTGCACACGATGTTGGTGATCTAACTTCATACACATCCATCCAGTTCGAATGTGCGTCGATGATCACTAAATACATGATACCTAAAAATGGACCTACATAGTCTATATGTAGTCTAACCCAGGGTTGGCCAAGTCGCTCCCACAGATGCAGTGGAGCTGAAACAGGCAACTTCTGTTAATGCTAACACTGGCGACAGTGTTTAACCATTTTTCCTATATCACTGTCTATGTCTGGTCACCAGAAACAGCTTTGCGCAAGCATCTTCATTTCCGAACTGCCTGGATGTGAACTGCAGAGCTCTATCAAGAGTGGTTCTCTTCCTTGCGAAGGGATGACAACTCTTGCTCCCCACAGCAAGATACCATCTTGACAACCTAATTCAATTTTATGGGCATAGAATGGTTTTGACTCTTCAGAGACTTGTGCATTCGACCATCCTTGCAATACCTGCTCCTGGGCTCTTGATAAAATTGGATCCCAGTTTGTCTAATTATTTATTTGCTTCGCACAAGCCAGTGAAGAGTCCAGGAAATTCAACACAAGCACAACTTCTTGTAACATTGGAGCATGAATAATGATCTCTGGCAACGGAAGACGACTGAGGCATCTACATTTGTTAAATGCACACTTGGACAGTGCATAAAGGTGCACTCATATGCTACAAAATCAAAGCTCATCTTTAAATTCTGGCAGAGGCTATCGGCGGAATTGCTTTATCTTCACTAAATAAACCCATTAGTGGCTTGTGATCTGACACTATGATGAAATGTTCATGCAAATATTGATGGAATTTCTTTACTACAAATGTTACGGATAAACCTTTTTTTCAAGCTGCGAGTAACCCTTCTTGGCTGCAATGAGGGTTCTGGAGACATATTGTCGTGAAGTTATTAATGTATATATTTTTGAAAATATTTTTCTTTTAAAGTTGAGGCTTAGTCTGTGGGTGTGTCTTAACTAGATTAAAACCAGCTAGTCTAGGTGCTTTGATGTGTACTAGTTTTGATATGTAAGAGAGATAGTGTGCATTTGCATTTTTTCAATAGAGCATTCAAGAAGTGGGGTGAAAACTGACACCTATCTAGCAGCTACCAAGCAATATGTTTATATTACTAATAAAACTGGTACTATGAAAGGGGTTTTATTGTTAGAAGAGGCTGGTGATACAATGAGAATTTACATTCAATGGGCGGTGGTAGGTATAACTTCAGCAGTTTTCATGTCTGCAGAGCAAAGGCAATGTGACATCAAAGCAGCTGTAAGCCTCCAACTGTCCCCACAGGAACAAAAATGAAAATAACCGAATTTTGAATTCATAAGGTGAAAATGTTTTGCCTGGTGTCTGGTTAAGTCTATGGGTTGCTGTTGCCTCAATGGAGTTTAGTTTGGGAATTTGTTAAAAGCTATGATAGTAGTAATTTGTAGCCATGTGTATATATATGTTAACCTGTGTAAATTAATTAAGTATTTCATTTAGTTTAATGTAAAACCTTGAGAACTGGTGGTCTGATTCCTGAATTTAGAATCGCAACTCAAACATAACACTTAAAATTATAGGTTATGACAGTTGTCTAAAGTGTCCCTCTGGGATTTTTAAATAACTCAGCTGTACCAACTGCATCGGTCATAATATATATCCTATTGGCCTTTTGGAACCACCTTCCATCTTGTGTGACAACACTGCTCCTACTTCATAGGGAGAGGCATCACAGGTTAATATGAATTCCTTTGATGGGTCATAGTGTACTAGCAGACGTGATGAGTGTAAACTGACTTCCTGACTTTTATGAAGGCTTCTTCTTGTTGTGCCTTCCAAGACCATCTTTGGTTCTTCTTTAATAATAAGTGTAAAGAGGCTAACACTGTAGACAGATCCAGCAAGAAGCGACCGTAATAATTTATCATGCCCAAAGAAGACTTGAGTTCAGTGATACTGGTAGGAGAGAGCACCTCCTTGATTGCCCTGACTTTCTCCTCTACTGGATGTAGCCCTTGATGACCCAAATAACTTCAGTCACTTGGAAAGTACATTTCCCTTTTTTCAATCGTACACCAGTCTCCAAAAATGTCCTCAAAACCTCTTCTACGTTGGCTAGATGTTCAGCTTCCATTGATCCTGTGATCAGGACTTCACCCAGGAACACTAAAACTCAGGGACTCCTTGTAGTAGGCATTCCATGATTCTTTGTAAAATTGCAGAGGCAGATGATACACCAAAGGGTAAGTGCGTATATTTGTACAGGCCTTTGTGTGTGTTGATGGTTATGTGCCCTCTAGATGTGCTGCCCAGCTCTAGCTGTTGGTGTGCATGGCTCATGTCCAGTTTGGTGTTGGATTTTCCTTTAGCTAGCTTAGCGTATAGATCTTCAACCCTTGGGACAGGGTGTTTATCTAATTTAGCAGCCTTGTTCACAGTTAATTTGTAGTCTCCGCAAATGCAAATAGTTTGATCTGGTTTCATCACTGGGACTATGGGTGCTACCCATTCTGAAAGTTGGACAGGCTGGATTATTCCTAACTTCTCTAAGTGGCACAATTCTGCATCCACCTTTGCCTTGAGGGCGTAAGGCACAGATCTGGCCTTAAAGAACTGGGGTTGCCTTGAATCTACGCATATTTTTGCTTGTAGGCCTTTTATCCTTCCCAACTCCATCTTGGAATACGCAGTTATACTTTTTTAACAGCTCAGGAATTCCTCCTGTTCTAACTTGAAAATTTCTGACCAGTTGAGCTTAATTTATTTTAAGAAGTTTCAACAATCACTGGGAGCTGGCTGTCTGTAGGTACAGAGGCGATGCCTTTCACCTGTATTACCTCACCAGTGTACGTCTTCAGCTGAGCCATGGTTTGCTCCAGATTCAGTGGCTGGGTACCTTCGCTTAGGTATTTAAATGTGTGTTCTCCCACCACTGTGGTCAATGCTCCTGTGTCAACCTTCATGACTAGAGGCTTCTCATTCGCTTGAAGGCAGGTGGTGATTGGTTCAGTTTTCACTGCTTTGACACTGTATAGGGAGTAGATATGAGCATGAGCAGCTCCTCATTCAGTTATATTGTGCACTTAGTTCAACTTGGTCTGCTGTCTGATTGGCTGTCTTGATTTTGCCCTACATTGCTTTATAACATGCTCTTTTTGTAACAGTAGTGGCATTCTGCCTCTTTAAATTTGCAGGTTTCCAGTACATGGTTGCCTCCCATATCAGCAACAATTTAATTTCTGAATTGTTGGGGAGATGCTTCCAGTATTTCTTTATGTTTTTCCAGCAGTAGGGGCTGTGTACCACCTCACGGTTTTCTCCCTGGTTTACATGCCACACCCAGCGGTAGGTTCCCACCCCAAATGAAGAACGGCGCCATGTTGCACACTCTGCAAAGTCAGCGAGGCCCTCTCAGCACTCTCCATTGATAGCGCTATTTCTATAGCGCGCTTCAGGAAAATATTAACCTCTGCAAATAAACGATGCTGAATGGCATCGTCTTGTACGTTGCAAACTAAACGATCTTGCAACATGTCACTGAGGGTATTTCCAAAGTCGCAGTGCTCAGTCAACTGTTTTAAGTTCACTGTGATTGATTCACCGTGGGCCCTTACTCTAGAGTTGAACTTGAATCTTTGCATGATCACCGTTGGCTTAGGCTGAGAATGTGCCTTCATGAGGTCTGCTAGCTCATTAAAAGATCTGGAATTTGGCACATTTGGGGCTGTCAGACTTCAGATGAGGTTATATATCTTGCTCCTGCAAACATTTAGAAGAATTGCTTTCTGTTTCTCCTCCGCTGTTATTTCATTTGCCACAAAGTAGAAACCTAGGCGCCCTATGTACTGACTCCAGTCTTCCATGGACGAGTCGTATGGGTCGATTCTGCCGAAAAGTGGCATGACTGGTGAGTATACTTTCCCTTCTTTCCTTAAAAAGTGAAATGTTCACATTCACAAGGCGAGGTGCAGCATCGAAGCTAATAATCTTCATCGCCAATTATTATAAACCTGGTGTAGCAGACAGGCTTCTTGTGAGAAACAGTAAACTTTATTTACAGAGCTCCTGATGAAGCTACATGTTTGAACCAAGATCACCACTAGAGAACTCCGCCCCTAAGATTACCTGCGGTTAGGGCTGATTCCCCTGCACAGTCTCGTGATCCACAAAGCCGTATGAAAGGTTTTAATTACAATCACTACAGTTTTTTTTTGACAATTTTGGGTTCTGCACGTGTGCCGGCCGGAGAATAGCTGCACGTGGGCAGTTGGTCTAGATTCCCGTTTTCAAGCCAGTAAACAGCCCTGTGTACACGTGCAGTTGGTTCTTCTTCCATTTTTTTTTATTTAAAGGGAGCCCTGAACCTGCGTAAAAGAAGAAATGAAAACAAAAGTGAAACAGGGGAAAAAAGGTCAGATGATTCAGAAGAAAAGTGCGATTACACAGAGAGGCACAGAAGAAGCTGAACACCGAGAGCGGGAGCTGCAGACAGCAGACGTCCAGGATGAAAAGCATGAAGTCCCAGAAACCAGGCAGGGGGACAGAAGAAAATCCAAGGAAGACAATTAAGTCAAGGAACAGGAACAGGGATCAGAAACAGATCCTGTTCAGTGAAGTTAAAGTAAGGAGCAGAGGAAAAAGCTTTGAATTAAAGAGAGAAAGCTGCGGGGAACAGAATTAAGGCAAAGTGGGTTTGCAAGAAGCCAGAAGATCCAAGGAGCTGGCCAAAGGTTAGTGACTCCTTTCTATGTGCCTGTGAAGCAGTGATGTTCTGTTAGGCATGCCTGAGTCTCTAAGAGAACGCATGGAAGGCAAAGCATGAATTCACGTGGCAACGCAGGGGAGAGGAACATCAGAGCGAGAGATTGAAACTGGAGGTGGATCCTTTTTGAAGACATCTGAGAGAAATTGTCATTTGGGAGAAAATTCCAAGGTGAGTTGTTCGAAAGTGGAGATTGGAAATCCCCGTGTGAAAGACAGAAGCCTGGATTTTCCACTCCCATTTGTGGTGGCAGTCATAGCAGGCGGGAGCGGAAAATATCGGGAGATCACACAAATCGGTTTCACATCGTCGTAAAACTAATTTGCGATCGTCCACTCTGCCAGTCACGTCGGAAAGCTAATTTCAATACTTTAGAATCTCATTATAAGCCCTGCTCGCTGGAGTCATCCCTCCACGCTGGATCATGAGCTCACATTAGCATGATTGCACACCGATGTGTTTCACAACCATACATAAGCAATGTGTACCTGGCCACCTGCATTTCGCTTGGGACTTTGAGGCTTGTTTGTCTACCTTACTTTGGGCAGCATTTGCAGTTATCAGTGCAGGCTTTGCAGAGAGCACCACATCATTTTTAGGGGGGCTCACGGGCAGGTCTCTACCTACCAGAACAGCCGTAAGGCGGAGGTGGCTTTTCAACAGCTGCAGGACTAGACCTTGCCTGGGCAAGGGGGAGGAGTGGCCTCAGACAAGGGAAGAGGCTGCAGGGCAAGGGCTGTTCCAGGGAAGGGGAGTATCCCAGGTTATGTGTGGGGGCACATGTTGATCTGTGCAATTTGCCTCAAGATGGTGAGGGCTGAGGAGGCAGGCGTCAGAGGAGATGAGGTCAGATAGGGATGTGAGAGTGGGTGTGAGACAGTGAGTAATGATGTTCCTTGAGCTGGTAGTGAGTGAGATGCCAGTGAATGTTTAATGGGCTTGTGAGTTTTTTATTCATTCACAAGATGTGGGCGTCACTGGCCAGGCCAGCATTGATTGCCCATCCCTAATTGCCCTTGAGAAGATGCTGGTGAGTTGCCTTCATGAACCGCTGCAGTCCATGTGGTGTAGTTACACCCACAATGCTGTTAGGGAGGGAGTTCCAGAGTTTTGACCCAGTGACAGTGAAGGAACAGCGGTATATTTCCAAGTCAGGAGCGTGAGTGGCTTGGAGAGGAACTTCCAGTGGCTGCTGTTCCCATGTGTCTGTTGCCCTTGTTCTTCTAGATGGAAGAAGTAGTGGTCATGGGTTTGGAAGGTGCTGTCTAAGGAGGCTTGGTGAGTTCCCGTAGTGCACCTTGTAGAGAGTATACACCCCTGCTACTGTGCATCGGTGATGGAGGGAGTGAATGTTTGTAGATGGAGTGCCAATCATGCGGGCTGCTTTGTCCTGGATGGTGCTGAGCTTCTTGAGTACTGTTGGAGCTGCATTCATCCAGGCAAGTGGAGGGTATTCCATCACACTCCTGGCTTGTGCCTTGTAGATGGTGGACAGGCTTTGGGGAGTCAGGGGCTGAGTTACTCGCCACAGGATTCCTAGCCTCTGACCTGCTCTTGTAGCCACAGTGTTTATATGGCTAGTCTAGCTCAGTTTCTGGTCAATGGTAACCCCCAGAATGTTAATAATGGGGGATTCAGCAATGGTAATGCCATTGAATGTCAAGGGGCAATGGTTAGATTCTCTTTTGTTGGAGATGGTCATTGCCTGGCACTTGTGTGGCGCAATTGTTACTTGCCACTTGTCAGCCCAAGCCTGGATATTGTCCAAGTCTTGCTACATTTGAAAATGGACTGCTTCAGTATCTGAGGAGTCACGAATGGTGCTGAACATTGTGCAATCATCCCCACTTCTGACCTTATGATAGAAGGAAGGTAATTGAGAAGCAGCTGAAGATGGTTGGGCCGAGGGCCTGAGGAACTTCTGTAGTGATGTAATGAGACTGAGATGATTAACCTCCACCAACCACAATTTTCCTTTGTGCTAGGTATGATTTCAACCAGTGGAGAGTTTTCACTCTGACTCCCATTGACTTCAGTTTTGCTCGGGCTCCTTGATGCCACACCCAGTCAAATGCTGCCTTGAAGTCAAGGGCTGTCACTCACGCCTCACCATGTTTGATACAAGGTTGTAATGAGGTGAGGAGCTGAGTGGCCCTGGCAGAACCCAAACTGAGCGTCAGTGAGCAGGCTATTGCTCAGCAAGTGCCACTTGATAGCACTGTTAATGACCTCTTCCATCAATTTACTGAGTGCGGGAGTTAAGAGTAATGAGATGGCTGCCTTACCCTATCACAGTCTCTTTACAGTGCAGAAGGAAGCCCTTCGGCAAATCAAGTCTTCACTGGCTTATTGAAAGAGCATTCGACCTAGTCCCACTCCCCAGCCTTATCGCCATAACCTTGCAAATTCTCTCTTTTCAGGTAGCAATCCAATTCCTTCTTGAATACCTCGATTGAACATGTCTCCACCACCCTTTCAGGAAATTTTTACAGACCCCAACCACCTTCTGGGTGAAAAATATTTCCTCACAACACATTTACTCCTTTTGCCATTTATTTTGGAACTGTGCCCTCTAGTTCTTGATGTCCTCTCGAGTTGGAATAATTTCTCACTGTTTACCTTGTCCATACCCCTCAGGGTACAAACATACGAACATACGTACATAGGAACATACGAACAAGGAGCAAGATTAGGCCATTCAGCCCCTCGAGCCTGCTCCACCATTTAATAAGATCATAGCTGATCTGATCATAACCTGAATTCTGCATCCCACCTACCGCCAATAACCTATCACCCCCTTGCTTACCAAGAATCTATTCACCTCTGCCTTAAAAAAATTCAAAGACCCTGCTTCCACCACCTTTTCAGGAAGAGAATTCCAAAGACTCACAACCCTCTGAGTGAAAAGATTTCACTTCATCTCTGTTTTAAATGGACAACCATTTATTTTTAAACAGTAACAGGATCTTGAATATCCGTATCAAGTCTCCTCTCAGCCTTCTTTTCTCCAAGGGAAACAGTCCCAACCTCTCCAATCTATCTTCATAGCTACAGTTCTTCATCCCAGGAATCATTCTTGTGAATCTCCTCTATACTCTCTCCAATGCCTTCACAACCTTCCTCAAGTATAGCACCCAGAACTGGACACAGTACTGCAGATAAGGCCTAACTAGTGTCTTATACAAGTTCAACATGACCTCCTTACTCTTGTGCTCAATGCCCCTATAATAAAGCCTAAGATACAATATGCTTTAGTAACTGCTCTTTCAACATGCCCTGCCATCTTCAATGTCCTATGTACGTATACACCGAGGTCCCTCTGTTCCTGCACCTCCTTTAGAGGGTCTCCCTTTATTTTATACAGTCTCACCATATTTTTCCTGCCAAAATGA
Organism: Cetorhinus maximus; assembly: GCF_964194155.1. Classification (NCBI taxonomy): domain Eukaryota; kingdom Metazoa; phylum Chordata; class Chondrichthyes; order Lamniformes; family Cetorhinidae; genus Cetorhinus; species Cetorhinus maximus. Next base: position 174,521,984 of record NC_135881.1, on the reverse strand, counting down.
ATCGCTTAACACTTCTCTGCATTGAACTTCATCTGTCATTTGTCTGCCCAATCCACCAACATGTCTATGTCCTTTTAAAATTCAAGACTATCCCCATCACAGTTGACAATATTTCCAAACATGGTATCATCTGCAAATTTTGAAATCATGCAGTATACACCACAGTCTAGGTCATTAATATATATCAGGAAGAGCAAGGGTCCCAACACTGACCCCTAGGGAACTCCACTGCAAACCTTCCTCCAATCTGAAAAACAACCATTTATCACTACTCTCTGTTTCCTGTCACTCAGCCAATTTCTTATCCAAGTGCCTACTTTCCCTTTTATTCCATGGTGTAGAATTTTGTTCACAAGTCTGTTGTGTGGCACTGTATTAAATGCCTTTTGAAAATCCATATACACCACATAAACAATGTTTCCTTTCTCAACCTTCTCTGTTACCTCCTCAAAAAACTCCAGTAAGTTAATTAAACATGATTTTCTCTTAATGAATCCATGATGGCTTTCCTTAATTATCCTGCGTTTGTCTAAGTGATTATTGATTTTATCCCGTACTATAGTTTCCAGAAGTTTCCCTGCCACTGAGATCAAACTGACTGTCAGCTTTATCCTTGCACCCCTTTTTGAACAAGGGTACAACATTCACAATTCCCCAGTCCTCTGGCACCTCCCCTGTGTCTAAGGAAGACTGGAAGATTATCACTATTGCCTCTGCAATTGCTACTCTCACTTCCCTCAGCACACTTGGATCCATCTCATCCAGTCCTGGTACCTTATCTACTTTAATTAAAACTAGCCTTTCTAATGCCTCCTTCCTTTCGATTGTAAGTTCTTCTAGTGTACCAGTTACCTCCTCTCTCATAGCCTGGGCAGTAAGTTCTTCCTGGCAGCATGGATAAGATCACTCATCCTCTTTCTGCACTGGATAGCCAACCTCTTCTGTGCAGCATTAGCACTGACCACCACTGCCACTGCCTCCCAAGCTGGAGTGGTGAGATCGCTTGACTCCTATGGCTGGAGCTGGGGCAGAGGACATCACGGTGGGCCTCCAAAAGGCATTCCAGAGACAGGTCACTGAACTCTTCTTGGCTTTTGGAGCCATGCCCTCACTGTAGCAGTCCTGGGCTGCAAGCATTGAGAAATATGCACGGGGCTGCGGAATGGCACATGGTATGGCACCTGGAGTAAGGAAACGGTGAGGTAATGGCATGGCGGGCGCTTCAGAGGCCGCCCGCCAGTGATACGCGTGTTTCTTGTGGCTGCATAATTAATGAGGCAGGAAACAGGTGATAAGGTGCAAAAACTCGCCCTTGAGGCTGGCAGGAAAATCATCTTTTTTCACACTCATGACCACATTTAGTGCAATTCAGGGAGAACCCTGCCTAGAGTTTCCGTGAAACCCTTTGGTTAATAGTGTGATAAGCGTCTGGGGGAGGTTGATGACTGATCATGCAAGTTACTTTGGTGGCACCTGTCATTTGTTTTTGGAGTGTGGTGTGTCCAACCACAGTTTGCCTCTTAGTACGTGGACTATATACTTACAGTGAACGTTAGAGTATAAGTTAGATTTTTGTAACTTGTGTCATCCTTACAAGTCTGTATATATCTGTAAAGGTATAGTTGCGGGTGAAGGAGCATTGCAGTATAGTTCTTTTTTCTTGTTTAATATAAGTTTTATTCTTTTGATAAAAGTTCATCAACAGACTCCTGTGAACGTGTTCAGTAACTGCTCTCCATGTTTCTAAACATAAAATAAAAGTTAGAATGTATCATGCCACATTCCACCCTGGGGTCTGACTTGTTGAGCAATAGCAAAAGTTGGGATCATAACATATCACTGGGAAGCATCCTGAAATATATTGAGAGGTCATTTACAGGCTCCCTGCTACTGATGTTGGATTCATGTATATTGGCAGCTGCTTGGCTCCATTCCATATTAGCTCAATTTCTTCAGGCTTGTCTCAAGGTCAGGGAAGAAAACAACATCAGGAAATATCTGGGTTCCCTTTTGTATATATTTTTAACAATAGTTCAGTTGGGATTTTACAGTGTTTAAAACAAAGCATGAAGTCTGATGCATGATGTGTGACAGACACTCTTAGAATTGTACAGCAACCGGCTGATCTCCTGTGGGGTAGCTCATGTTGACTTAGAGGAATGGGTAGTATGGTGGAGGTGGGTGGTTTGGATATGTGGGTGTTACAAGCAATGAGGAATGGGTTAGACTGGGTGTGGCTGTAGGGGAACTGGAGCACTTGTCATTAGGGCACAGACCCAAACAGGGACTAATGTAATGATACATTGAAATCAAGATAACCGCACACATTTCAAGTCTGTTGCTCGCTGCAATTACAATTATGGAATGTCTTGTTTGCTTTTTCTCTCTTACAGAACTTTCAAAAATATGCTCATTTTCTTTTCGATGTGGGGGTGGAGCAAAGTAGAGAAACATGGAGATGTTGATGCTATGACTGGTGCACTGAGAGACTCAGGGAAGGCCAGCTTTTGGGAAAATGGCTCCCTGGGTAAACTTTATTTTGATGCCTTTTTTTAGACTATGTATGTGGTGCTATTCATGAAAAGAAACCTCATTTTTAAGTGTTTAAACCTTCTTGTCTCTGTTAAAAATAAAGTTAACCTGCCAATTGGTTTGCATTCTCTAGGCAAATTTAACCCATGACCAACAGTAAACAGAGCAACTCACTCCCAAGCACTACATATTTAAATATTTTTTTTAAATCCCCTCTCATGAACCAGTAAAAATCTGCGCATTAAACACAGAGGTTCCTTTGCTAATTTTACGAAGTTATTCATAATTGGTCTACCTGGTGATCCTCCTGTCACTCTCAGTGCTCCTCCATATATAGGCAGCCCACCCACCATCTTAAACATCCACTCCGCCCATTATCGGCACACTGGGGCTACAGTATTTGGTGTCTGCAGGATGCAGTGCAGCAAGTCAGCAGGCTTCTTTGGCACCACCTCCGTCGCCGAGAAGGACAATGGTCGCAGGTGTATGGGAACATCATCACCTCCAGGTTCTCCACCAAACTATACACCATCCTGACTTGGAAATGCATCGTTGTCCCTTCATTGTTGCTTGATCAAAATGCTGGAAATCCCTACCGAAAAGCATTGTGGGAGCACCTTCACCTCATGGACTGCAGTGGCATTGAGATGAAGGCTCACCATCTTCTCAAGGGCAACTAGGAATCGACAATAAATGCTGGCGTTTCCAGCAATACCCACGTTCCGAGCATGAATAGCTTTTGAAAAAGGAGTAGCGTACAGAGTCAATTCTGCACATGAATGATCATTGCAAGTTTTTTATAGGTATCCTGTCTCCTGTTGAAAATACACCAATAATATTTAGGAGTTAATCCTTTCACCATCAGGGTATTGTGATATGACAGTTAGGTCTCCAATTGAGTTGACTGATTTTTGTGTAAAATTCTGGGCAGCGCACTTTAGGAAGGTTGTTAAAGCCTCCGAGGGTGTGCAGAAGAGATTTACTAGAATGATATGAGGGATGCTAGACTTCAGTTACATGGGGGGGAGTTTTCTCCCCGTCGGGCAGGCTGGTTGGGAGCAGACGCAGGCAGGTGCGGAGCTGATCGCCGCCCGCGATCAGCTGCACGCTGCCATTGTACTTGGGCAGGCCAGTTAAGGCCCATCCAGCGTGACACACACCCAGAAGTGCTCAGTGCTACCTGTACGAGCAGGGGGAGGAGGGAGAGTCGGGGCCCACATGCACGCAGAAGAGTGCAGAAATCTCCCTGAGGCACAGAGATGCCTCAGGGAGATTAAGTTCAGTGCAAAAGATGGTGAAAATTTAAAAAATTAATTATTCAGGCATGTCCCCTCATGTGACAGTGTCACATGAGCTGGGGCATGTTTATGAATTTTAATAAAACGTTTTATTTAATTTATAAACCCTTCATGAAACCTCATCCTGCCCGTGGATGAGGTTTCATGAGAAATGCGAAGGCCGCCTGGGCTCTTTGCCTGACCGCCAACCTTAAGGTTGGACGGGCAGCCCTGACAATTGCTTTAATTAGTTTATTAATGGCCTTAACAGGCCTTTGCCAGCTCGGTGGGCCCGCAGCCGACTCCGGTGTGCGCCTGCCGAACGGAAGATCAGAATGACGCGCGATGACATCGGGACACACGCACGATGTTACCGTGCGTCATTTTACGCGTTGGCATGCGGGACCCATCCCCACACACCGACCAGAAGATTCTGCCCATGGAGAAACCAGAGAAGCTGGGATTGTTCTCCATGGAACAGTTAAGGATAAGAGAGGTTTTATTAAGGCATTCAAATTCATGAAGGGCTTTGAGAGAGTAAATAAGGAGAAACTACTTCCACTGACTAAAAGGTCAGTTATCAAAGGACACAGGTTTAATTGGCAAAAGAGCTAGAGGTGAGAAAGGGAGAATTTCTTTTTCACAGAGTTATTATGGTCTGGTTTGTACTGCCTGAAAGGTTAATGGAAGCAGATTCAATTGTAATTTTCAAAAGAGAATTGGATAAACACTTGACGGGGAGAAAATTTCAGGGCTCTGGGAAGTGGTAGGACAATGAGACTAGTCAGAAAGTTCTTTCAAAGAGCTGGCACAGGCACAATAGATACAATGGCCTCCTTCCATGTTGCAAGATTCTAGTCTGCGATCCTTGTTAACAGAGTCAGAGTTGTAATAAAAATATATGCCTGTTTTCATTGTGCTTGTTTCCAAGGGTATGGCAAAGATTTGGTGATTGAAGCAAATCAAAATTCACATATTTCAACAACTTTATATAAGGCTACAAACCACAGGAAGACATAACTGAGAGGAAATATTTTTCCACTGTGCCTTTGAAGGCAGACTTTAAAGAAAAAACATGTCTTTATATTAATAACCATCACAATCTTATGACATTCCAAATGGCTTCACAGCCAATGGGATGTATTTTGGACAGCCTACGTGTGACACATAAAATGGTGGGAAGTGAGCTTGTGCCTAATGATCTCCTGGTACTGACTTTCCTATTTCAGTCACGTCATTGTGGGATAGATGTGAATGGAAATCAGATGGACTCAGTTAAGGAATTTCAACCTCGTTGCCCATCTAGTAAGCTAGCAGAGAGCTCTTAGACCTTCATTCACAATGCAATCACATATTCCCAATCCATGTCACTGCCAGACTGCTCTGATTGAGCAACCCTCCCTGTTTCTTCCTAAAATGCGGGGAATCTGTTGCAGATCACCCCACCATGGTGAACTCCCTATGGATTCCATCCCCATTTCCCTCCTTCACTGGAACCTGATCTTAATAGCTCAGTACAATTCTTCTTTTATTCCAGCGACTGACATCAGCCACACGTCTCGAATGTGCAGAAGAGACAAATTGATATTTTATTTCTCCAGGCGAATAAACATTTTACATACCCCCTAATCTCAGGGCAGCATTGGTACCATAACCATAACAGCAGGTGATTCGCCTGCACTCTCAGCTGAGGATATGGCAATGAGACTTGCAGCTCAAGCAAGGGGAGAAAATCAAAATGCAGATGAAATTACACTGCAAAGAAAATGAGGATAAAAGGAAAGTTGGTTGAATCATATCTATTTTCCCCCTTTTTACCCTGTTTTCTGCTAAAGATACTGCTAAATTCTGTGATTATCGATGGGCACTGAATATCTTCTGCTACCTCACTCAAGAAGCCAGCCTTTACATGCAAATCCAGTGAGAATGTTGGCAATGCTGCTTTATAATTGGCTGGAAAGTTTTTTGAGAGTGAACCAGCCATTGATGCAACCAAGACCACAAGCACATAAGAAATGATGGCTTGTGACAAGAGTATTCATGGTACATAGTGTAGGAGCTCCAGCTTTCTGGTCTACTGCCCACCATCAGTTCTATTGATGCCAGCAAAGACAGTCAATGGCCAGTTGTTGCTAGCTTTCCTATTAGGCCTATTTTTTTGAACAATATGGGAACAGGATATGGATAGGAAGCTACTTTAATGACACATGGGATAAGGACTACATGGTGGAAAGAGCCTAAATTGCTTTGAACACAAATCAATTCCTGAGATTTCGAGCCATGCTTTGAACTTCTGCCATCCAGACAAGCTGAAGCAATACTGCAAGATGAAAGGTACACTTACACAAATATTCCCGGCAATTCCAATCACCTGGGAGAACATTTTGACAGCTGAGAAAAGAACGGCCAGGGCGTTTATGGAAGGGACCAGGGATTGGGTATTGAAGCAATTTCCAAATCCAAATTGGCCCAAATTAACACAAAATGTAGGTATTAAGGAAGAGTATGAATGTTACATTGATTCATATTGCCTAGTCTATTGGCTGCAACAAAACAAGCACCAAGATTGCCTGGGGAAATAAACTACCAATTTGTCCCTTCTGCACATTGTGGCTGATGTCAGTTGCTAGAATAAAAGAAGAATTGTACTGAGTTATTAAGACCAGGTTCCAATGAAGGAGGGAAGTGGGGATTGAATCCATTGGGAGTTCACCGTGGTGGGGTGATCTGCAACTGATTACCCACATTTTAGGAAGAAACAGGCAGAGTGACTCAATCAGAGCTTCTTGGCAGTGGTGTGGATGGATTGGGAATATGTGATTGCATTGTGAATGAAGGCCTAAGACCTCTCTGCTAGCTTACTAGATGGGAACTAGTTTGAAAGTCCTTAACTAGTCTAGAATGCCATGGTTTGATTGGATCTGGAATGCTCTTACTGAAAAGGTGGTAGAAGCAGAATCAGTAATGACATTCAAAATGGTTGCATAACTGTAAAGAGAAAACTTATAGGGCAGTGGTGAAAGAGCAGGGGAATGGGGACTAATTGGGTAATTCATTCAAAGAGCCGGCAGAGACACAATGGGCTGACCGGCCTCTTTCTGTGCTGTAAGATTCTATGATTCAATAAATCGCCATTTTGATACATAAAAAAACAGCATTCAACAGCAATCAACTGAGCAGAGTTGTTCAGCAGGATCACACAACTTCAAAAGCCAAAATGATAGGTATTGAAGCTGTCTCTCGGGCTTCACTAAAGCTCTGTCTGAGGGGTTCAAGACAGATTATTCTTCTTATTGGTTTTTCATTTCACTCTGTGGACAGGTTCATCGGCCTCTGGATCAGTGAGATGAGAGATTTAACCTGTGCCCCTGAAACCATGGCACCATTTCCTGATGTTACAATATATGATCATCTTGTGATTGGAGCCTGTATTCACATAATACAGTAGGCACTCTTTAAATCAAAATATAATGGACTGGCTAAAAATCTCCAGGACACCAAGATTTCAATCCACCTGTAGTAATTTTGGTCTCCTACATTCCCAGGCTGCTGCTGGTGTGTCTGTTGCATATTTAAGACTTGCTCAGATCTCCCGGTATAGAGAGTATGATTGCAAACCTGCATTACATCCGGTGTCGGTCTGCCGCCCTGCTTCCCCCAACTCCCAGGGCTAAATTTTTTTGATATTAGCAGGACATTGGTGATGGGAAAATTTTTGGGTCCCCCACCCCGCACCAGTCAGAGGATTGCCAACAATTGGAATCTTCTGGAACACAGTCAATTAATAGTCCCCCTCTGAATTTGCTATCCAATTAAGGGAGGGCCAATAGCCCTGGGTGGGCGGCAGAGATGGACGCTGCTGAAGAAGGTAGGAGAGCATGAGGGCAAAACAGAAGCACCACTGGAAGCCTTATTAATATGTATTGAAAAGGTAGGCCCATAATTTGTAGAGCCATCAGTTCGGAGAAGAAAACCCTTTCACAGAAAGGGTTATAACCAAGGCTTCAGCCTTCCCAGTTTTTTGGCCCCTTCATTGAAGGGGTGGGGGGAGGGTAGCCCTTGCATAATCCATCAACCACAAGCCCTCAAGCTTCTCATCCTGAGCCTGGACATGATCTTGGCCAATGTGGGCCACTCGCATTGCCGAATAAAAATCTCAGTTGGCTTGGGAACAGGGTCCAAATAGGCACTATAATTCTCAATAATTGGCCTGACTTGCCTGACTGGAAGTGGCAAGTCACTGATCCGACCCAGAGAGCCCTCACTGAAATGGCTCAGGGTTGGGATTGCCTCAGCAGCCCAGCACAGAGGCCAGCTGTGCCAAATTGCACGCCAGCCTGCCTCTGATCCAGACCACACACTAATTTAAAAATCCCAGCCTTGCTATCAGAGTGAACAGCGCTACTGTTTTTAATGTCCCCGGCTTTGTATGAATTTGGCAGGCCCAGCTGCACTGGATATACCAGCTTTATTATGGATGGTTCTGCCTCAGAGCCACATTTTCCCCCTCTCCAGGTTTTTCTGTCAATGTGCCTACACTGAACTTGGACTTGAGAACGCTTCGTCATGCACCAAGGTGACTTTCCTATTTCCCACTTGGGACCCCAACCTCTCTCAGGGTGAATCCTTAATTAGTGTCAGTTTAAGGGCAGTCGTGCTGTGGGCTTAAATCCACTGGGAAGTGACTGAAACTAATTTCACCAGCGCTGTTAACTAGCAGAGAAAGGAAACTTTCATCTTATCTAATTTTAGGCTGCAATTCAACCCAAGGTGAAAGGAATGAGTTCCACATTGGAGTCCCGTGATCTCAGCGTCTATCTGAAAGGAGATCCTACCTTAACGATTGAGAATAGTTGATGCGAATATACTGGGAGTACAACTCTGCATTATCCACCCTGATGTTCAGGCCTAGTAGTTTTGCCACTCACAGCTGTGAATTTCTTTATCGTTTCATAATTGAAAAGAAATTGCGACATGTCCAGTCTCAGCCATAGATACCAAGACATACCACAGCCTTCCAACAAAACTTTCACCATTTACACAGTCCACACTTAGCATGGGCACCCGTCTATATCAGGCAAATGGTTTAACACCAATATCATAGGTGTCAGTTACAACGTCATCTCATATTAAGCACACTGACTATTTCAGGCAGCTGAATAAGTGCTTACCTTGTACTTTGAGATTTAAAAAGCTAGTGCTAATTTCTGGCAAAGCTGGCGCTTCAGCCAGTTTTAATCAGCTGTTCACACCTTGTTAAAGTGCGATTATCTAAGTGATGAGATTCTAGATGCAAAAAGCTAACAATTAGGAGAGACAGTTGCTAAGTGGAGATTTCCTGTCTTTCTTAAAATATACTTCACTTTTCGGTTTAACCATCCATTGTACACAGCAGGTAAATCACATTCGAGCCAATGCACCCATTATAAACCATGTGGACTGGATAGCAACTGGGGAGATGCACAAATTAAACCCAGGATTCAGAAATTCAATATAAAAGCAAAATACTGCGGACGCTGGAAATCTGAAACAAAAACAAAAATAGCTGGAAAAACTCAGCAGGTCTGACAGCATCTGCGGAGAGGAACACAGTTAACGTTTCGAGTCCGTATGACTCTTCATCAGAACTAAGAAATATAGAAATGAGGTGAAATATAAGCTGTTTGAGGGGGGGTGGGACAGGTAGAGCTGGATAGAGGGCCAGTGATAGGTGGAGGCAAAGAAGAGATTGCCAAAGATGGCATAGACAAAAGGACAAAGGGGTGTTGACGGTGGTGATATTAGCTAAGGAATGTGCTAATGATGACATTAAGGGTAGAAAGCAGGACGAGCAAGTGACAGATGGCCCTAGTGGGGGTGGGGTGGGGGGAAGGGATCGAAATAGGCTAAAAGATAAAGATAAAACAATGCATGGAAATATATTTAAAAGTAATGGAAATAGGTGGGAAAAGAAAAATATATTAAAAAAATAATAATTACTATAAATTATTGGAAAAGGGGGGATCGGAAAGGAGGTGGGGATGGAGGAGAGAGTTCATGATCTGAAATTGTTGAACTCAATGTTAGGTCCGGAAGGCTGTAAAGTGCCTAATCGGAAGATGAGATGCTGTTCCTCCAGTTTGCATTGAGCTTCACTGGAACATTGCAGCAGGCCAAGGACAGAAATGTGGGCATGAGAGCAGGGTGGAGTGTTGAAATGGCAAGCGACAGGGAGGTCTGGGTCATGCTTGCGGACAGACCGAAGGTGTTCCGCAAAGCGGTCACCCAGTCTGCGTTTGGTCTCTCCAATGTAGAGGAGACCGCATTGGGAGCAGTGAATGCAAGTGAAGTGCTGAGAAAGTGTTCAATTCTGTTTCAGAGGACCAAGACTACATCTAGTTCGGAACAGCTTATCACAGTACTCATGCAAGAGGACAAAATGAGACTGGGGCCAGCTTTGACATTTAGCAGCTCAATGACACCAATGGCACCTGTATAAACTTGAATTTAGAAGGCAAAAACAGAAAATGCTGGAAAATCTCAGCAGGTCTAACAGCATCTGTGGAGAGAAAAACAGAGTTAATATTTCGAATCCATATGACTCTTCTTCAGAGCTAAAGAGAAGTAAAAATGTGATGAAATGTATACTGTATAAGGGGGGTGGGGCAGGTAAAGCTGGATAGAAGGCCAGCGATAGGCGGGGGCAAAGGAGAGATTGACAAAGATGTCAAGAACTAAAGGACAAAGGGAGTGTTAATGGTAGTTGCACTGGCTAAGGGAGGTGCTGATGGTGGCATTGAGGTAAGAAAGCAGAATGTGATAATAGCAAGACAAGGGTGAACACTCTGTTAAGAACAACATGAACAAGTGACAGATGGCCCTTGTGGGGGTAGGGTGGTGGGAAAAAAAATCAAAAATAGGATAAAAGGTGGGGATAAAAAGGTGAAAATAAATAAAAATAAGTGGATAAAAAATAAAACTTAAAAAATAAAAACGAATATTGAAAAAAGGGGATGGGAAAGTGGGTGGGGATAGAGGAGAGAGCTCATGGTCTGAAGTTGTTGAACTCAATGTTAAGTCCGGAAGGCTGTAAAGTGCCTAATCGGAAGATGAGGCGCTGTTCCTCCAGTTTGCGTTGCATTTGAATTTAGAAGATACGTGTTTTGGGACTTGTGAATGCCAAGTAAACAGGAAAATTCATTCACCCTTGCACAGCCTGAACCCCATTGTCATTGTCCCGATCAAAGATTTGAAACTGTTCAATGATGCAGCTGTTCTAAAGATCTGGGCAGCCGCCATTACTATCTTGTTACCCTGTGTTCCTCCAATGCTGGTATGCTGCTAATCCCCAAATTCCTTTGCACCATGGTGTCAGGCGTGGCTCACTTGGTAGCATTCTTGCCTCATAAGGCTCTGGAGCAGGATTTTTCGGATGGTGGGGTTTCCCACCCTGCCCCACCATCTGATGAGTCAGTGGTTAACGCATCCCCGCTGATCGCTGCAGCCCCGCAGCCATTCAACGTACCATGGAGTGTTAATGGGCTGGACATGGGACTTCCGTCCTTCACTGGGGTAAAAGTCCCGCCTCAGAGAGCTGCTAGCCGATCTGATTGCCAGCAGCTCTATAGTCCCAGCAGTAGCAATGGCAACAGTGACCAAGACTAGAACTACTAGCAGTTCCTAGATTCTAAGCCCCAGAGCCTAAGACCAGGTAAGTGCAGGGGTCTCACGGCAGGGGGGAGATGTGAGACCCGAGGAGGTGGGGGGAGGGCTGGGGTGGGGGTCTTGATGGAGAGGCCGGGAGGGTTGGGGAGTCAGGGGGAGGGAGCACCCGCAGCAGGCAGACCTTTGGAAAGGTCATCTAATATGGATAGAGGTCTTTGAGGGAGGTGCCTTCCCCTTCCAGTCTGAGGCCTGAGCAGGTCAGCTGGCAGGCTTACCCCCTGCCCCTGAACTCCTCCCGCCAGCCTCAAAATTAAGATTGGGTAGGAAATGGCCTTAAAGTGGCCAATAATTGACCACTATGGGCTTCAACTGGGGCAAGGGAGACCAGGTCACCCTAGACCTCACCCGGCCACCTGAAATTGTTGACAGGTTGGGGCAGGCAGGAGGGCAGCAGGGCTGCCACCCTGGGGACTTTACAGACCCCCACTGCACCCAACCCCCACCCCCCCCACCCCGACCCACCTGCAAAACCACTGGCAAGGGACAGAAAATTCTGCCCTGGGTTCAAGTCCCATTCTAGGGCTTGAGCACAAAAATCAAGGCTGATATTCCAGTGCAATAGCAAGGAGCGCTGCACTATCGGAAGTGCCATCTTTCAGATGAGATGTTAAACTGAGGCCCCATCTGTCTCTATGGGTGAATGTAAAAGATCCCATGGAACTATTTCAAAGAGCAGGGGAGTTTCTCTGGTGGCCTGCCCATTTCTCCCACAATTAACACTACAAACAACAGGTTACCTGATCATTAACACATTGTTGTTTGTAGGATCTTGCTGAGCATAGATTGGAATGTTGCACTTCATTGGTTGTGGACACTTCATTGGCTGTAGAATGCTTTGAGATGTTCAGTGGTTGTGAAAAGTGTTATATAAATGCAAGTCTTTCTTTTACTATTGGTGGCTGCATCTACCTCTGTCTAGGCCCTAAGCTCTAGTATTTCCTTTCTAAAGCTCTCCTCCGTACCCTGCTCTCCTTCTTTAAGATGCTCCTTAACACTAAGCTTTTGGTCACTTGTCCAAACAACTCTCCAGTGCAGGACAGAGGAAGTCGTATACTATCAAAGGTGCCAACTTTCAGATGAGATGTCAGCCCTGTCAGGCGGAACAAAAAAATCCCATGGCAGAATTTAATGTCCTCCCCTGCAGCAGGTTTGATGGCAGGTGAGCATTTAATCAGGCAGGAGGGTGGCAGGTGTGGATCCCACTTCCATGCCGCCTCTGCTCCAATTACATCAATGGTGGGAAGACTCATGGACAGCCTTCGCGCCCCACTGCCTATCAAGGCCCTTAAGTTGGCAATTAAGGGCCTCATCCCGCAACCACTGGTATTCACTCAGCGGCAGGCGAGGAACTCACCATGTAGGAAGCACATAAAGCAAACCCTGCCGGGGTTGCTTGCAGGCTTCCTGGGAAGACCCCTCGTTCAAAGGCAATCAACGCTTGATCAAAGGGCCCGGCATTGGGAAGGGGAGCCTGCTAGGAGCCACCCTACTGCCCTTGCTGCCGACTTCCCTCCCCCTCCTCTCCTATGCCCCTACCCGCCTCAGTTCTCCTCCTGTTATCCTGTGGCCTGGGTCTCTCATCGATCCTGGGCCTTGGGCGGGTGTATTACCAGCAGCAGCCACCACCTCCCCGGTGGTGCTGCTGAGTAATGAAGAGCTGCTGGCCTTTGGTTGGTTGACAGCTCTTGGCGGGTGAACTTCCACCCCCCCTAGAGTCCTTGATGCTGGGGAAGCCCCACCTCTGCCCAGTTAAGTGCTTCATTGGCACTTAATTTGGCGGGCCTTCCTGAAAAGAGGTGACGCAGGGTGAAACCCCCATCGCCTCCATTAAAAACCACCCCATGACACTATTTGAAGATCAAGGGAGTCCTAGCCAATATTTGTCCCTCCATCAGCATCAATAACACAGAATATTATTTGGTCATTATCTCATTGTTGTTTATGGGGCATTTCTGTGCTTAAACTGGTTCCATTGTTTCCTGCATTTCAACGGTGGCTATAATTGAAAAGTACTTCTTTGGCTATAAAACATTTTGGGACACCCTGAGATCATGGGGATGCTATAGGAATCCAAATTCCTTTTTTATCTTTCTAATGTCTCCTATTTGAGTCTATGTCAACTTTTAGGTGATAATGCTCCTGTGAAATGTCCAGGGGTGTTTTGCTACTTTAAAGGTGCTATATAAATGCAAGTTACTGTTTGTCCTAGATTTACCTGTTGTTTACAACTATCATGTCCAAAAAGGTTTGCTTCGTTTCCTTGAAAAAGAGCAGTGTCCTCCGTAGAGATAAACACATCAGAGTTTTTACATAACTTCTACCTTCTCACCTCTCTGAGAGTGCTCCAGATTCCCCACGGCTGTCACTGTGCATTGCGCATCTGATTTATTTTCTGGCTGGGAAGTTCATTCAAAGTGCAGACTGAGCCGACAATATAGGGAGTGGGACAACTTAATGGTGAGCACTGAAGTATGCTGCAACTGCTGATTAATGCATAGCAAGTTCAACCTTAGGGCACTGAGCAGGAATAGCCTTAACTCAGGTTCACCCAGCGCATACTGATAACGAAGCAAAATAGTGATTTATTTGAACCAGTTTTGTTTTGTAATACAGCGTACCCTAAATTAGATGAAAATCCGTTGATGCCAGGCGGTCGATACAGTTCATATGTGTTGGAAGTAAAAGAATTGGTTCCTCCAACCTGCATGATTTACCTCTTGTGCATCCACAAATTTCTTTGCTCCACTAATGGCCTTCAGCTGCCTATGGCCTAAAGATCTGGAATTCCCTAACTAAACTTTCTCTCTAGCTTTAAGTCACTCCTTTAAGCCATAGACCAAACCGACCGAACATCTCCTTATTGCAGACATTCAATAACACTTCAGTGCAGTGCCTTGGAATGTTTTTACTATGTTATAGGTGATACATAATGCAAGTTGTTGTTGATTTGATAGCATATCAGTGGCATGCTAATGGCTTTCTGCTGTGCACTTGGCTGCGTGTAAAATTTGCACTCTTGAGAAAATCAGAATGCTGCTGTATGATTTGAGACCAGGGGTATGGGTGGGTGGGGGAGTTCTACTGGTCACTCAAAGTAATTCCCTCAGCACTTTAGGGCCATGATCATCCCATTTCTTCCAAAGTCAATTTTAATTTTATTTCTGATCCTGCTAGGGTACCAATGCCCTGCTTCTATCACAAAGTTCCCTGTATGTCAACAAAGTTTTAGTTGAATTATTGAAAGGTAGAAGGTGACTCATAATTCAATTTGTCGACTCGCCTAAGGGTACCTCAGAGAAACTTTAATCTATTATTTGTGACTTCACTCTTGGGATTAAAGCTGAAGTTGCAGTGATGCATTCTTAGGTTGCTACTGGTGTCTGGCCATTACTGTACATCAACATCAATTTTTCACACACATTACAAAATAAATTCAGGTTCTCAGTTCAAATATTTTAATTAGAAATATCCATGAACTGAGTCAAAGTCATAATATTTTTCAGCAACAAAATAAGCAAACATTTATTACATAGGAACCTAGTAACAAGCGTAAGCCCCTCGAGTCTGTTCCACTATTCAATCAAATCATAACCGGTGTGCATAACTTATTGTTGATTATATTGCTCTGCTTGCCTTTCCCCAGGTACCACTGAGCCCATGAACAAACAGAAAGTAAATACATTTTCTGAACCTTAAGTGTGTGGGGAATTGGTAGATCGATACATTTTGTCGCTCACTCTCTCGCTCCGCAAACTGGATTTAAATCCATTCCAGATTAATTGCTCATCATCAATGTGTAAACTCAGTTTAGGCAGCATCGACCCAGCTCTTTGAGCACACAACTTTAGCAACATAAAAATATGTTGGCACTAAGTTTGCACTCAGCGCGTAGTCATATAAACCACAAAATATTGCAGCACAGAGACAGGCCTTTCACATTCATCAAAGATGCCAGTATCTTTTTTCCACATGAACCACCTACTCTCATCTGATTCCCCAGCTTATTCTGCATAAACTTTAACATTTGTCTTTTTCAAGCAACGATGCAATTTTCTTTTTAAAGAAATTTATGGTTTCTCTATCAGTAATGATTTTAAGAGAGGATTCAACATTTTAACTATCCACTGTCTAAAGAATTTTTAAAATCTCCCCTTTTTTGGAGTTATGCTGCCCTCTTTGTCTCTTTTGGTTGTCGAATGGAAACAATCCATCGCTGTTGCCCTTATTATAATAAATCACAATTTTGGAGACCTCAGTTGAGTCATGCCTAACTTATTCATCTCTTGTGAAAAAGCCACAGATACTGAAGTCTCTCTTCATAATTATAGCCTTTCATCCCGGGTAACATCTGATTAAATCTATATTGGTGTTAACTGTGGCTCATTGCTAGCACTCTCACTTCTGAATCAGAACAACAGCAACAACTTGCATTGCTAACATCTTTAACATAGTAACATGTCCCAAGGCACTGCACAGGAGCATCATCAAAGCTTGACACTGAACCACACAATGAGATGTTAGAATATAACATAAGAACATAAGAACTAGGAGCAGGAGTAGGCAATTCAGCCCCTCGAGCCTGCCCCGCCATTCATTACGATCATGGCTGATCTCATTTTGGCCTCAACTCCAATTTCCCGCCCTCTCCCCATAACCTTTCAACCCATTACTAATTAAAAACCTTTCTGTCTCCTCAAATTTATTCAGTGTCCCGGCATCCACTGCACCCTGAGGTAGTGAATTCCACAAATTCACCACCCTTTGAGAAAAGTAATTCCTCCTCATCTCTGATTTAAATCTACCACCCCTTAGCCTAAAACTATGGCCTCTCGTTCTAGAATGCCCCACAAGGGGAAACATCCGCTCCATGTCTACTTTGTCTATCCCCTTTAGCACCTTATATACCTCAATTATATCTCCTCTCATCCTTCTAAGCTCTAGCGAGTATAGGCCTAAACTGCTCAATCTCTCCTCATAAGACAAGCCCCGCATCTCTAGAATCAATCTAGTGAACCTATTAGCATAGGTGGCTAAAAGCTTGTTCAAAGAAGTAAATTAAAAGGAGTAAAATTGGCCAGTGCTCAAACCCGATGGACAATCTGATTGTGTCAGTGTCCAATTAAAATTACCCCTAAGACATTTGTTTGCCTTTTTGATGGGTTTTCCCACCTACACTAATCATCTGAACATCTGTGCATCATGGTCTGTCGGCCACTCAAAATCTGCCTGATGCTTTGCCAAGCGCCCTGTAAATGGATGAGCAGTCTGCTTGGCAAAGCAGGTGTAATGCTGCCTTGCTGTGTGCATGGGGGCCTTATACCAGCTGTAGGACCCTGATACAAAATATAGGTACAAATGGGAGGAGCTTGTGCCTATTAACTCTCACTGTCTGCTGTGTCCACAGGTGAAAACTGACCGTTTAGGCAAGATATCATAATGCGGCTGGCCTCTAGAACAAGGACAAGAGAAAAACTGATATTAGACAAAGAGAGAGAGGTAGAGAGAAAGAGACAGGCAGGGAGAGATAGAAAGACAGAGAGAGAGAGAGAGAGAGAAAAAGAGACAGGCAGAGAGAGACAGAGAGAGAGAGACAGAGAGAGAGAGAAGCCATTGCAGAGGATTTAACACTTTTCTGCACACACGGTTTGAAAACTACTGTCAACCCCATTGAAAGTAACATTAAATAAGACTGTGGGTGAAGCTGCAGTATAATTGACTAACCATGCTACAGACGGTTTCCCATTCTATCCTAACCAAAGGAACAGTGCGCCGAATATTGGCTGCTGTCTATTCTGGAAACATTAGAACACTTCCTTTCCTACGCACAGGAAATTTTACCAATACAAACCAGATGAGTGGCAGTTCTCATGCTCAGCCTTGTAGTCGACTAATGTATGTAAGCTGGCATTAGCTCACAGGGTTTAACAAGGACTCTTTGAGGTTACTTTATGTTCGTGACTAGGCAATATTTATTACAGCAAGGAGCTGGAAAAACAAAATTGCACAATGTTCTCCTTTTTTTATCTGCTTTAATAGCAGATATTTTCAGTAAAAAATGATTCATGTTTTCCCAACATTGCAATATTGTTCACAAACACAGTTATTTTAATCACAATGTATGCATATGAACTTGAATGGGAAGCTTTGGACTAAAGCCACCAATTATGGGAATTAAGCATTAAGCAAAGCCCTCCGGCAATTTAGGCCACCCTACAGGTAAGGTGAGCAGAACAATCAAAATTCAAACAGTTTGTCACTGCCCTTGATGACACTTTGGTTGAGAGATTGGGTTGAAAGTGAAGAAGGGTTGCTTCAGATGTATGTTTTGTACAGACTGAGGCAGCCAAATGGTTCACTTCAGTTTAAAAGGTGGAAATCCAGGTCTCAAAGCAACAGTGTCATCACACTGTGGAGTTTCAGGTCTTCCGAAAGGGAAACTCTGCCAAGAGGGTAATGGGTGTCAGGAATTCACTGCCCAAGTTGGTGGTAGAGGCAAAAACTCTAAACTCTTTTAAAAAGTACCTGGATCTGCACTTCAAGTGCTGTAAACTGCAGCGCTATGGGCCGGGTGCAGCAAGGTGGGATTAGGAAGGGCATCTGGGTGTCCTCGATCTGGCATGGACAAGATAGGCCGAATGTCCTCCTTCTGTGCTGTAACTTTTCTATGGTTCTATGGTTCTATCTGAAACTTTGCCAAGTATTTGTTCATTTTCAGTTTAATTTTTAAAAAATTCTCATTGGGCCACGTGTATCCAATATTATTGCACATAATTTTGTTTTATTCCTAGTTAGTTATTGAAGGACATTTCACGAGGCAATTGGATCGATTTGAAATAATTAATTCCTTGATGACATAATAGCTTAAAATGCTCAATAAATTTTGTCCTAATGACTTTTATTATCAAATATAAAAACAGAAAATGCAGGTCAGGCAATATCTGTTGAGAGAGGATGGACCTTTCTTCATCAATTTACTGATTAACCCTACCTTCCTTTCTCCACAGGTGCTGGCTGACTAGCTAAGTCTTTCCAGAATTTTTTGTGGATAACTTTGCCTTGCCATCAAACCTCATTCCATTTGTAATCCAGACTTCTAGATGCTGGTCATAGGTTGACCTGCAAAGGTCATATCTTTCCAGATTCTCTTGTGGAAGGATTGCCCTGGACTAGATTCCTCAATCCAATTTAAACGCACAAGGTATGCCTTACCACAAAGCGTTTACTCTCACCTGCTACATGTTGGTGAAATATCTCCACTATCGGGACATGGCACAGTACTGTTTAGCTGTAGAGATTGGCTGCAAATTGGCCTATTCCTTCTCCATTTCCACAACTGGGCCTCTTTAGATGCCAACACTGCTGCAGGCAATGATGATCTTTAAGGATGTGACCGTGCAAGATGCTCCTTGGTCAGACCAAACATCAGAAGCACAGGATGTCTTTATCCTTCAGGCAGATAGATGGGCCACGTTGTACTTGTATTCACTTTTAGACCTTGAACAATTATTTCCTTCTCCAGAAGATAGCCTTCTAGTTCGCCTTCTCCTTCAGAGACCCCAGGCACAGAGGATTGTCTTCAAAGAAAAGAATTGTGACTGCTGCTAAAGACTGACCATTAAGCTGAGCTGCTGGTCACTGACCAACTGGACATTGCTGGAGTGTGTTTCACAAACAGTGTGAACATGGCACTGTCTTCAGAGGTTTCGATGGCCACATGGGTTCTAGCATATGCCTTCTTCCATCTTGTCCCACTTCAAATTGAAGTATTGCAGGCCAACTACTTTCAAAATTTCACATTGACTAGCCAAAGGACACTGGACTCTGTACAGGTAGACATGCTGATGTTCCCTGAGACAGAGTGAAGGTTGCTATTGTAGGGGCCTTTTCGCCGTCCCTTCTTCCTTCCTGTTCTGCTAAGCCTTTGTTTCTTCACTGACGGTTTCTCTGATATGAGGAAGAACTATTCCTCTGGCTGTCTGTTATGGATGTTTCTTCCATTTCCTGATCCAAAAATGAAGTGAAAATCCAAAACATGTATAAAATACCTTATAAAAAAAACCCTGAACCTTTAACAGCTACTTCCTGTTGTGCACCTTTTAATGCCTGTTGTAAATGTACGTTGGGGTGCCAGGAGCCCCTCATGCATAAGGAAATAGTGATGGCAGGTAGTTCCCAGTGGAGACCGAGCAAGATTCCTGAACTTCCACTTTCCCAATTAGAATGGGTACGCCATTATCAGTCATGCAATATCATTTGGTGAAACAGTTCACACAAAAAGAAAAAAGACCATCACCTTGGCTTGGATTTAACAAGTACAATTAAGAATCTGAACATTGGATTTTAACAGTGGACAAATGAATTTGCAAAAGCATGTTGTTAGCATGAGGATCTGTTATGGGATTTCTGTTCTCATGCTTTGTGCTCAATTTACTGCCCCTCCATCCCAAACCTACAAACAAACACAATTATTTTGTTAAAGCATTTTGGTATTAGACACAACAGCACTTTTCCCCAAACATATGCTGTAGTGTTCTGATTTTGACCACTAGGAGAAGCAAGTTGATGTGGAAAGGGCACCCTTTAGTAATACCAGCAGCAGTATCTGAGACTTAGTTAAGACAACGGTTATCAGCTACAATGAGCCCAACTCCATGCAGGCATTCAAGGCTGTTGTGAGCTGTCAGCCTCCCATGTCTCTTTGCCCATTAAGGCCTTCTTTTTGCACAGCATTTTTAATTACAGGTCTACCGCCTGACTGCTAGGTGTTGATCCATCCTTGTTCCTGTCCTGACCACTGATAAAAGTGGCCATGTCCGTCCAAGGCCATTTCAGTGTCCTGGGATGACTCCTGGCTCATGTTACCTTTCCTCCCACTGTTAATAATCATTACCTTCAGCTCTAACCTTTTCCCTGTTCCCCAATATCCACAGATTTGCCTTGTTTCTCTTTTTTGTTAATATTTGCTGGTGTCTAACACTAAGAGGCTTTGATCCTACACTTTGGTTTCTTAATTTCTTTTCTAATATTACAAATAGTTATTCTAAAATTGGCAGAGTACAAAATTCACATTGAACTACCAGCAGACTAAAGAAACCAACATTGGAGCAGTCATTAAAGGCACTGCAATTCCTATCCAATGTTTTTATTTCAGATTTACAACATTTGCAGTTTTATTACAATCACGGACAGTGGATATTGGTGGAGCCCCCTTTCATAGGTCAGTGGTCTCAACAGAGATGTGGGAAATGCGGACAGAAAACAATAGAAAGGTTAACAACAAAACAAATGCCCCATGAATTAACACTGGACAAGTGTTGGGGTCTATGGCACCTAAAATGTCCAGGCCACAATTTCCAGGTGCTATGGCATATCTCTCACCAGTGTTTTTCAAAGCTCACAACACTGCAATTTGTGGAGTCAGTGGAAGAACATCTAACTAGCATGAGGCTACCAAGCGCATGTGTCACTCTAGGCATCTAGTCATCCACTGCCTTTGAGGAGAGGTTTCCCAGGCACCCCCCTGCTCTCCCCTCTTGGAGATCTCCTGGAGTCCTGCATAGCTTCTATACAAGGGGGCTGGTCCTGATAAAAAAAAAAATCCTGTCATGTTCCTAGCCTAAGACTCACAGTCCCCTCCCCTCCCCTCCTCCCCTCTCAACAAAGCTCTGTCCTACCCATCTGGTATGTCTCAGCTCTCTCAATTTACCAGCCCCAGTCATACGTTGGGACCCAATTGAGCTAGGGAAGTGGGAACTTGTGGCATAGTGAGTCCCGATCTACCCCAGGACAGCCACTAATGTAATTTTCCTTGCACGATTTATATGAAAGCTTCAGCTGTACAAGTTCATAGGAAAATCTCAAAATTAATGGAGAGCTGGCATTGCCAGGCCCATGCTATTTCAAATAACACAATCCTCATGGATTGCCAACCCTCCAGGATGGCCCCGGAGCCTCTAGGAATTGGAGATTAATCATCAGGGCACTGCCACGAACAAAACCAGGAGGAATATCATAGGAATATTTATGAAAAAACTAATGTGCACGATTCTTTTATTTTCTTCGAACATTTGTGAGCTACAAAGTAATTGGAGACAGAAAAGGTTGTTTAATCGACAGTCAAGTATCATCCAATCAGGTAATTAGGAGCCTGTTTGTCTTTCAATTGCGAGGATGGGCATGTCTAGAGGCCAATGGCAAGAGCGTGCGGGGATGTGGTGGGTTGGGGTATTGTTGGAAACAAGAACTTGTGTGACGAAACCTCCAGGAATATATCCAACTGGATTAGGCAACCCTAACTGTGGAAGCATTGGTCCCTATCACTTATCCCACCATGTGCTTTGATTTGGTTCGCTGTGTCAGTACAGCATTAACTCTGAATGCCTGCCCATCACATCTAGCTATTTGATTTCATGTTGGGATAAGTGGGGCATGACATCTGGTATAACGCATAGTTTGAATTTGTTGGCACCTTCAGCCCCTTTTCATCTTTTCGAGGCGGGGCGAAACATAAGAGATAGTGGCAGCTGGACAGCATACTGCTGCCAGCCCAACACTGCCAACTCACTTATCGAACGCTAATGTTACTGATGCTGACAAACCACTTCAATCAACATCTGAATGGGTGCCTGTAAAATAAAATGAAGAAAGATTTGCATTTATATAGTGCCTCAGGACATCCCACAGCACTTTGCAACAAATGAAGTGTTTTTGAAATGTTGTCACTCTTGTAATGTAGCCAAATTACACACAGCTAGCTCCGACAGATAGCAATGAAATAAATGACCAGATCATCCATTTGAGGTTTTGGTTGAGAGATAAATGTTGGCCAGGGAAAAATCCCATGTTAAGTCCAATTCTTGAAGCTGAAAATTATTCTCTGTGCCATGTTGTATGAACAGAGCAGGCTCATATAAAATTATTCCCTCCAATCTTTCAATATCATTTTTTTTTTAAATTCATCAATGAAGGCAGCAGAAGAATAAATTTGAGACCATCCATTTGCCCCTCTGACCTCATCCTAGGTTTACAGGAGAGAGTACCAGCATAGTGGGCAAAATGGCCTCCACCTGTGCTGTAATTTCTATAGTTCTATGAAAATTCTTCTTTATTAAGTGAGTAGTTTAGTGATGTTCATGTTGAGCTGAGTTTTGGTTGGTGTGACCTTTGAGTAGCGCCCCAAATGCTGAGCTCACTGCCAACTGGTTTAGATGTGTGAAGTCCAAGTACAGATCAGCTCTGCCATAGGTTCCAAGTTCAGAGTTGTCGCCATCATATGGAAACAGACTCCAAGGTGACAGGGAGAAAGATTTGGGCCTGTTAAAAATGGCATTGGCTGGAGTGCCTGACTGCACCTTGGTGCAGTGCAAGGGGTTCTGGTTATGGTTTCAGGGTAAATATCAGCAGATTATAAGATTACTACTAGTTACAAGTAGGACATTGCAGCATTATACCTATTACTGCCAGTAGACTATCAGTTAGTTTTGGTATAACCGTTCATTATGAGGGAAATCTGACTGTTACCACTTTTACTATTCGTTTATCAATGCATTCCAATGAGTTATTGTTTCTTACTGGTGGAATCGGAGGTTTTGAGTCTCAGTAGGCAATGCCACGGTCTCTGAGCCATAAACTCCTGGTTCAGGTCTCACTCAGGACTTGATGGCCAAGGAAGGCGCATTCATGACATGGCCAAAACAGGTTGATAATCTACCTGCAAATCCTTCCAACACACCCAAGAGAGGGAGAGATTCCTGGTTAGACATGCATCTTGCAGAATGAACAACCATTTGTCTCTCTTTCTGAAAAAGAGAGAGACGCCTTTGGTCCCTTGCAGACTATGGCTAATTACGGAAAGATTGGTGGGATCAAATTTCCTTCCACCTCTGATTTCCCGTCTATAAATAATTCCGGATTGGTTTCCCCTCTTCACCTGCTTGCATCTTGGAACTTCGAGTACAACAGCTGTTGGCTGAAACCCATGAGCAAAAATACCCAATTGTAATAAGGTAAATGCAGTCATATTTGTAGAAGTCACGTGACCAGTTATCATGAGATCAGACATCGCATGGTCAGATGTCATGTGGTCAAACATCACATGAGCAAACCTCCAGGAATGCATCTAACTAAGATAAAAGCAAAAAACTGCGGATGCTGTAAATCCAAAACAAAAACAAAAATACCTGGAAAAACTCAGCAGGTCTGACAGCATCTGCGGAGAGGAACACAGTTAACGTTTCGAGTCCGTATGACTCTTCAACAGAACTAAGGAAAAATAGAAAAGAGGTGAAATATAAGCTGGTTTAAGGGGGATGGGACAGGTAGAGCTGGATAGATCTATCCCAGTCCCACCCCTCCCCCCTTAAACCAGCTTATATTTCACCTCTTTTCTATTTTTCCTTAGTTCTGTTGAAGAGTCATACGGACTCGAAACGTTAACTGTGTTCCTCTCCGCAGATGCTGCCAGACCTGCTGAGTTTTTCCAGGTATTTTTGTTTTTGTTATGCATCTAACTAAAGTTAGCAACCCTGGACCTACATTGTACTTACGACTGGATTTTTGCTCAAGTCAATGAATGGGAAATTGTCACCTCTCTAAAGGCCAGGACACAGAATCTGCTTCTTTTCCCTCCCATAATAAGAACCTGATATACCTAATTTGTTGATTGTACTCTCTTCCTCCCCATGTTTTGCCTCACTCCTTTTTTGATAGTAAAGGATTCATGGTGGGACTTATATTCCAGTCTGCTTTTGATCACTTGTCATGTTGGCCTTTCTTTCTATGTGTGCCCAGACAGTGAGCTTTAGAAATTGGTTAGTCCTGTTTTTGAGTGTTGGGATTACAATTCACGACCTGCCTGCTCCTATTAAAATTGAGGTGGGCGACACACAAATTCATGTACCCTCCTCACCTGAATGATCATAGCGCTGGCACAAGCGGCTGTCATGCTGCTGTTTGCCCCTGAATGCCAACAGAAGCCTCCGCACAAAGCAGGAGGACCAAGCAGCATTGTTTGCAGACCACAGCCAGCCTGCTTTTCATAAAGGCAGGTGGCATCTTAAAGGGAAACTGCATAAAAATATTGCTGCAATGTAAATAATTGCAGCAACAGAAGGATTCATTGTGGCAGGTGAGGCACTGGAGGCTTTGGGAATGCAGGTGGGTAGGAGAAAAAAATGCCGTGGGATCCTGGAGGCCTTCAATGAGCACTGTCAGAAAGGAGGTGGATCTGGTGGCTAAGAAGGCCAGCTCCTGGAGTGTTGTCCTGAGGATCAGGCAGCAGTGCCACAGGAGGTTTAATAAGCTCACGCAGGTGATGTGTGATACTCCACGTCATCCTCACTCACCTGCCAGTGCTACCCGCTGTGCACGCACCTCTCACTGCCTCCACAAATCTCCAGCTGCTCAGCTATGGCAGGCACATCATCCAAATATAGTCCGACACAACCACTGCCATTCTTTTGGCAGCACAAGAACTCCTGTCTCTCCCAAGCTCAATGAAGGAGATGGTTTCTTGCATCAATGGGGCGAGATGACAGAGCCTGTGGTATCCAAAGTCACGAAGAACATTGAGGATGCCGTGCCTCAACTCCCTGCACACCTTTATCCTGCTATGTGGCAATGGTGATGTTGTGACCGTGGGCCTCTGGCTTCCCTGCCACTTCCCGCAGACCAGCCTTCCCCTCGCGAGTTCCTGCTTTCAGGTAGTTCCAAGAACTACCACCTACTTGGACACAAGAGCCCCAGAGGAGTAAAGAGACCAACAGCACAGCATTGATGAAGAGGCCCTGGCACAATCTGACATCCGCAGCCACCAGTTCAGGGACTGACACCGTATAAACCTTGGAGGTTAGAATAGAGCTGCAAACAGCATGTAATAAGTCACCAGGCAGAGTGGGTACACAAAGGCCAGGGTGAAAGCTAGTTCATTTTCACTGTGAAGTGAAGTGGCAGACGAGTTCTGCTGCAGAAATCTCAGGTGAGGACCTCAATGGGACAGAATACAGGAGAGCACTGAATGGGCACACACACTGAATTGCTGGGTGCATTGGCTTTCCTGTCAGGCAGTCCCCTGACAATGTCAAGGAGCATGGAGGAGTCTGGCTCCAGCCTGGCAGAAGGCATCACACAGAGCTTCCCTCTCCACTGTCTCTGTGCCATCTCCCCGTTGTGGCGCAACGCCCTTACCTGTTGCACATGTGGACAGGTCGCTGACCCCTCTGCCTTCCCTGAGAGGCTGTGGCAACACTCTGTGGCAAATGCCGGAACTCAACGCAACGCCTCCAAAAAACACTCCAGAGTTCTTCCAGAAAAGTTGTAATAGATAAAGTTCCAGAACTTAACTGCAATCGGGGTGTCAGGCTCTTTAAATAACACTACTGCAGGGCTCACCCTGCAGCTTCACAATTGTTTTTTTCTTCTTGAGTAAGCAATGCAGATGCTGCCTGGACTTTCGGTGCCCAAATTATGGATCCAGGCCTCGCATCAGTTGGTTAGGCTGTGTGGCATCAGGGTAGTGCCAAATCACAGCTTTCTGGTACACACAGAGGCTACACCTACACATGCCCCCAGGGAGTAACAAGCAGCACAGGGAACGCAGGTATAGCAGCACAAGACCTCTGTAGCGTTGCTATATGTGGGGCCCACACATACGCACACTCTCACACAAATATACCGGATATCAATCAGGAGTGTGAAATCAATTTTCGCATTTTCTACCTTGGGGGAATAAGGCAAACTAACATCCCACTGCTGCATTGGTCGAGAGGAGTTGACTTACTATGGAACCTGCGACCTTGTGGATTTATACAGTGCAACATCACATGTGGTGCATTGCCCACTGAGTCATCACTAAATTGTTTTTTTAAGAATATGGGATATCACATAACCTTTCCTCTAGCCTGTTGTAAATATAATTTTGTCAAAGCCCAACATTTATTCATGACTCCCATCAGGCTCCATGTTCATCTGGGCTGACCACTGTGATGGACATACTAGTGAGTTTACTCCACCAGTCCCTCTACCACAGGTTCCTGTAGAGGCTGAGCTGGGCGTAGGTCAACAGAACATTGCCTCGATTTGGCATGGTGTCAACATGTCATTGGCTCAGAGCAGCTCCTTCATTTTTATGATTTTTTTGATAGAGGTTAGTTTAATTTGCAGAATTGCTGGGTTAATAACTGTGCCTTCAGCAAGTCCTAAGACAACCCCTTTAAAATAAACTGTTTTAAATAAAGGACAGGGCTGTTCAGCAGGGCCTTTGCCAAGATTTTTTATTGCACGCTGACAGCCTTTCTTGGATTACAGGAGATGTAGAAGGTTCAACTTGCCATGGTTATATATATGTTCCTGTCAATGACTATCGAAGGGATCATATACAAATGAGAGGCCAGGCATTTTATTTAAACTTGTACAATCCTTTGAGTGCAATGGGCAAGAAAAACTATAAGCTCTGGTGATCCCTCACTTCAATTTTAACTTCAGGTTCATTCTCAGCCACGACTGTCCTGAGAGAGTTTGCTCCTCTGACTGAGAAGGAGATGGGTTCAAGCTGCACTCCAGAGACTTGAGCATTCAAT
The DNA here is from genome assembly GCF_964194155.1 of Cetorhinus maximus. Taxonomy (NCBI): domain Eukaryota; kingdom Metazoa; phylum Chordata; class Chondrichthyes; order Lamniformes; family Cetorhinidae; genus Cetorhinus; species Cetorhinus maximus. The sequence goes on along the minus strand of NC_135881.1, from coordinate 174,494,896 downwards.
CTAGACAGCGCTTCAGTGCAGTACTGAGGGAGTGCTTGACTGTCAGAGGCAGTGTCTTTTGCATAAAGCATTAAACTGTGGCCTTTCTGCCTTTTTTGGCCAAGGGGACTTTATAGATCTTAACAAAATTGATTAATTGGCCATTTATCTCATTTGCCTTTTGTGGGACCTTGTTGTGTATTGACTGGCTAACACATTTGCATACAAATCACCAGTGACTACACTTAAAAGGAAAAGAGTAATTCATGGCTCTTCTATGGTTTGAGCATCCTGAGGATGTGAAAGGTGCTATATAAATGCAAATCCTCCTTCCTTAACCCTTCAGGCACCAGCAACTCCAGGCAATTCTGTACATGGAGTTGCTCATTGTAATAATGTTCGATATTGTGGCCAGGATTTTACCTATGCCGGGCAGGCTGGGCGGGAGTGGGAGCGGAGCCGATTGCCACCCGCGATCAGCTCCGCGCCACCAGTTTACACGGGCGGGCCAATTAAGGCTTGCCCAGCGTAAATTGCAGTTCCCAAGGTCAGCGGGAAGGGGCCGGCGGCGGTGGGAGGCCAATGACCTCCAGGTCCAATGGCGACCTGGCAGCCTGTTTAAAAACGGCGCAGGCAGCCATCTTAAAACTGCCACTGATGTCGGACAGGAGGATGTCGGATAGCATCCTTGGAGAGCAGGCCCGGCGGGAGGGCAGATCGGCGGGGCAGTCGGCCCCGAGGTTTTCAGATGAATGCCTCGCTGCCCTCCTCAAGGAGGTGGCAGCATGGTGCAAGACCCTGGTCCCAAGGGACGGGAGGAAGAGGCCCCCCCCACACCTAACAAAAAGTGCCTGGGAGGAGGTGGTAGAAAGGGTCAGCTCCCACGATGTGGTGAGACACGCCCGGGTGCAGTGCCGCAGGTGGTTTAATGACCTCTTGCGATTGGGAGCGGTGAGTACCATGTTGGCGTGGGTCACTTAGCACAGCAGTTAGGTTGCCCACCCCCCCAACCCCCTCCCCCGTCCCCCCATCGCCAACTCAGAATTTTGTTTTTGTATTCATTCATTCACGGGGTGTGGCCTTCGCTGGGTGGGCCAGCATTTATTGCCCAACCCTAGTTGCCCCTGAGAGGGTGCTGCTGAGTTGCCTTCTGTATCCACTGCATCTGATGCAGGAACACCCACAGTGCTGTTTGAGGGCAATACCAGGATTTTGATCTAGCGACAGTGGTGAAATGCCGAAACATTTCACAGTCAAGATGCTGAGTGACTTGGAGGGGAACTGCCAGATGGTGGTGTACCCACCTATCTGCTGCCCTTGTCCTTCTAGGTGGTAGTGTTCGTGAGTTTGGAAGATCTTACAGTATGAGTGGCAATTGTGATGGAGGCAGCATCTGGGCAAGGGGGTCAGCCCTGGCTGCTTGGAGTGAGTGTTATGGCGGCTCCAGGGTCACGAATCAGATGAGCCCTGCAATGTTTCACTCAGGTGGGGGTGGCAGGGCTGCAATGGCAATGCAGGTACAGGGTGGACTAATCGATGTTCCTCTCTCCTTTCAGGAGAAAACCACACACAATAATGCTGAGTGGCTGCGGACTGGCGGAGGGCAGGCTCACCTACTCATCATCACCAGATACGAGCAGGAGGCATTGGAGCTGGAGAGGTGCCATGCACTCAGGTCAACCGGCCTGGTAAGGTTGGGGTGCCAGTGGGAGGTAAGAGTGCCATGCACAGAGGTCACAATGTCTGTCATTGCAACCATTCCACTGTTGACTGTATATTGATTTCAGCCTCCAACATCCAGGTGCCAGGCATGCACATTAACAGTGTAACGACTTCATCTAATCAAATGTACTTGTTCTTCCTTTCAGCCTCACCAGAGCATGCCCGGAGTCAGGAGACAGAGGGACCATCACTGACCCCTGAGGGCACAGAAGATATAACCATACCAGCATCACACCATCTCAGCCAGGCAGGCACCAGTGCAGATACCAGCACCTCGGTGGGAATAAGATCAACGGCTACTGTCTCGGTGCACACTGGTGAGGGCACTTCACACTTTCTTGAAGTGCCAGCGGAGACAGAGGGTGCCCAGGGCACCGGCAGTCGGAGGACGGCTGGGGACCAGGAACATGCTCAGTCGATGGCTGATGGTGGGTCTCTGGAGTTGTCCCTGAGGCAGCAGATGCCGGAAGTGCAGCAGGATATGCGGGAGGATCTGGTGGAGATACATGAGGGAATGCATGCCATGGTCTCCATGATGGAAGAGTTCATGTGGAGTACGAGCAATGCAATGACCCTCATGGCCAAGCGCACTGCCTTCTCCATGGAGAGAGTGGCGACTCTCATGGAGAGGCTGCTCCAGGACAACAATCAGGGATTCCTGGGGATGCGCTCGAACCTGCAGCCCTCTCACCGGCAGTGACCTCAGGTGGTCACTGTCAGTGTGGGAAATGGATTAGGCACCCAGTATTTCAGCTAGGTGCCCATCCATCAATGGTGAGCAGGGAGGTCCAAAGCGACATCACGTTGGCGCACGAGCTGCTTGTCGTTTCTGCGGCGCTCCAGATGATGGCAGCAGCTCCTCCACCCCACTGCCAGTGACCGTGGCATCTGATGAGGCTGCGGCGACTGGGGAGATGCCAGCCATGCCACTGGCCGCTCCCTCCCAGTTGGGGCCAGCACAGGCTCAACAGGCCAGAGGATGCCTGCCAAGGCCATCAAGGCCAACAGGACAGCAGAGTGAGCAGGCTGTCTCCAATGCTAGTGCCAGCGAGGCGACAGCACCTAGGCATAGCACCCGCAGGCGTAAGCCTTAGGCACAACACGGGCTTATCACTGGTGATTTTCTGTTGCCCCACGTTTCAGTTGTTTTTAAGTAGGTGTGATGTTCAACATCTTTTACTGTTCTTTGATTTCTGTATGCAAGTATGCAATCATTAAATGTTTTGGTTCTCAACAAGCCTCTGGGTACTTCATTAGTTCTGCAGGTAAAGGGGAACTCTTGATGTTATGAGTGACTTGTTTGCCACTGAGCTTAATGTTCCTAACCAGGCAAAAGTTACTCTCAGGTATTGTGTATGAAGCCTGCAGCCCTGGCTTGTGTTGGTGGTTCACCTTTGGTGGGCTAGCTGAAAGAGTATTGGATCAAAGCCTCCCGGGTGTCCCTGCCTCCCTGGAGGTTGCCTGGGTCAGCGTCTGTCCCCTCAGTGTTCTCCTGACCATGCTCATCCTCAAACTCACTACTGGACTCATCATCTGCAGCCAGAGCATCTGCATCTACATCTTCTTCCTCCACTGGGCCCCCCCTTTCCAGTGCCAGATTGTGGAGAGTGCAGCATGCAACCACTATCAGCGACACACGATCAGGGGGTACTGGAATGCGCCCCCTGAGCGGTCCAGGCATTGGAAGCGCATCTTGAGAAGACCGATGGCTCTCTCCACCACAGCCCTTGTGGAGGCATGGCTCCTATTGTACCACTGCTCAGCTTCTGTTCTTGGACGGCGGAGAGACGTCATTAGCCACCTTCTGAGGGGATAGCCCTTGTCACCCAGCAGCCATCCATTCAGCCGGGCTGGAGCACTGAAGAGCCTCGGCACCTGGGAGTGTCTGAGGATGTAAGTGTCATGGGAGCTGCTTGGGTACCTTGCACAGACTTGCAGAATCAGAATCCAGTGATCACACACTATCTGCACGTTCATGGAGTGGAAGCCCTTCCTGTGGACGAAGGCACCGGGCTCACCTGCTGGCGCCTTGATGGCCAATGTGTGCAGTCTATTGCACCCTGGACGCGGGGGAACCCAGCAATTGCTGCAATTGCTGGCTCGCTCAGCCTGGCTCGCCTCATTCGTGCAGTAGTGAATGAAAGTCAATGCACGCCTGAATAGAGCGTTTGTCACCAGCTTGACACAACTGTGCACAGCTGACTGGGAGACTCCACAAAGATCACCCACCGACCCCTCAAAAGAGCCGGAGGCATAGAAGTTGAGGGCAACCGTGACCTTCAGCGCCACTGGCATGGGGTGTCCATCCACACAGTCGACGATGATCTCTGGGCCGATCATCTGACGGATAAAGGTCACTGTCTCCCTTGGAGCATCCTTCGGCACTGCACCTCTGACATATTGAGGTAGCAGCTTCGCCGCCTGTAAACCCTGGCAGCAAGATAGTGGCTTTTTCTGTTGCCCCTTCCACCTTGGACTTCCTGTTGACCCTGCGCCCCTTGTGCCTGCACCTGTTCTCCCATAGGTGGCTCCCCTGGAGGCTGATCTCCTGGCCTCCTCCCCCTTCTGCCCCTCTCTTCCTCCTCAGAGGAAGTGCCTCCAGCAGAGACCACAATCCCCATTAAGTAAGGTAAGGGAAGGCTGCAAGGCTCCCAAGTGTTATGACTCCTCCAGAGGCCTGAACTGAAGCCTATTCTTTCTGTCAAAGCAGCTCTGAAGAGAATTGAAGTTGTCCTGTTCACATAAGCAAGTAGCAGTAAGTAAAAAACTAAAGTGCTAACTACTTGCATTAGCGAGCCCACTCACCCCCCTTATCTCGCCCGTGGATGAGGTTTTTGAAAATGTGGCCTACCCGCCTGCCCGTTGCACCCGTGCAACGCACTGAAAATCACTGCCTCAACGGCCTTCACTGGCCCGTAAATTAATGGTGGGTGCGCCTGAGAACTCATAGCCTGCCCGCCTACTGAAATATCACAATGGCGAACGGTGACGTTGGGACGCACGCCCGACATCATCGTGCGTCACTTTATGTGTTGGTGTGTCAGGCCTGCCCCTGCACGCCAACCTGAAAATTCTGCCCTTTGATCTCAAATGCTGCTGAAAGATCCAATAATGTTGGGGGTAATGATGCTATTGAGGTGTCAGAAGTATTTTTACCACCATAGTGGCTGTATTACTAACAAAAATAATACTCGCATTTATATGGCGCCTTTCATGACGTCAGGACATCCCAAAGCCCTTTACAATCAATGACGTACTTATGTGGTCTAGTCACTGTCATAATCTTGGAAATGCAGCAGCCAATTTGCCCATAGCAAGGTTCCATAAACAGCAATGTGATCAGGTATGGATAATCTGCTTCAGTCCTGCTGGTTGTGAAATAAATTTTGGCCAGGAAACCAGAAATACCCATTCTCTTTTTCAAAACGGTGTCATGGGATTGTGCACCTGACAAGGCAGATAGGATCCTGGTTTAACATCTCACTCAAAAGGCTGCACCCTCGATAGTGTAGCACTCCCTTAGAACTGCACTGGTAGCAGTAAGTCGACCTAGACTTAGGCCAGGATTTTCCGTTCATCAGGCGGGCCCGGCATCAACCTGGAAATGTCCGCGATCGGACCCCGACTGTGATTTCATGCTGGATGGCCAATTAACGGCCAACCAACGTGAAAGGTGCGCTGAGCACCTCAGCGCTGCCGGGGTGGGGGGCGGGAGGAGGGCGAGCGCTGAAGTGTGCGCATGAGCGGGGGAGCGCGCACTGAAAGCTGCCTGAAGTAACAGAGCTGCCTCAGAGAACCGAAGCATTTTACAATCAAAAATAAGGATTTTCAAAATAAGGGAAACATGTCCCCACGTGTGACTCAGTTACATGAACAGGGACATATTAGAAACGATGTTTAAAATTTTTAATTTTTTTTATAAGTACTGTTGGGAAACCTCATCCCGCCCGTGGATGAGGTTTGCTAAAAAACCCAAAGGCTGCTTGGCCGATTCGCCCACCCGCCAACTGTAAAGTTGGACGGGCAGCGAGAAACACTGCTTCATCAATTAAATAATAGCCCTCTTAACTGTCGGTGAGCGCACTGCTGACTCTTGTGCGCGCCCACCGACCGAAATATCATGTAAGAGCCTGATCGGGTCGGGCGCACGCCCTCCCGACGAACATAAAATCCTGCCCTCAGTGTTTATGGTTGGGATTTTGTGGCCTTGTCGTGGCCAGGCACATCATGGGAGATTCGACGGCCCAGCCAAAAGTCCGTTGACTCTTGACGGGACGAGCGATCCCGGCGGTGGCCGAGACCGGAAAATTCCACCCCATGTCTCTGGCACACGACTTGAATACAGAAGTGAGAGAGCTACCACTGAACCACAGCTGACAAACTTTAAATTGTTATTAAACAAAAATAGAGTTTGTTAAAGCATGATTTCTACTCCACTTGGTTTTGCGTGCTCCTCTATCCTGAATTCCTCACTAAATAAAATTTGGGCCTTGATTGTGCACAAATGTTTTCCTAAGCCAATATTAGGAAACTATGTATTGCGTTTTGACCTGGTCATGTCATTTAAGTGACACCAGGCCAAATCTGGATATGATTTTCACGTTAACAGTTGCCGACTTGAGCACCCAAAATTCCTGACCTGTAACCCATGGAGCTGGATAAGCTTAAAGGCTTAAAATATAATGGCTGGTATGGCGCATGCCACAGCCAGCAACTTGTGGAGGACATTTTTCCTCACCTCTTCTTTGTTACAATTTGTTGGATTTATTACAAACTTTATTGTGAACTTGCTGTTATTTTCCCAGCAGTTTTTGGACCATTATCTGGGGTGGGGGGTGGTGGGGCGAGACCAGAGAGCACAGTGGGTTCCTTTCAATTTCTGGACAGTTTTTAGCCAACTCCTGACTAAGAGCATCAGAGTCTCATCTTTCTGTTGGCTGTGATGGGGTGTAAGCTTCCACCTGCAGTGGGCTTCAGTCTACAACACAAACCTGCCCAGGATTCAGCACACATTAACATTAAGTTAACAATCTCACCCTGAAATACCAGAAGGATGGCTGATGTTGGAAACAGGAATGACACGATTGAAATGGCCTTTGTTCTTGTGAGGTTTCCATTAAGGCACATTGAGCATTATTCCATGTTACATCCATGCTGATGGTGACACTGGACCTAAACAGAGATTTGATTAGTTTTCATATTTACACATGTTGATTTGCTCTCAGGATGTGGGCAACTCTGTTGAGGCCACAATTATTGACCAGTGGGTCTTGACATTGAATTCCAAGGCCTAAATGTCAATCGGGCCTATGGCAAAGCAGGATGGGCTTTTCGAGATTAGTTGAAATTTTTTACCTGCTCTTGGAATGTGGGCTTTAAGTGAATCCTTAGCAATTCTGGCTGAGACTAACTCATGGACAATTTTCTGTAATAGGTTCAGAACATTTAGGCCAGGATTTTTAGGTCGGCAAGCGGGGGGCGGGGCCCGCTCACCGACACGTAAAATGACGCGGGATGACATCGGGTGGAACTCCCGACGTCACCCCGCGTCATCTCCATTTTCAGGTTGGCGGGGGTGCAGCCAAATCAGCTGCGTGCCCATCGACCTGTCAACGGCCTATTGAGGCCATTTAAAAAGTAATTGAGATAATTAATGGACCTGCCTGTCCAACCTTAAGGTTGGCGGGCAGGCCGAGGGCCCTGTCGGCTTCAGAAAAAGCATGAAACCTCATCCACGGGCAGGATGAGGTTTCATGAGGGTTTTTAAAAATTTAATAAATGTATGCTTTAAAGTGATGGACATGTCCCAACTCATGTGACACTGTCACATGAGGGGATATGTCAGGGAAATTTTGTTTTTGTTCCTTTGCCATTTTTAAATGTGGAGCCCATCTCCCTGAGGCTGCACTTAGCCTCAGGGAGATGAGTGCGCTCTTTCGTGCGCATGCGCGAAAAAGCACATTCTTGGCTGAGGGAACCCCACCCCCCCGCCTGCATAGGGAGCGCATAGCGCTTCCTGGTGGACGTCACGCTGGGCGGGCCTTAATTGGCCCACCCACATAAAATGACACACACCTGCCTGCGCCTGCTCCTGCACATCTCCCCTTGACAGGGGGAAAATTCTTCCCTTAGAAATGGCCCCCAAGAAGGGAGAATTTTGCCCCTGTAAACTTAGGTTGGCCCAACCCTTTGTTTCAATCTTGAAAGGATGGTGCTGATGTGAAAGGTAGTGAGTGGGCACTGAGTGACAGGTGAAATGGTTGCTATCATAAATACACAGAAGGTTGGGCCTCCAGTTCCTAATTTGGCCTTCAATGTCCCATGGAGAACAGAGCACTGGGCAACCAATAAACATGAAGATCAATGCACAGAGGTTGGTTTGGCTTAACTTCCTAAAACTTGATACAAGTCTAAAAGGAAGCAAAGGATGGATATGCACTGCCTCCAGAATAGAAGAGCTCTGCAGAAGGATCCCAACTGAAATATTCGTGCAGCCTCCTTTCCCTGATGATGATAGGCACATTGGCCCAGAACTTCCATGCAGTGCAATCACTGTCGGATTCACGCTCTACTCCTTTTTACTTACCTCAAGTCTGGAGCTGCATATTTCTCGCCAGATCTCCCGACCCGGGTTTGCTGAGAAATGAGCAGCACAGCGGCTCTGCAGTTCCTTCAGTGCAGTGCAGGATCATCAGGGGAAGTGAAGCCATGCCCCCTTTTTACAGCACTAACTGCCATAAAGCGATAAGTTTAAAGGTCCCAGCCACTTTGACAGGACACAAGGCAAGTTGGTAAGCTAAGTGGGTGAGGGGTTAGGGTGGTCAGGTGGGGGCTTAGCCAAGGTTAGGGCTGGTTGAGGGGTAGACAGGAGTGTAGGAAAGTAGTCGGAGAGGAGTCAGGAGGGAAGTCAGAGGATGGTGGGAAGACAGGGAATGGGGGGTTGGGAGGGTAGTCAGGGTAGTGGGGGTAGTCTGGGGATCAGGAAGGGTAGTCAGGGAGTGGGGGAGGATATTCAGGGGTCCAGTCAGGGGTCGGTGGGATCAGTATCATAGTTACCCAGGAGTTAGAAACGGTTTTAATCCTTCTATCTTTTCCTGGGTAACTATTCTGGTAAGAGAGTCAGAACTATCCGAACTCCCCGATTTAAATTGGAATTTCGGAGGGTTCCAGGTACTGGGAAATTACCCTTCGGAAGTTTAAACTTCCCAGGCAATTCTTGTGCAGTCCTTCCCTGGGGACTTCCGAAGGGTTCCCCCAAAGCACCTCCTGGGGTCCCTCCAGCATATGACCCCCTGCCCCACACCCTCCCCATCCACCCCCCTGCTCCCCCCAGGAAACAGAAGTTCTGGACCACTATGCATTTAAAATATTTTCAGCTTTCATTACAATAAAAATCATATTACCATCTTTAAAAGTCCAATTTAAAATGGGCAGACAACGATAGAGCAAAAATACAATTACCATCATCCATTTGCATTGACATCTGTTTGAAAGTTGGTGCTTATAGAATGCTCAGAAAGAATTGGCTATGCTTATTAGCTCTCATCTCCAAGTCAAAAGGCTGTTGGCTCAAGTTCTGCTCCAGAGACTTGGGGCAGGATTTTCCCCCCACTGGGGGCGAAGTTGAATGGTGGGTGCGCACAGACGTGCCTCCGATCGGCGCCATTTTACGTGGGCAGGCCAATTAAGGCCCACCCAGTGTGACGTCTGCACGGAAACTCTATGCACTCCCTGTGCAGGCAGAGGGGGGATTCCCTAAATCGAGAGTGCGCTCTCTCACGCATGCGCAAGAAAGAGAGCACTCATCTCCCTGAGGCTAAGTGCTGCCTCAGGGAGATCAGCGGTTCTGTGACAAATATTAAAAATAGAAAAAAAAATTTCTGACATGTCCCCTCATGTCACACTGTCACATGAGTTGGGACATGTCCATAATTTTTACAAAAACTTTTTTAAAAATTTAAAAACCTATATGAAACCTCATTCCGCCCATGGATGAGGTTTCATGCTTTTTCTAATGCTCGCCGGGGCTCCTGGTCTGCCCACCAACCTTAAGGTTGGACGGGCAGGCCCATTAATTAGCTAAATGACTCTGTCAATGGCCTCAATTGGCCATTGACATGTCGGTGGGCGCACAACTGATTTTGCTGCGCCCCTGCCTACCAAAAAATTTTAATGGGGCACGGTGATGTCGGGAGTTCTGCCCAACCCTCACCACGCGTCATTTTACGCATCAGCAAGCGGACCCTGGCACCCCTCTCCCTCCACCCCCCCACCCCCAGCTCGCCGGCAGGAAAATCCTGCCCTTGGGCTCAAAAATCCAGTCTGACTCTTCAATGTAATATTGAGGGAGTGCTGCACCATCAGAGGTGCCATCATTTCGATGAAACATTAAACTGAGGTTTCGTCTGTGCTCCCAGATGAAAGATCTCCTGGCGTAATTTTGAAGAGCAGTGGAGTTATCCCCAGTGTCCTGGACAATATCTATCCCTGAAACAACATCACTGAAAAACATCAGATTATCTGGTCATTATCACATTGCTGGTTTGTGGGAGTTTAATTGTACAAATTCTGCCATGTTTCCTACATTACAGAAGTGACTTACCATCTAACAGTACTTGGGTGGCTGTAAAGCACTTTGGGGCACCCTGAGGTCATGAAAGGCACTATCGTATGTTCTTATGTAAGTTGGATTAGTTCACGCAATCAGGTAACAATCAGCTCACTAGACTGGCCATAACTACAGTTACCATGTTAACCCAAACTAGGACAGGGGTGTTAGCCACTCAGTGATTGAGGAGTGAATAAAATAATCAGTATTAAAGCGACGGGGTTGTGTGCAGAGCCAATAAGCTATGTGATTTTCAATTGTGCATGAAGTATAGACAGCCTCCGAGATTCTGACTGCTCTATAAGATACAAGGAGAATAACAGCAAGTGACTGTATGTGTTAATGAATGGGCCCCATTATGTCAGAGGCGAGAATCGGGAGATGGAGCTAATCCCACTGGTACAATCCAGCTTCATCTTGAGAAGGCCGGCACATGGAATCTTGTGAGGGTCCAGGTCCAAGGTGGGATGGAGGCTGGTCTGCCATCGGGCTGTAGTGAGTGGATGAAGGCCAAGTCCAGAGCAGCCAGGTTAAAAAGCCCACCTCCATTCCCAAAAAGTCTCAGCCTGGTGCCTCTGAGGCAATCAGCAGTTCACCTATGTACAGTTGAACTTTCTGACCACTCTAAACATCCCCCTCCTCAGCCCACCCCTTACCCTCACTCCCTCATCTCTCTCACCCTATCCCTTCACCCTCATCCCCTCACACATAATCCACTTTATGATCAGAACTCCGAAGCCATATTATAATAGTTGGAAGCCCATAAAACTCTCTGAATAAACAATGGGAAAAGATCAAACGTCTACACTTGGTTATCATAGTCAGCTACCCTTTCAAAAGTGTGTAGTCTACTCTATCTTTTTATCTATTAGATGAACTCATTTTTAACTCATCTGAAGACTTTACCGCATCTACAATTGCTGATGTGTTACTTGACAGCTTGCCAGTTAACAGAAGTAACAACCTGACAAACACGTTTTTTAATGGTAGTTACATCTTTCAATCACAGCACTGTCGTAATTCACCTTACTGAAAACAGATGCAACTCACACTGCAGTATTTCCTGATGAACTGCAAAGGAAGCAAAACCATTTCACGTACCTTTTAAACTCTTCCCACCTCCGATCCATGGTCCACATGTCCAAGCAGATGGTGTAAAACTTGACCGGTGCCAAAGTCCTGCCACCTCCATGAAAACTAAAAAGCTTCCCCTGGGACCGGCTCTCAATGAGCCCACAACACTGTCAATTTTATCCTTCATAGAAGCAAGCAAGTTCCAGGACCCACCCCCTCCTCCGCCCACATGAAAATGGCCAAAGGAGGAATGGAGGCGGGACTTCCAACTGTCCACTTGGTGGCCATTTTTTTTTTTCAGTCCTGCCTCCATTTGGTCCTGATCAGGAAAATGAAAGTGCAGCTCAAAACAGTTGTTCCATTTAATTGCTTTCATATCTTATTCAGAAAACTACTCTGACAGTAATGGTTTATATAGTTTTGCATTCACTCATTTCATTCTAAATATATCAGTGTTTTAATTTCATGCTTATTCAGCATGTGCCATAAATGCTCACTATAATACGTATCTGTCAGACTGCATTTAGTGGGCAGATTGCATTTGCACAAACTCGCCCACTATAAGTGATGCATGTTGCTCAGAAAAAGAATAATGATTAAAATGTACCCAAAAAAATAAACCAGGTGGGTTAGAGTTCAGATATATTACAAACCACGGTTGAAAAAACTTGGAAATGCTACATTGGTTAAAAACCATTTTACTGGCAGACAACAGAAACAAACAAATAATGGTTTAATTAGCAACATCATTTCTCAGGCTAAGTTAGCTTCAGCCACAGTGAAAGTGGTTTAATCCCTGCCAAAGATTTAAAATGCCAGAGTTATCCATCTCTTAGTAAAGTGAGATCCGCATTTTGTCACAGATGGAGTATCTGCCAGATTTCATTGATTTCTCCCAGTTTCTACACATCAGCAAGCGTAAATCCCGTTTGTAGATAATAAGTACAATGCTGGATGGACTGAACACCAGTGCTTTCAAGCAGTCCCTAAACAAGAGTTTATATTCATTTATTTGCTATGTTGTACCTAATCAACACTTCCATCTTTCTCTCTGTCTCCCTCTCTCCCTCTTCCCAGTGATGATCCACACTGCAGATAACAAGTATCACAGCATCTTGTTCCTGCTAACCGGACCGTCTGATCACTACAAGTCCAAAATCTGCCACCAACTTTGCAGGAGTGAAGTTTGTTACTATGAATAGAAAGTGCTCAAATGTTCTTGCAGCTCCCAAAGAGTTGACATTGTGCATTTAGGTATTTCCTGCCCACCAGAGCTGCTTTTGAGTGATTCACGCCTCAGCACTGGGCAAGTTGGTTTCGAAGAGGATGTTGGACTTCCTTTCTTGCCAGAGGATTTGGAGGATATTGCAAAGGCATTGCTGGTGGTACTTCCCTGGTGCTTTGAGGTTCCTGCTGTAGGTCATCCAAGTCTCTGAAGCATATAGGAGCACGGGGATCACTGCTGCCCGATAAGCCGTGCTCTTAATCTCGGGTTTGAGATCCTGGTCCTCAAATATTCTTTTCCTCAGTCAGCCGAAGGCTGAGCTGGTACATTGGAGGAGATGAGGAATTTCATCACTATATCTGCCTTCATTGAAAGAAGATTTCAAAAACATGGAAATAGTGCACATTTTCCAGGATCTCACCATTGACCTTGATCGACAGGTGGAGATGTTGTGCTGTGGAAGCTGGTTGGAAGAGGACCTTATTTTTCAGGGCGTTTAGTGGAAGGCCCATTTCCTCAAACGCTTCAGGGAAGGAGTTGACAAAGACTTGGAGCTCAGTTTCTGAGTGAGTACACACACAAGTGTCATCTGCACACTGAAGCTCTATGACTGAGGTTGGGGTGGTTTTGGTGTTGGATTGAAGGCGGGGTAGGTTGAACAGCTTCTCATCTGCTCTGTAGATTATTTCCATGCCTGTGGGTAATTTGCAGCACATTTTCCATTTTTTGATGTGTTGTAATGTAGGAAATGCAGCAGACAGTGCACACTAAGCTCTTACAAACAACAAAGTGCTAGTGGCCAGATAATGTGCTTTTGATGTTGATTGAGGGGTAAATATTTGCCGGGCAACTCCCCTGCTATTGAAAATCATGTCATCGTCGCTTTATCTGAGAGGTCAAATGGGACTTCAATTTCATGTCTCATCCAAAAGGTGGCACCTTTGACAGTGCAGTACTCACTCTCTACTTCAGTGAAGTGTCAGGTTGGATTATGTGCTAAAGTCTCTGCAGTGGGACTTGAACCCACAACCAACTACCCATAGGTAAGAGCACTACCACTGAGCCACAGCTGACACTCAGGGATTATTTCCACGCCTGTGGGTAATTTGCTGAACATTTTCCATTTTGTGAAGCATTTGAAGATTCTGGTGAGCCATGAAGGACATTTCCTCGACCGCTAATAATTTTGAGGAATCAAATACTGAACCAGGAGAGAGCAGACATATACTGCTAGACCCTATAAAGATACAAATATACCAACATAAACAAGTGTGACAAAGGAATCACACAGCAAAGGATATCACAAATAGGCAGTGTTTCAGATATAGTGGGGGTAATTTAAATGCAAAATACCGCAGATACTGGAAATCTAAAATAAAAACAGAAAATTCTGGAAATACTCAGCAGGTCAGCAGCAGCTGTGGAGAGAACACATTTCAGGACAATGGTCTTTCATCAGAACTGGAACAGATTAGAAATGCAATAGGTTTTAAACAAGTGAAAAGAGAGTGGAGGCGGGGGGAGGGGGGCGCGTGGGGGGAGAAGAACAAGGAGGGATGGTATGGAAGAGGGGAGAGATTAATTGACAAAAGAGTGGTGCAAGGCCAAAGGGAGCGGTAATGGGACAAGTGAAGAAACAAAAGATATGTCTAGAGGAGGTGTGAATGATTGAATAATGAATAGCTGCCATCCAAAAGCAAAATCAAGAGAAAAAACAAGAATACAACCCCAACACCTGCAAAGAAAAAGGAAACAAGATGGGGCAGAGATTATGGTCTGAAATTATTGAACTCAATGTTGAGTTTGCAAGGCTGCCAAGTGCCAAATCAAAAGATGAGGCACTGTTCCTCGAGCTTGTGTTGAGCTTCATCGGAACAAGGACAGAGAGGTCACCGTGAGAGCAAAGTGGAGCATTAAAATAACAGGTGACCAGAAGCTCAGGGTCATGCCAGCAAACTGAATTGAGGAGTTCCACAAAATGGCCAGCCAATCTGTGTTTGGTCTCCCAAATGCAGAGCAGATGACACTGTAAGCAGGAAATGCAGTAGATTAAGTTGAGAGGAATACATTTAAATTGTTGTCTCACCTGAAAGGAATGTTTGAGGCCTTGTCCAGTGAGAACGGAGGAGGTAGAGGGGCAGGTGTTGTCTCTCCTTAGCTTACATAGAAAGGCGCTGTGGGAAGGGGAAGGGTGTTTGGGGATGATTGAGGGGTGGACCAGGGCATCACAGAGGGAACGGTCTGTTTGGAATGCAGAAAAGGGAGGAGAGAGGAAAATGTGTTTGGTGGTTGTAAAATGGCAACAAACCAGTATGGGAAGGCCCAAAGATAGAAAAAAGGTGTGCTGTCATTCTCTTTTTCAAACAGGTTCAGGCACTTTCATTTCTGAATTAATCTGAACCATCCCAGTTCAAAACAAATTCAAAGCTTCAGGTTCAGTGCTCAATCTTATCAAATTTACAGCCCCATTTAATCTATTCAGTGGCAGCATTAAATAGGATGGGATTATTTATCTATACAATATATTAAAAGTCATGCATCTGGGTAGCACTTCCTGTAAATGTCACACTTACTTGTGTAGTACTTGCCCTGTAGCACTCTGGCAAGAACCCATTTATTATTATTAAACAGTGTGTCCTCTCACTCACCGTAAGTAATTCCAAAGGAGATCGAAGTTTTTTTTTAATGAAATGTGCAGCAAATCAGAGGAATAACTGAGGGACCATTGTACTGGAAGAACTTCAAACTGACAGCGAACATTCTGGTTAGTTCTCCTCCGACATGTACAGTGCTTTTAACTGGATTGGTTTGGTTATTCAAAGTATTACAGCAGTAGTAATGTTACACTCTCATTGAGTGACTTTTCCAACTAATAGTCTATCTTTACTAAACTAAAAATATCCGCGTATAATACTCTTGCATAAAGCATAAAGGAACAGTTCAGAGTGCGCATCACATTACAAAGTGAATGTAGAACCAAAAACCATGATTGACTGAAGAAACAGTTATTGTTAAGTTAATGAAAAGAAAAAAGAAGGCTCTAGACACTTTGTAGCCAATGAAGTATTTTGGAAGTGTAGTCGCTGTTGCAATAAAGGAAACAAGGCAAACCAATTTGCACACAGTAAGCTCCCCCAAACTGCAATGCAATAATGACCAGATATTTTAGTGGTGTTGTTTGAGGGATAAATGTTGGCCAGGACATTGGCGACAAATCCCATAATCTTCTTTCAAATATTGCCATGGGGTCCTTTATATCCACCTGAAAGTGCAAGTGGGCCCTTGCTTTGACACCTCATCTGAAAGTTAGCACCTCCAACAGTGCTGCACTCCCTCAGTTGGAACATTACTTTTCTCACAATAGATGGCAGACTATCAGCAAAGGAAAAGGGAGGGTGGTTAAAGAATCGAGAACAGGAATACCACCCCAACCCACCATGCATGCTCCCAGCATCTTTTTTATTGTGGTAGATATTGGGGTGTCTGCACCTCCCACCATGGGGAGATAGAGCTCTGAGTTAACTTAATAGAAACAGGCTCCAAGAGTACAATTGGGAGTGAAAGGGAGGGCAGAATTGTTGGCTCCACAAGTACCTTTTTTAGTTGGGAGTGCTAGTCCCTCATGGAAGCAATCGGCCTCCTCAAGCCCTGATTATCAGCTTACCTCTGTCTCCCTCCCTGATTATCAGCTTACCTCTGTCCCCCTCCCTGATTATCAGCTTACCTCTGTCCCCCTCCCTGATTATCAGCTTACCTCTGTCCCCCTCCC
This sequence comes from Cetorhinus maximus, assembly GCF_964194155.1. Lineage (NCBI taxonomy): Eukaryota > Metazoa > Chordata > Chondrichthyes > Lamniformes > Cetorhinidae > Cetorhinus > Cetorhinus maximus. Next base: position 174,478,519 of record NC_135881.1, on the reverse strand, counting down.
TGATTATCAGCTTACCTCTGTCCCCCTCCCTGATTATCAGCTTACCTCTGTCCCCCTCCCTGATTATCAGCTTACCTCTGTCCCCCTCCCTGATTATCAGCTTACCTCTGTCCCCCTCCCTGATTATCAGCTTACCTCTGTCCCCCTCCCTGATTATCAGCTTACCTCTGTCCCCCTCCCTGATTATCAGCTTACCTCTGTCCCCCTCCCTGATTATCAGCTTACCTCTGTCCCCCTCCCTGATTATCAGCTTACCTCTGTCCCCCTCCCTGATTATCAGCTTACCTCTGTCCCCCTCCCTGATTATCAGCTTACCTCTGTCCCCCTCCCTGATTATCAGCTTACCTCTGTCCCCCTCCCTGGTTATCAGCTTACCTCTGTCCCCCTCCCTGATTATCAGCTTACCTCTGCACTCCTCCCTGATTATCAGCTTACCTCTGTCCCCCTCCCTGATTATCAGCTTACCTCTGTCCCCCTCCCTGATTATCAGCTTACCTCTGTCCCCCTCCCTGGTTATCAGCTTACCTCTGTCCCCCTCCCTGGTTATCAGCTTACCTCTGCACTCCTCCCCAGTCGCCAGCCTTCTTCTCTCTCACTTCCCCATCACCAGCCTCCCTTTGTGTCCAAAGCCCGATCATCAGCCTCTCTCCCACTTCTCAATTGTCAGCCTCCCCCTGTCCCCCTCCCGACGGTTTCGCAACCTCCTTCCCCTTCCCTCCTCCAATTTCCAGGGACCATCTCTAAGGGTTCCCAATTCCAGCCTCCTGCTGTCAGTTTTCCCTCCCAGCCAGAGGACTGGCTGTCCATTTGCCTGGCTGCTGGAAGGTATATGGAACTAAAGAATGTTCCTGAGGTCCTAATGTTGAATTTGGCAGGACCTCCATGTCCCCGACCAGGATAGATTCTTGGCCATTATTGGCCTCCTCTACATCCCCCACCACCTCTCACTAAATATTGGGTTATTACTTGCTTGATATTGATGTTCTAATATTTAGTATGAATATTTATACATTTTGGCATAATTTTTTTTACTCATTCATGGGATGTGGGTGTCACCGGCTGGGCCAGCATTTATTGCCCATTCCTAATTGTCCTTGAGAAGGTGGTGGTGAGCTGCTTTCTTGAACCGCTGCAGTCCACGTGGTTTAGGCACACGCACAGTGCTGTTAGGTAGAGAGTTCCAGATTTTGACCCAGTGACAGTGAAGGAATGGCGATATATTTCCAAGTCAGGCTGATGAGTGACTTGGAGAGGAACTTCCAGGTGGTGGTGTTCCCATCTATCTGCTGCCCTTATCCTTCTAGGTGGTAGTGGTCGTGGGTTTGGAAGGTGCTGCCAAAGGAGCTTTGCTGAATTCCTGCAGTGCATCATGTAGATGGTACACACTGCTGCCACTGTGACAACAGGATATAGAGCTTCCTCTAAAATCTATATCCTTTGTATCACTTCCTGTCAGACATTCCCGGAACAAGGATCTAAGTGAGCTTTCATGCTGTGTCTTAATGCGGGTGAAATGTCAATGGCTTTACTGACGCAATCAAGACCTCTCCGGAACCAGTAGGCTGGTGAATATAATGAGATCAATGTCTGCTTGGCGGTAGAATGTAAGACAGATATCAAAAATTTCAGAAAGAACAAAGACTCTGCCACCCCCCCCCCACCCTCATTATTGACCTGCAGGTGTGAGCAGGTCTGCTCTTCAGTGCATTATAGTTAAAAGACACTTTTAGTGAACCACAGAATTTAATATCACAGAAGAGGAACACTTAGCTCCTGGCCTCTATGCTGGTTCTTTATCAGAGCACTGGTGTCCAATACATTAGATGCTAGCCACAAATGGAATCCAAATATGGCTAAATGCATTTTTGACCAGTGGATTAAAAATGAATAATCGATACCCACATCAGGAGGTGATCTCAATACTCATTTACACGGTGTATGCATGTGTGCTTTCAAATGTTTGGACATTTTTTGGTAAAATGGTTTGAAGAAAAGGTGAGTATTTTTGACTTTTGGATCTGCCTATTGGTTATCTGCTAACATGGTGTGGTACAGGCGAAAACAGCCAATAGTAGCACTGTGGAAACGCCAGAAACATTGGGCTGGATTTAATGGGGCACCATAGTGGCCACCCATCTCCCGGCTGAAAAGTCGGTGTGAGGGGCAGATTTGGCGGGGAAGCCTGCCCAGGATCCCAATGGCTGACCTGCAGTTATTTAATGCTGGAAGCTGCATTAAAAGATTGGTGGTGGGACTTCCCCTACCCTCTCAGGAGGAAGTCCCACCATGGAAAGCTGCTAGCCCATCAGATGGAAGGCAACTGCGTGGTCCCAACAGCACCATCAGGAGCAGGGGTGCGGGGTTCGGATTGAGAGACCAGAGGGATGGTTAAAGGTGGAGGTGACCTTGGGAAAGGAGTGCCTTTGATGGGTCTGGGAGGAGCCCGCAAAGAAGGTCCCTCTTCCTTGCCTGACACCAGTCCATGCAACTAAAGCTGCTGGGCATCCTGACTGGCGTAGGCTTCTGCCCAGCCATAAGTATGATAACTGCTGTGGGAGGCTGAGGCTGTTAAATGGCCATTAAGAGGTCTGAGTACAGTAGGGGGTCTGGATGGAGAGTGGGAGGGATCTGTATGGACAGTGGGGGGGTCTGTATGGAGAGTGGGTGGGGGTCTGGATGGAGAGTGGGCAGGGGTCTGGATGGAGAGTTGTGGGGGTGGGGGGGCACGTCTGAATGGACAGCTCAGGTGGAGTTCAATTCCAATCTTTCAAATAAAGAAATGAATTCTTGATAATGCAAATACATGGAATGCATGGTAAATTCACGAATTCCAACATTGTTCCAATGAAGCCTGAGTTGGAGAATCAGTACTAATGTACTCTAGTTTTAATCCAAGTTTTTTTCAAATGCAATTCACTGCTGGAAGCAGAGGATTGGTGGATTTTTTAAATTATTCTTTCATGGGATTTGGACTTCACTGGCTAGGCCAACATTTATTGCCCATCCCTAATTGCCCTTGAGAAGGTGGTGGTGAACTGCCTTCTTGAAATGCTGCAGTCCATGTGGTGTAGGTACACTCACAGTGCTGTTAGAGAGGGAGTTCTAGGATTTTGACCCAGTGACACTGGAGGAACGGCGATATATTTCCAAGTCAGGATGGTGAATGACTTGGAGGTGAACTTCCAGGTGGTGGTGTTCCCATGTGTCTGCTGCCCTTGTCCTTCTAGATGGTAGCAGTCGTAAATTTGGAAGGCGCTGCCTAAGGAGCCTTGGTGAATTCCTGCAGTGCATCTTTAAGATGGTACACACTGTTGCCACTGTGCATCAGTGGTGAAGGGAGTGAATGTTTGTGGATGTGGTGCCAATCAAGCGGGCTGCTTTGTCCTGGATGGTGTCAAGCTTCTTGAGTGTTATGGGAGCTGCACTCATCCAGGCCAGTGGGGAGTATTCCATCACACTCCTCACTTGTGCCTTATAGACAGTGGACAGGCTTTGGGGAATCAGGAAATGAGTTACTCATCGCAGGATTTCTAGCCTCTGACTTGCTCTTATAGTCATAATATTTATATGGCTAGCCCAGTTCAGTTTCTGGTCAATGGTAACCCCCAGGAGGTTGATAGTGGGGGAATCAGCAATGGTAATGCCATTGAATGTCAGGGGGCGATGGTTAGATTGTCTCTTGTTGGAGATTGTCATTGCCTGACACTTGTGTAGCACGAATGTTACTTGCCACTTGTCAGCCCAAGCCTGGATATTGTTCAGGTCTTGCTGCATTTGGACATGGACTGCTTCAGTATCTGAGGAGTGGCACGTGGTGCTGAACATTGTGCAATCATCAGCGAACGGCCCCACTTCTGACCTTATGATAGACGGAAAGTCATTGATGAAGCAGTGATGTCCTGGGACTAAGATGATTGGCCTCCAACAACCACAACCAGCTTCCTTTGTGCTAGGTATGACTCCAACCAGTGGAGAGTTTTCCCCCTGATTCCCATTGACTCCAGTTTTGCTAGGGCTCCTTGATGCCACACTCGGTCAAATGCTGCCTTGATGTCAAGGGCAGTCACTCTCACCTCACCTCGGGAGTTCAGCTCTTTTGTGTATGTTTGAACCAAGGCTGTAATGAGGTCAGGAGCTGATTGGCCCTGGCAGAACCCAAACTGACTGTCAGTGAGCAGGTTATTGCTAAGCAAGTGTCACTTGATAGCACTGTTGATGGACAGTTCCATCACTTTACTGATGATCAAGAGTAGACTAAGGGGCAGTAATTGGCCGGATTAGATTTGTCCTACTTTTTGTGTACAGGGCATACCTGGACAATTTTCCACATTGCTGGTTAGATGCCAGTGTTGTAGCTGTACTGGAACAGCTTGGCTAGGGGCGTGGCAAGCTCTGGAGCACAAGTCTTCAGTAATATTGTCAGGACCCATAGCCTTTGCAGTATCCAGTGCCTTCAGCTGTTTCTTGATATCACGTGAGTGAATTGAATTGGCTGAAGGTTGGCATCCGTGATACCAGGGACCTCCGTAGGAGGCCGAGATGGATCATCCACTCAGCACCTCTGGCTGAAGATTGTTGAAAATGCTTCAGCCTTATCTTTTGCACTGATGTGCTGGGCTCCCCCATCATTGAGGATGGGGATATTTGTGGAGACTCCTCCTCCAATGAGTTGTTTAATTGTCCACCATCATTTATGATTGGATGTGGCAGGACTGCCAAGCTCAGATCTGATCCATTGGTCGGAGGATCGCTTAGCTCTGTCTATCACTTGCTGCTTACGCTGTTTGACACGCAAGTAGCCCTGTGTTGTAGCTTCACCAGGTTGATGCATCATTTTTAGGTATGCGTGGTGCTGTTTCTGGCATGCCCTCTTGCACTCTTCATTGAACTAGGGTTGATCCCCTGGCTTGGTGGCAGTGATAGAGTGGGGGATATGCCAGGCCATGAGGTTACAGATTGTGGTTGAGTACAATTCTGCTGCTGGTGATGGCCCACAGCGCCTCATGGATGCCCAGTCTTGAGTTGTTAGATCCATTCGAAATCTATCCCATTTAGCACGATGGTAGTGCCACACAACACAATGGAGGGTATCCTCAATTTGAAGATGGGACTTTGTCTCCATGAGGACTGAGCAGTGGTCACTCCCACTGATATTGTCATGGACAGATGCATCTATGGCAGACAGGTTGGCGAGGATGAGGTCGAATATGTTTTTCCCTCTTGTTGGTTCTGTGCCACAGACCCAATCTAGCAGCTATGTCCTTTGGGACTCGGCAGCTCAGTCAGTAGTTGTGTTACGGACACAATCTTGGTGTTGGACATTGAAGTCCCCCACCCAAAGTACATTCTGCACCCTTGCCACTTTCAGTGCTTCCTCCAAGTGTTGTTCAACATGAAGGAACACCGATTCATCAGCTGAGGTGGGTGGGGGTTGGGGGGAGGTCAGTCTGTGGTAATGAGCAGGGGGTTCCCTTGCTCATGTTTAACCTGAAGCTATGAGACTTCATGGGGTCTGGAGTAGATGTCCCTCCTGACTGCATACCACTGTGCTGCCACCTCTGCTGCATCTGTCTCGCCGGAGGGACAGGACATACCCAGGGATGGTGATGGTGATGGTGATGTCTGGGACATTATCTGTAAGATATGTTTCCATGAGGATGACTATGTCAGGCTGTTGCTTCTCTAGTCTGTGAGACAGCTCTCCCAATTTTGGCACAAGCCCCAGATGTTAGTAAGGAGGACTATGCAGGGTCGACAAGGTTGAGTTTGCCATTGTCGTTTCTAGTGCCTAAGTCGATGCCGGTGGTCCATCTGACTTCATTTCTAATTGACTTTCTAGCAGTTTTATGCAACTGGTTGACTTGCTAGGCCATTTTAGGGGGTATGTAAGAGTCAACACATTATGGTGGACCTGGAGTCACATGTAGGCCAGATCAGACCAGATAAGGACAGCAGATTTTCTTCACTAAAGATGGGTTTTTACAACAATCAACAATGGCGTCATGGTCACCATTAGACTTGCAGTTTCATTTTTTTCTTTGATTGAATTCAAATTCCACCATCTGCTGTCCCCAAGAGCATTATCCTGGTATTCTGGATTACTAGTCCAGTGACAATACCACTCTGCCAACGCCTCCCCTATCCTCACCCATCTTCATTACTATGTGAAGAATATTGGGTTTATTTCCTTCTGACATCAAACAATTTCATTTATGTAAGTCGACAAAACATCCTGAGGATCCTCACATGAATGTAGTCAGACAAAAATTGACACTGGGCCAAAGAAGGAGACATTAAGACAGTAAACAAAAGCTTAACCAAAGAGGTAAGTTTTAAGGAGCGTCTTAAAGAAGGAAAGAGACGTACAGGGATTTAGGGAGGAAATTTCTGAGCTTAGGACCAAGATGGCTGAAGGCCTGGCCACCAATAGTGGGGCGTTAGAAGGGAGGGTTGCACAACCAGCCAGAATTAGAGTACAGAGACAGAGAAGGGCAAGGACATTGAGGGACTTGAATACGAGTATGAGAAATTTAAAATGGAGACATTGGTGGAACAGGTGGCAATGTAGGTGAGCGAGCATGGATATATCCTTGTGCTTCTCAAATCACAGAATGACTGTATTTTATTACCTCCACCTCCTCCATGAGTAACCCTCCTCCTCAGCCACCTGCAACCACTCCACCACCCCCCACTCCGCCAAACCACCTGGGTGAGGGGAACTGTTTTGCATGAGCAGAAGCAAGAAAAGACCATGCGGAAGATAGTTAGGGAGTGAAGTATGTGGATTTTGAGGTACGGTTGGGGAGTTATGATGAGCAGGCCTGCTAAATCTTCACGCATGATGAAAGGCAACTCGGACAAAGTACCCAAGGATGACCTAAGTATAAAAGATTGTACAACATGAAGGAGAAACATGGGGAGAACATTTTAATAAATAGAAACAAAAAACATCTAGTACATATTCGGCACAATAATAAGCATGTGGTATTGTAGTTTTTGGAAAATTCCATGATATGCACAGAATTGGCACTTACTCTTGTTTTCACAGAAATTGTAAGGGTTAATATTATATGAATTTTGCTATTAAAAGTCATGTTCAGCATTTGTATTTGGTTTCACTTGCTTGAAGAAATCAGACTCACTTTTACACCCGGTCCTCCAGACTCACCAACACAAGGCAGCTGAGCTGCTAAGGGGCGAGTGGGACAATTACTGTCATTCTCTCTTTCCGTGCAATGACTGGAATAAAAGGACACTGTTTTTTTATTTACTCCAATAACATTATCTTGCTCATTTGGAAGTGACCTTGATGTCACTGTACAGACAGATTTACTGCTGGCCTCACTCATAAATCAACCCAAGCGCATAAGACTTTGGGTGGTCAATTATGCATTTATGACAGCTAGCATAAACACTGATATACAAATCACACCTTTAGACCAGGGGTTGCCAACCCTCCAGGTTCAGCCTGGAGTCTTCAGGATTTGAAGATTAATCTCCAGAACACTGCAGCGAGCAACCCAGGAGAAAAATCATAGGCATATTAAAATTAATTGCACGCTGTTTCCATTTTCCTTGAGCATTTTCATTTCTTCATAGTAAAAATATTGCAGGGGGAAAATTGGCTGTTTGACCGACAATCAAGAATCATTCAATTGAGTAACAAAGAATCTGTTCATTTTACACTTGGGGCAGAATTTTCTGGCGAGCGGGGGGGGCAGAGCGGGAGCAGGTGTGGACCCGATCGCCACCCGCGATCAGGCCCAATTAAGGCCCACCCAGCGTGAATGGCAGCTCCCAAGGACAGCGGGAGTGGGCGGGCAGCGGCGGGACTGCAATGACCACCAGGTCCAATGGCGACCCGCCGGCCTGTTTTAAAAACTGCTGCAGCCTTTCCAAGGCTGCGAGTCATGGCCAGTGGAAGGGCTCCTCAGAGCACTGCTGGTGAGCAGGCCAGGCAGGAGGGTAGGGCAAGGGGGCACTGTGCACTTCGTTTTTCTGATTACCTTGCTGCCCTCTTGGAGGAGGTGACAGCATGGCGGGAGGTCCTTGTGCCCCAGAACAGGAGGAGGAGGCCCCCCCCTACATGACCAAACGTGCCTGGGAGGAGGTGGCGGAGGTGGTGAGCTCCCGCGACGTGGTGCGGTGCACCTGGATCCAGCGTCACAAGCGCTTCAACGATTTGTTGCGTTTGGGAAGGGTGAGTACCATGTTGGCATTGGTCACTTAACCCAGCAGGTGGGCTTTCGCCCCTCCACCCCAAGTCTGAGTGTAGCGACTGCACTGAATTATTGATGGCATGTGTCCTTCGCTGGGTGGGCCAGCAGATATTGCCCATGCCGAGGTCACCCTGAGAGGGTGGTGAAGAGATGCATTTTGCCCCTGCAGCATGTGTTACACTGAGACTCACATGATTGTTTTGGAGGAGCTGCGCCTAGGTGCAGTGCTGGAATTCCAGGACAAGACAAAGTCAGGGTGATGACATGCTGGGAGGGGAGCTTCAAGGTGGCGTGGCCCCAATCGCTCTGCTGTCCTCTGTACTCCACGTGCTTGTGCCTCCTTGCTATGGAAAGTTAGACTGTGTGGTGCCCAATGTGATGTAGGCAGAATTTGGCCAAGGGGGTGGGGGGCGGGGGGACAGGCCTAGCAGCTTTGTGTGAGTGTTCGGCAGCAGAGGGATGAGAAGACACTGGAGCCCTGCAATATCCGACTCTGGTTGGGGTAGGCCGTCCGTGAAGAGAGTCCAGGTACAAGTAGCACTAATCAATGCTCTTCTCTCCTTTTCAGGGAAAGAATGCACATAATGCCGCCGAGCGGGTGAGGACTGGTGGAGGGCCAGCACAGCTAGCAATTCTCAGCCGCTTTGAACAGGAGGCCCTGGATTTGGAGAGGCACCGTGCGCCCAGGTCCACCGGTGTTGGTGAGGCTGGGGTGCCACGGGCAGGTATGTTTGCCCAGCAGTCAGGTCAGCATTGTTCTCCCAACAGCCATGGCAGTGCTGAATGTTCAGTGATTGAAGTTTGCAACATGGCTTGACCATTGCTTATGGAAGGATGAGTGCATAATGATCCGGGGGACAGGGATGCACATTGACATTGTCTCCACGTTAATTGATCCAATGTCCTTGTTCTTCCTTTCAGCATCAGCGGAGCAGGGCCAGGAGGAGGAGCAGCAGAGGCCCCCTCTCACACCTGAGGGCCCTGAAGTATCACCAGCGTCACACCATTTCTGCCAGGCAGGCACCAGCGCAGATACTAGCACCTCGGTGGGAATTAGAACACTGGCTAGTGTCCCGGGGCACAGCGGTGAGGGCACTTCACAGTCGCTGGAGGAGCTGGCAGAGACAGAGAGTGCCCAGGTCGCTAGCAGTTGGAGGACAGCAGGGGACCAGGCACATGCTGAGTCGGTGCCTGATGATGTGTCTCTGGAGCTGTCCACGACGCAGCAGGTGCAGGAAATGCGGCCGGGTGTGTGGGAGCATCTAGGGTCTATGCTTGGCATGGTGCCTGTGGTGGAAGAGTCTATGCAGACTAATACCAAAGCAATGAGCCTCATGTCCGAGTGCCATGCGTCCTCCCTGGACAGAGTGGCGACTCTCATGGGCAGGCTCCTCCAGGAGACCCATCAGGGCTTCCTGGGGATGCCCTCAGACTAGCAAGCCCTCACATCAGCATTGACCTCAGCTGGTTAGTGCCAGTGTGGGAGATGGTGTGGTCATCAAGTTTCCCAGCTACTGAGCCCATCCATCTACGGTGAGCAGGGAGGTCCGAAGCGACCTCATGTCGGTGCAGCAGCTGCCTGTCATCTCTGTGGGCTCTTCTCAGGGCGCTCCGGTTGAGGGCAGCAGCTCCTCCGCCCCTCTGCCAGTGACCATTGCATCCGGTGAGGCTGCGATGACTGGGGAGATGCCAGCTGTGGAACTGGCAGCTCCCTCCCAGGCGGGGCCAGCACAGGCTCCATGGACCAGAGGACGACCGCCAAGGTCATCGAGGCCAACAGGACAGCACAGTGAGCAGGCTGTCTCAGATGCCAGTGCCAGCGAGGGGGGAGCACCTAGATGTGGCACCTGAAAACTTAAGCATAAGGCACCTTAGGCACACCACAGGTTTATCACTGGTGCTTTTGTGTGGGCCTGAGATGAGGTCTCTATCAGTTGGTGTGATTTTTAACACCTTTGTCATTTTGTTTCATTAAGTTTCTTTGGTTGCAATATTAAATTCAGACATGTCACCATGGCTGAGGGTGCCTTTTTGCTTCTGCAGGTAGATGGTTACCAATAATGTAATGAGTGTTTTGTGGGACATTCAGCTTTATTAACAAGGCCCTTAGTTAATGTTCCTAACCAGGCAAATTTTGCACTTGGGTCTCGAATATGGAGCCTACAGGCTTCTCCTGGAGGTCCATCTGTGGTGAGCTAGCTGAAGGTTCATTGGATTAAAGCCTCCCAGGTGTCCCTGCCTCCCTGGAGTATGCCCGGATCAGCATCTACCCCCTCAGCATTTCCTTGTGCCTGCTCATCCTCAGACTCACTGCTGGACACATCGTGTGCAGCCACAGCCACTGCGTCTACATCTTCATCATCCACTGCATCCCCCCTTTCCAGCGCAAGATTGTGGAGGGTACAGCATGCAACCACTATCACCAACACACGATCTGGGGGGTACTGGAGTCCGCCCCCTGAGCGGTCCAGGCATCGGAAACGCATCTTGAGAGGACCAATGGCTCTCTCCACCACAGCCCTTGTGGAGGCGTGGCTCCTATTGTACCGCTGCTCAGCTTCTGTTCTTGGATGGCGGAGAGGCGTCATGAGCCACCTTCTGAGGGGATAGCCCTTGTCACCCAGCAGCCAACCATCCAGCCGGGCTGGAGCACTGAAGAGCCCCAACACCTGGGAGTGTCTGAGGATGCAGGCATCATGGGAGCTGCCTGGGTACCTTGCACAGACTTGCAGAACCTGCATCCTGTGATCACACACTATCTGCACGTTCATGGAGTGGAAGACACCGGGCTCACCTGCTGGCACCTTGATGGCCACATGTGTACAGTCTATTGCACCCTGGACGCGGGGGAAGCCAGCAATGGCCGCAAAGCCTTTGGCTCGCTGAGTCTGGCTTGCCTGGCCCCAACAGTAGTGGATGAAGGTCAATGCACACCTGAACAGAGCGTCTGTTGCCTGTTTGACACAAGTGTGGACAGCTGATTGGGAGATACCGCAAAGATCACCTACCGAGCCCTTTAGAGCCATTGGCATGGGGTGTCCACCCACACAGATAGGGGAGATCTCAGGCCCAATCATCTGACAGGTATAGTTGACTGTCTCCCTTGAGAAACGGAGCCTCCTTCGGCACTGCACCTCAGTCATATTGAGGTAGCTGCTTCGTCGCCTGTATGCCCTGGCAGCAGGATAGTGGCGTCTTCTGCGGCCCCTTCCACCTTGGACTATCTCTTGGCCCTGCGCCCCTTGTGCCTGCGCCTGTCTTCCAAAGGTGGCTCCCCTGGAGGCTGAATATACACTCCTGGCCTCCTCCCCCCCCACTTCTAGCCCTCCCTTCCTCCTTCAGGAGGTGCCTTCAGTGGAGAGTTCAGCTCCCATTCCCAGGCTAAAGGAAGGCTTCCTGAAACATGCAGGCCCAGAAAAGATTCCTCACTGCAGAGTGCTGACCTGAAGGTTGTGAGTCCAGTCCAAGCAGTTGGTGTGCGTTTTGAAGTGTTGCAGATCACACAGGCAAGTATCAGTAGCTTTGAAACATCGATATTTGACAGAGCACACTCGCGACCCCACTGAGCCCTCTTATCCCGCCCATGGATGAGGCTTATACAATTGTGTCCTACATGCCTGCCCGTTGCACCCGTGCGCCGACCCGAAGATCACACGGGTGCTGAAAAATCACCTTCGATTGGCATCTCAATGGCCTTAAGTGGCTGGTTAATTAATGGCGGGCGCACATCGGAGATCATCGCCCGCCCACCAAATGAAACATCGCGATGGCGCGCAGTGACGTCAGGACGCTTGCCTTGTTGTCACCATGTGTCATTTTACACGTCGGCGTGCGGGGCCTGCCCTTGGTGTGGGAAGGCACCCGCTTTACAAGGATGGACACATTGTGGGAGTTTGGGCGCTGGGTAGAAGGAAATGAAAGATCACCTTCGGGAATACAACCACCCAGAGTTGACAACCCTACTTCAGAGAAGCACAGTGACAAAAATCAGAGCATTGGAAACATGGGGTAGGATTTTCAGGTCATCGGGCAGAAAACGGACCACCACTCACAATCGGCCCCCGACTGCAATTTCACATTGGATGGCCAATTAACGGCCAGCCAGCGCGAAAGGTGCACTGAAAGGCTCAGCGCTGCTGGGGTGGGGGCGGGATGAGGGCGAGGGCTGAAGTCTGTGTGGGCGCGGGACAGCGCACAATGAAAGCTCCCTGAAGGCAGAGCTCAAGAATTTAAAACCAAGGAACAAGGATGTTAAAATGCAGGAAAAAAAATGCCCACACATCGGACTCACTCACCCAAACATAGATAATAAAAGTTCTGCACAAACGTTTTCATTTTTTTTATAATTGATACCGGAAACCTCATCCCACCCTTGGATGAGGTTTCCTTAAAATCCCGAAGGCCGCCTGGTCGATTCGCCCGCCCACCAACCATAATGCTGGACAGACAACGAAAAGTTCCTGCTAATTGAAACTTTAAGGGTCTTAATAGGCCTCGTAATTGTCGGCGGGCGCGCTGCCAACTCTCGTGCACGCCCACCGACCGAAATATCACGCGAGTGCACGATGACATCGAGACGCTCACTCGACGTCACCTCACACTATTTTACGCCCGATCGGGTTGGCCTGCCCATGGGGCGTAAAATTCTGCCCATGGAGGAAAGTGAGAAACTCAGGGAAACATAATGCTGAGTTTACTTTAAGACGCTGAGAGTTGCAAAGAGTTCCGCTTTTACAAGAAATACCAGGAGCTCAGGGAAGTCTCATCAAACCTGGCAGTGGGACAGCTCATGCCAGAGGACCTCAAATGGCTGGGCCACACCGCTCACTGACCTATCCCCTGCCTGCCTCAATATTTGCACAATTCTTTCCTGATGGAGAAATACTAGAAGGCACAGTGAAGGCTACAAGGTTGGCTTCATTAAGGAAGGCTGGTGACAAATTCACAAATAGAAAAGCCGGATGGAGCAAGCATCAGGGTCATAACTGAGATTATCCGCTCTGGTTGGACATATTGCCGGAGGTTTTATCACAAAGACCTCTCACTCCAACCTCCCCCCTTATCAAACAGGCTTTTCTCCCTTCCCCGTTACTTTTAGAATTAGTCAAAAGTGTTCAAAGAAAACAAATGTTTTTTTAACACCCCAATGATTTTGTGAAAGGAAAACAGACAGAGCAACAGACGCGGAAAGAATGCAGCAAGGAGTGCAGAGTCATAATGAGAGAGAGAGTCAGAAACAGAGGCACAGAGAAAACAAGCTGGAAATCAGGTTCACCAGAAGCAGATAATATCAAAAGGTTAGTAAAACTGTGATCATTGAGGCACAAATCGAAAAATAAAGATTGCTGATGTAATTTTTCATTACTTTCATGGTAACTTTGACAGTTGTATGTATATATGTGGGTAACTTCCAACACCCATCGGGGACCCTCCACCCCTGCTTGTCCCTCCGTCCTCACCCCATCTTCCAATCCCAGCCCCAGCCGCGTATTCACTATACCCCCTGACCTTCCCCTCTCCGATGCTGAACGTTCAGTGCTCAGCAAAGGACTTAGTTTCATACCCTTACGCCCTCATCTCAATGAATTTCGGGCTCGGCATGATGCTGAACTCTTCTTCCGCCGTCTTCGTCTCCGTGCTCACTTCTTTGGGCAGGAGTCCTCTCCCCGTTCAACGGATCCTTTTACCCACCTCCAATATTCTCCCTCCACTTGGACCCCTCCCTCTGGATTCTTACCTTCTCTTGATCTTTTCATTGAGAACTGTCGGCGTGACATTAGCCGTCTCAATTTCTCTGCTCCTCTCACCCATTCTAATCTGTCTCTCTCTGAACTCACTGCACTCCATTCTCTCAGGTCCAACCCCAACATTGTCATCAAACCCGCTGACAAGGGTGGTACTGTTGTTGTCTGGCGCATTGACCTCTACCTCGCGGAGGCTGAGCGTCAACTCGCAGACGTTTCCTCCTACCTCTCCCTGGACCATGACCCCACCACAGAACATCAAGCCATTGTTTCCAGGACTGTCACTGACCTCATCTCCTCTGGAGATCTTCCTCCCACAGCTTCCAACTTGATAGTCGCCCAACCTCGGACGGCCCGCTTCTACCTCCTACCCAAAATCCACAAACAGAACTGTCCTGGCAGACCGATCGTGTCAGCCTGTTCCTGCCCCACGGAACTCATTTCTCGTTATCTTGACTCCCTTCTCTCTCCCCTTGTCCAGTCCCTTCCCACCTACATCCGTGATTCCTCTGACACCTTACGTCACATCAACAATTTCCAGTTCCCTGGCCCCAACCGCTTCCTCTTCACCATGGATGTCCAATCCCTCTACACCTCCATCCCCCACCAGGATGGTCTGAGGGCCCTTAGCTTCTTCCTTGAACAGAGGCCCCAACAATCCCCATCCACCACTACTCTCCTCCGTCTGGCTGAACTTGTTCTCACACTGAACAATTTCTCCTTTAACTCCTCTCACTTCCTCCAAATAAAAGGTGTGGCTATGGGTACCCGCATGGGCCCCAGCTATGCCTGTCTCTTTATGGGCTATGTGGAACATTCCTTGTTCCAGTCCTACTCCGGCCCCCTCCCACAACTCTTTCTCCGGTACATCGATGATTACTTCGGTGCTGCTTCATGCTCTCGTCGGGACCTGGAAAAATTTATTAATTTTGCTTCCAATCTCCACCCCTCCATCATCTTCACATGGTCCATCTCTGACACTTCTCTTCCCTTCCTTGACCTCTCTGTCTCAATTTCTGATGATAGACTGTCCACCAATATCCATTACAAGCCTACCGACTCCCACAGCTACCTCGACTACAGCTCCTCACACCCCGCTTCCTGTAAAGACTCCATCCCATTCTCTCAGTTCCTTCGCCTCCGTCGCATCTGTTCTGATGACGCTACCTTCAAAAACAGCTCCTCGGACATGTCCTCCTTCTTCCTTAACCGAGGTTTTCCATCCACGGTCGTTGACAGGGCCCTCAACCGTGTCCGGCCCATATCCCGCGCATCCTCCCTCACGCCTTCTCCTCCTTCCCAGAAACATGATAGGGTCCCCCTTGTCCTCACTTATCACCCCACCAGCCTCCGCATTCAAAGGATCATCCTCCGCCATTTCCGCCAACTCCAGCATGATGCCACCACCAAACACATCTTCCCTTCACCCCCCTTGACGGCATTCCGTAGGGATCGTTCCCTCCGGGACACCCTGGTCCACTCCTCCATCACCCCCTACTCCTCAACCCCCACTTATGGCACCTCCCCATGCCCACGCAGAAGATGCAACACCTGCCCCTTCACTTCCTCTCTCCTCACCGTCCAAGGGCCCAAACACTCCTTTCAAGTGAAGCAGCATTTCACTTGCATTTCCCCTAACTTAGTCTACTGCATTCGTTGCTCCCAATGCGGTCTCCTCTACATTGGAGAGACCAAACGCAAACTGGGCGACCGTTTTGCGGAACACCTGCGGTCTGTCCGCAAGAAAGACCCAAACCTCCCTGTCGCTTGCCATTTTAACACTCCACCCTGTTCTCTTGCCCACATGTCTGTCCTTGGCTTGCTGCATTGTTCCAGTGAAGCCCAACGCAAACTGGAGGAACAGCACCTCATCTTCCGACTAGGCACTTTACAGCCTTCTGGGCTGAATATTGAATTCAACAACTTTAGATCTTAAACTCCCCCTCCCCCCATCCCCACCCCGTTTCTTTCCCCCCCCCACCCGCCTTTTTTTTCAATAATTTATATAGATTCTTCTTTCCCCACCTATTTCCATTATTTTTAAATCTAAAACTAAAACCTTTAGTCTTTCCACCCCACCCCCACTAGAGCTGTACTTTGAATATCCTGTCTTGCATTCTTAATTAGCACTTTTCTCAGACAAAGACCACCACCTTCAACACCTCTTTGACCCTTTTGTCTCTGACATCTTTTGATTATCTGCTCACACCACACCCTCAATGTGTCTCTTCCCCCCCACCCACCTTAAACCAATTTATATTTCTCCCTTGTTGAAACTATGCTTCAGTTCTGCTGAAGGGCCATGAGGGCTCGAAACGTTGACTGATTTCTTCTCCGCCGATGCTGCCAGACTTGCTGAGTTTTTCCAGGTAATTCTGTTTTTATTTTGTTTTGGATTTCCAGCATCCGCAGTAGCTTTTAGCTTTTTGTTTTTAACTTTCACCTTTGCCTGGGCAATAATCTGGCAGAGCCAATTAACCACAGGTTTCCTAGGTTCTATGGCGGAGGCAATTGTCTATGCTGACTCATCGCCCTGGCGATGGAGGTACAAATTACCAAAAGTTAACGTAGAGACAGTCTGTTGTGGTGGTGGGGGGGAGGCATGGCCCCAGGGGTCAAATTCAATTCTGCCCAAACAGATGTGAATTCAGTGGAGTGGTTGCATGGCCCACATGAAGCCAATGTCAGGAGGCATACCATGCACAAGTTCCAGCCTCATTTAAATGAGGGGGCTAAGTGGGTGCCCGCCTGCTGAAGTTGGGAAATCAGCTGGCTCCCATGCTGGGTCAGTCAGCTCTGGCACAGAGGTGTTGGGTGGTTGGGGGTTGCTGGGGGGGTGCGCGGAGTGCTGGTGGGGAAGCAGAGAACAATCCCAGCAGCGAGGGGGAAAGAATGGGACAACTACAGCATGCAATCTTTTCGTACAGCTAGGAGGAGGGCTCTAGGTCTTTCTGTCCCGCAAAAGTTCTCCTCCCAAAATGTCTGGGCCTCTGCCCACTTGCACCTGAAAATTATAAATGCGGGACTACAGGAGCTGGTTTGCATATTTAAACAGCCTTGTGCTGAAGGTAGGTAGGTATGTTGCTTGCCAATGGAGAGGTGTATTTGGAGAAATGCATTAGGCAAGCTTTGGATTTTAATAAGGTGCCCAGCTGCCTTATTTTCACTTGCCAGATGCTAACATTTTAGACTAGATAAATGTAGTCAGCCGTTTGACTATCATCCCATTGACATTTTTGGTTTGTTTAATACAATAAACTACAGAGCAGAAAGGCAGTAAAATGGAAAGCAAGAATAGTGGTAGACATTCTGGGCTGGATTTAATGGCCGTGTCTTGGGCCTGTCCACAAACTAGAGAGCTGGTAGCAATCGCGCTGCACCCATTTCCGGGAGTCCTGAAGCGATTTAAATCGAATCAGGCACTTATCTACCTGCCGTCATGGTTCCTGGGAGCAGTGGCACTGCTGGGACTTCAGACAGGCATGCTCTGCAGAGGTTATGGGCGTAAATCAGTTTAAAGGGCAGGGAAGGGTCTTTCCTCGGGGACAAAGGGTGTCCGAGCAGGAGTTAGCCCCCTGCAGGCTGCAGGCAAGCCCACCAGGGTATACCTGGTGGCTTACGCATTTGCATGCCCCTCCCCTGCCACTTGATTGGCCACCTAAGAGCCTCGGTTGGCCAAGGGGTGGGAAGGTTGACCTCAACCTTCCCCACCCCAGACATAATCGGGAGGAGTCGGGAAAGCAATGGGCACGCCACCCTGCACCTTCCAGCCCGATTAAGCAGCACCACACCCCACTCTGTCTCCCCAGCCTGCTTCTGGGTGTGGGACATTAAATCCTGTCCTTTGGTTCTGAATCCCAGTGCCAAATTTACATGCCAGGAGTGTGCATGAGCCCAGAACTGTGCCACCCACACCTGAGGTGATTTTCATTCACTTGAGCAGCAGCTTGCAGCTAAGAGCTAGGAGGTTTCAGGGTCGATATGCAACTGTTTCCCTTTCTCTCCTTCCCTTTCTACAACAAATCCAGATATGGCAGGAAGAAAATCCTAGTGGTGGAGAGTTTTGGGAACCAAAGATCCAAAGTCACCATTTTTCTCCCAGTGCCTCTCTTATATTCACTGGCTGCTATTGAAAAGAGCTTGAATGATGGGAGGCACTGTCATTCTTCAGTGAGGCAGCTAGAGGAGTGGAACACCACCTGGAACAGGAAGAGGCCTGTGGGTCCATCCAGACTGTCCAACACACTCATGATGCCTTGTGCATCACAATCCAGATCTTCACCCCACCTGGACCAATGTAATATCCTGGGAGAGGTGAGAACAATAAAAATCCAGGACAAACACGGGGGGAGGATGGTGACTGGGAAACCCCTCTCTGCCCCCATTTGATGATGGAAACAAATCCACAAGGTTACATTGGCCCTGATTGATGTTACAGGAAGAGGCAGTGTTTTGGCTTCTCTTCAGTCAGCAGCACTGCAACTGGTACTGACCTGGCCACAAGCCACAAACAGATTTTTAATTCTATCACGAGCAGGTCCGAACATTCCCAAACCATCAGACGAATGTTCAGTGGGCAGAAACCAAAGTCACAATGGCAAATTCTCAAACATGTGCTACATGAATCACTTTGTGAATATAATGGAAGCATTAAAACAGTAAACAAGGCAGCTGGGGCCCACTTTAAACAGAGACTGGCATTTATATAGCACACTTCACAACCTCTGAATGTCCCAAAGGGCTTACAGTCATAAAGAACTTTTGATGTGTAGCCACCACTGTAATGAAAAAATGCAGCAGTCAATTTGCATACAGCAAAGTCCCACAAACAGCTAAGAGATAAATGGTCAGATAATCTTTAACAATGTTGCTTAGAGATAAATATTGAACAGGATGTTGAGAAGAGTCTCCGTGCTCTTCTTCAAAATAGTTCCGTGAGGTATTTTTTATCCACCTGATGGCGTACACAGAGGCCGGGACTTTTTCATAAGGGGGCAAATCTCAATATCAGGGTCATATGTGGGTCCCAAGTCTGGACAGGCAGACAGCAGGACCGCACCAACAATCTTCCAGAAATATTTGGCCACCACGGGCCTGGCGACCAATTAGAGGGCCAACAGCTCAGAAGCCTCATTGGCACCACCTCTCTCAGTGTCGGCTACTGAGGAACAAGGGTGATGACTTGTGATATACCTTTAAGGGGAATACCTAAAACTGCAGTCCATCACTATCCACCACAAGACAAGATATAATCCCATGTCCTCTGTAGACAGAACAGAGCAGCAGTCCTACAGGTCAGACATTCCTACATAGCTTCATAATTATCATTGTATGTATATAGTCATATGCATAGTCTTTTCTTCAAATAAAGTACCCACATTATTTTTCCACAAATCCTTGTTGTATGATTGTTATGATTGTGTTAACCAGAGGAATGCAACATGGTGGCAGTGGTGATGCCAGCCAGTGATTTTTGAAGGTTCGACTAAACAATTTAGAAGTTTTAACCTTTCACATGCAGCAGAACTCCTGGTCTAGAAGTGAAACAACTGTCAAGTACCCACAGCGTTGAAGTGTGTAAATAATTCTGCACCACTGTAGCACTCCTATACATTATTGTGTATCCATCCTAGGATATTGCACCTCACCTTAACCATCGGGTCTCAATAAAATCACTGATAATTGGGAGAGTATGAGTACTCTGAGTCTGCCTGCTGCAATGGTTTGTGGGGGTAGTGGTGTAGCACAGGGCAGACATCCACAGGTAGGGACACCATTGCTGCTACAAGCCAATTCTTCAGAAGGTCAGGGGGTGGGGGGAGCAATTAAACACTCGTGGCTTAGGCAGGAAAGAAGAGATAGCAACAGCTTGTAGGATGCTGTAAAAAGTTTTTTTTTTGTTATTAAATTCACCTCTTCAGATCTGGGGCATGTTTTTGTGCCAAAAACATAGTTTTGTGGGCGGAGCCTCTCAAAAGCCCAGGAAGGCAGCAATAGCATCACCAATACAGTCTAACAATAGGCTGTGGCCAGTCAAAGAACTGCAAGTCAGGGGAGCCTAAGAAATCAAGGGGCCAATTTCCCCGTCTGCAGAAAATCACGCATGGTGTCGTCAGGCATGCGTTCCGACGTCACCACGCGTCATTCCAATCTTTCGTTCGGCGGGCGCACGCCGGAGGCAGCTGCGCACCCGCCGAACTGTCAAAGGCCTGTTAAGGCCATTTAAAAACCAATTAAAGTCATTGACAGGGCTTCTCGTCCAACCTTAAGGTTTGCGGGCAGGTGAAGAGTCCAGGCGGCCTTCGCATTTTGCATGAAACCTCATCCATGGGCGGGATGAGGTTTCATGAAGGTTTTATTAAATTAATAAATAATTTTTTCACATTTCATAAACATGTCCCAGCTCATGTGACACTGTCACATGAGGGGACATGTGTAAATAATTTTAAACTTTATTTATTAAAAATTCTCAGTATGCTCTGAATTGCCCTGAGGCACGAAGCTGCCTCAAGGAGATTTCTGCGTTCTTCCGCGTGCATTCTCCCTCCTCCCCCCAGCCCGCACAGGTAGCGCTGAGCGCTACCGAGCGCGCATCACGCTAGGCGGGCCTTAATTGGTTCCACGCCCGCTCCCGACCGGCCCACCCAACAGGTAGAAGATTCTGCCCCAAGTCTTTAAGAACTATGAAAGCCTGAACTTTTGTTCCTGGCACAGATATTCCTACTAGTCTTGCAAAAAGTCACAGGATGACGGCAACATTTCCAACACTCAATTAGAAGGCAGCAGACCTCTTCTCTGAGCTCACTTTGCTCAGACAGTGCCGAGAGCTCTGTTTTCTGGACCTGGATATTTCTGAACTGATAAACAAGCCATAAAGGTTCAATTTGCTGTAGGCAATGAAGGCTTCCACAGGCTTCAGGTCGGTTGGAAGACAGCCATAAAAATCCAAACAAAATATGGTCAACACTCAATGATCAATTAACAGTGCAGCTCAACTTTCAAATACACCATTTGGAGTTCATGTTTTTTAGACAACAGTCAAAAGAGACCATTGATTAATTTGTAAGCAAATGCAGAGACAAGGGGCTTTATAGAAGCAGAGCTGGCCGACAGAATAATTGAGCTCCTGATCATTTCTACCCTCATAGAAGCATTCCAAAAAGAGCTCTTGGACCCAATCCAAAGGCTAGTGTGTTGTGAACTCCTGTTAGTTCTAAGATGTTTTAAAGTTCTGTGACTAAACTGTTTGGATTTAGGACTAGAGTTATCTCTGCATTATTCTGAGATAAAAAAGATATACAGCAACCTGGTGAATATATAACGGTGAGTGGGCAAGAAAATAGGATTAGACAAAATAGTTCATATGGAGAAAAAAAACTGATGAGACTTGGTAGACCACATGGCCTATTCTGCTGCTGTAATATTCTAGGTTTTGAAGTTGACTCAGCATTTAGCTACTATAGTTGAACAGAGTTGCTTATTTGTTGGGGGGTGGGGGTGGGGGAGGTGTGGGTAGTTGGATTGAGGGTGAGCGGTTGGGGGGGTGGGGGGGATTGTCATGCAAGCCAATTTTTCACATGTGTTTTCACCTACATTTAGCAAAGGAAAAAACTAGGGTCATGGAGTATATTAGAAATCTTTTCTGTTCTCCGTGTTTCCATGCTTCCAGCTAACATCATTACAGTGCAGCAAATGGTGAAGATATAAAACTTTTAAGAGCCTCTGGGACTTCTTGTAAAAAAGGTGGGAATCTTATTAAATGTTGTTTTGGCTTCAAGGAAGGAGATCCCACTGGGAGGCTCAATTATTGCTCGGCCCCACTATCAAATTAAAATATAATGAAAAAAAGAACAGAATTTTTCTGGCGCCTGCAAGACACGCTGTGCACTTCAAAATGCTATGTATAGAAACAACTCCTTCAGTGTGTCCTCCAATGCTCTGCCTTTGAAAAGCTTCTGGATTCCCTCACCCTATGCACCTGTCCCCGAACTTGGAGATTAGTTCATCGATGCTCCAAGCTGACTCCATCCTATCTCCATCAAATTTATTCCATCACCAGTCCTCTAACTTTAACATTACACTCTCTTCTATTGTCTCCTCTCTATTCTCCGTTTAATACAGGGGCATATCAATCTCAGTATTACATAGCAATGTAACTATGTAACTCGAGTTTCAGTGTATGTATATTTGCTGCTGCACTGGACCGAAGTCCATCAACTCAATTTATTTTTTCCCTACTTTAGGCCTCTCTGAGGTCCTTCTCCCTTATCATTATGCTTCCTTTCATTTCTCTGCCCTCCACCCCTCAATCCCTAACCCAACCCATCACCACATCATAACCTTGCTAATCTTCTACCACCATCTCAGGATTTACTACTGCTTGGATAAGTCCACAACTTCCCTCCGTGCCTCACTTGGCATCCTCCAAAGGGCCCATTGAGGCACTCATTGTTACCTTCTTAAAAGCAGTCACCTCAACTTCTCCATCCTACATTCTCACCGACCTTCCCACACTGGGCACCCACTGGGGGCTAATCCTGCCAACGTCCTTCCCATCCCATTCACCCCTTCTAGTGCTGGCATTGTGGACTCTGCCAGCAGCTCAGCTATTAGTGCTTTCCATATTTCCCTCCATAATATCCGTTCAATTGTGAACAAGGTCCTTGCCATTCTTGTATTCTTGTTTTGGATGATTGCCTCTGACATTGATGGAAATGGCATCTTACCCTTAATGAAGGCTCCCTGCCTGGCTACATCTTCCACCATTTGCCCATCCAGACACCTCCGGTGGCAATGTGGCCCTGTACAGGATTACAACTTGATCTCTCAGCCTTCTCCTCCTCGAGCATTTTACTTTGTTTCACCCCTTTCACTTCTCCTTTAAAATCTCAATTCCCTATATTTCACCCACCATTCCATGTTTCTCACTGATATATCTTCATCGCTTTTGGACCTCATCCACGGAGCAACTTCTCAATTTTGGTGGTTTCAACTTTCATCTCAACTCACCATGCCCTCTCTGATCTAAATTCACTGTCCTCTTACCATCCCTTTATAAGAAACTCACTTACCCATATTCACAGCCACCCCATCAACCTTGCCATCTCATTGACTTCTCTAGTGTCATTGGGCGGAATCTTGTTGAGGCGCTGGGGGTCTCACCTGTCAACTAGTGAGTCAGTGAGAAACATGCACTGCCAGCTTTCCAGGAGGCCCGCTGAGCCACAAGCCAATGCCAATCAAGCAATGGCAAGGCCAATGGCGGGCCTTCCCTTGGAATCAAGACCCCAAGAGCCGTCGGCCAATCAGGGGCCTGCAGCTCTTGTGCTCAGCAGCAGCACTAGGGAGGCCATGGCTGCTGCCAGAAGGACAGGCACTGGGGTCCCAGGATCATGCAGTGACCCAGGCCACAGTTAAGTAATGTGGGGGGCGGCGGGGGGCGCGGGGTGTGGTGGTGGATGCGGTTTCGTGGGGTGGGCGCCATGGGAAGAGAGGTGCAGGGAGTTCGGCAGAAATGCAGGGGGTGGCTCTCAGTGGGACCCCGCTCCCCCTTTCCAATGTCGAGCCCCTCGATCAGGCATTGAGTGCCTTTAATCGAGGGACCCATCCCCAGGAGCTGTCAAGCTGGCCGCACAGTTTTGCCTGCTGTACACACCACATGGTGACAGGCTCACCTGCAACTGGATTAATACCAGCGCTGGCAGGATGAAGCCCTCAAGTGGTCATTAATTGGCCACTTAAGGGCCTCAATTGGAGGCGGGGTGGGAAGGGCGACCATGGGCCTTCCCGTCCATAACTTAATTCTGGAGGAGGCAGGAAGGCTGTGGGGGTCAGGGGTGCATCACCACCCCACCTAATGAAATGCCCCTCCCATCTCCAAGCTCATCAAAGAGAACAGAAGAGTCTGCCCATTGTGTCAGTCACAGCTACGGCCATCTCTGATCACTACCTCGTACATCTCCCCATCTCCACTGTTGCACCGCTTCCTCAGGGCTGCATTACACTGGAGTATTGGCCCAGATTAGTGTCACTGTGAGAAGGATTGGAAGTCACAACTTTCTGACTCAGAGGCAAGAGTTCTACCAACTGAGCCACGACTGGCAGATTTGCACGAGCCAGAAAATTCATCGCTTATAATCCCAGCAACTCAAGTTTCATAGCATTTTATTTGCAGCCCTTTATACATATTACTGTTAAAAGTAAATCTGACAGCACAACCAAATTAAAATGTCAGATTATCAGAGCAGTTTCGGAGGAAAGTGCGGTATTGGATTTCAGGTCTGTCTGACTATTTTTGAAAGTAGTGCTAGTTTATGAGCTGATATTTTTCTAAAAAGGAAACTGGGTAATTTTTTTTTTTCAGTGTAATCTTTGGTTCCCAGCTGGCTAAAATTCTGGCTTTTATAGGGGGAAATATCCATGGCAAATTTGAAGGTGGGGTTGGGGGGCAAATCTCATTTTTGAGGGGAAAGGTGTGAATAAAAGAAAAATCACGGATCACTTAAGCAACAGTTAATGTTCTTTTCGCCATGCCTAGAAATCAGAGAGAAGGAGCTTTATAACTCAAAGGGGAAAAATTGTCAATGTCCGCTTGCCAAATACGGGCCAACCTAAACGTTGTACACGCGACACCCCATGCCTTTTTTTCATGGGAACTGCTGCTTAAGGAGGGCCTGCCACACTAGGCCCACCCTCTCTCTTCCTAATAAGTAACATGTACTGACTTGCAGTAGCAAGGCAATCTCTCAGGCTGCACCTGCTCTAACCGTGTGTTTGTAATGTGGCTTGGGGGCTGACGTTATCGAAACCGTTCTCAGGCACAAGTGAAGGATGTGGGCAGAAGAGTTTACAAATGTAGTCTAGCTATTCATAGCAACAATGACACATGTTGGGAAAAAGAGAGAGACAAAAAAAAATACACAGGTAAATGCAGTCTTAGAGGCCATGCCACTTTCACAACCCAGGAAGTCACGTATGCCCAGTAGAGTTGTCAACCCTCCTGACATGGAGTCTCCAGAAATTGAAAGCTAACCCTGTTCCACTGCAGCGAGCAATCAGGGAGAAAAATCATTTAGCATTAAGAATGAACAAGTATTTTTTTTTTTAAATTGTGCTTTTTTTCATTTTCTTTCAACACTTACGCTTATTAATTGTAAAAAAAAAATTGAAGATGGGGAAAATGGCTATTTGACTGAGAGTCAGGATTCATCCAATCAAGTATTGAAGAGTCTGCTTGTTTCCCAATTGACTCGGTTGGAGGACCAATGGCAGATTTGGGGAGGGGGGATGCAGTGTGCGCAGATGGGTTGATTGGAGACAGAAGGTCGTGTGATGAAGCCGCCAAGAATTTGTCCAATCAGAGTTGCCAAACCTAGTACCTGAACATGCGGTAGTGCGACGCTGAGCTGCCATTGCTGGGATGAAACTATTTCTGTGATTACAAAATGAAATGCCTGCTTAGGGCTTCTCTGAGGGGAGAAGCAGGGGTAGCAGAAGAATCTGTCCTTCCTTCCCATTGCACAAACTAAGAAGGTCAATCCTACAAATGGATTACTCACATTCTCCGACATTTGTATTGTAAATAATGATTTGCATTAACCACTCTGGAGTTGCAACGTCTGTTTGCAAGTGTATACCACATGAATGCTTTCCTGCTCCTTGCACATGTAAAGACGATTACCATCTTGTCAGATATAAAATCTTCGTCTACTGTTGACTGTCAATTGCAGTGTTGATCCTGACCTGGTGGGTGTTGTTTCCTGATCATAATATCAACTCCTGCTTATCACTGCATAACATTTATGTTTCAAACTGAATCTTTGCCAGTGTCAGAATGACATGTTTAAGAAAAAATGCATGAAATTCACCTTGTGTATCCTATGATTCTTGATACATGTTTTTCAAAGCAGAAAGTGTTGCAAGTATTCCAGAGCTGAGGGGGGAGGTGAATTTGAGCATTTTACATTGTCCTCTCAATCATTTATGGTGCATAAACCTTGAAGTACACCACCTGTCATTAATCCTTCTTGTCTGAGCAATTGTGTTAATGTTAGTAAGCGGTACTCGAGTGCTGCACGAGGTAAAAATAATCAAGCAGTGTCTATCTATGTTTCCATGTCAGTGGACAAATTTAGAAAGCACATGTTAAAAGTGTTAGAAGGATGAAGAGCCACTTACCATTGCTTTGTTCATTTATTTTGAGGCATTCCTAATCCAACCTCTTCTCATTCATAAAAGCCTGCACAAAGATAAAAACACCAGAGAGAGTCAGGGGAAGGTTTCATGTTGACTCCAGGTTGGCTTTTATGAGGAAGTTGGTATCCTCAATGGCGTCATCATTTTTAAGACGGCAGCACCCCCTGAAATTTCACACTCCCTTCCCGACCCTGGATGCCGCCCCTCTCAGGCCTTGCCCCATCTTCATCCGGCCCGCCTCCCATATACCGGGACAGCCTTTCTAAACACAGGACACATGAGAGCATGGTGTGTGGTACAAGTTCCGATGAAGCATTCTGGCTGGTTTGATTACAGTAAGGCTGGGTTATGAAAGCAGACCTGAAACTGCAACGATTCAAATGTAACGGAAGCATTAGGTGTAGATTGAGGGCAGAAGGCCATTCCTTGACAATGTCATGAAAACATACTTTATGCCAGTTAATGATTTTTTTTAATCCACCAGCTGGAAAACGGAACTGAACTTTTAAGAACAAAGGGCAGGATTTTGAGTTGGGTGGGTGGGCACGGTCGGTAGGCCCAAGAGTGGCTCGGAAACGCGGCTCCTCACTGGTCGGGGAGGGACGAGCGGGGTGGGGGGCCTATCAGCCGCCAGGTCTGATAGCGACCCGGTGGCCAGTTTAAAAACTGCCCGGGCAGCCCCCGGAAGGCTGCATTGGAAGAACGTCTGTTCCGTGTTAGTAAAGTGATGAAGTCGAATGCAGCTGGAGATGCCAGGCAGGAAGGCAGGCCTGGTGGGCACTTGGTCCCCCTGCTTTTTGGATGAGGTTACCAAGGTCTGTCTCCATGCCCTCAGCGTTCTCCTCACCGTGCTCCTCTTCTGACTCATCATCTGTGGCCTGTGGAGCTGTGTCAAGATCCTCTTCCTCCAGTGGGTCCCCCCTTGCCAGTGCCAGATTGTGGAGAGCGCAGCATGCAACCATGATCAGTGAAACCCGTTCTGGGGATATCCCCCTAAATGGTCCAGGCAAAGGAAGCACACCTTGAGAAGATCCGTGGTCCTCTACCACCGCCCTTATGGAGGCATGACTCCTATTATAATGCTGCTCTGCCTCTGTTCTTGGATGACAGAGAGGCATCATAAGCCACCTTTTCAACGGATAGCCCTTGTCACCCAGCAGTCATCCATCCAGCCGGGCTGAAGCACTGAAGAGCCCCGGCATCTGGGTCTGTCTCAGGATGTAAGCATCATGGGAGCTGCCAGGGTACCTTGCACAGACCTGTAGAATCAGCATCCTGTTGTCACACACTATCTGCACGTTCATGGAATAGAAGGCCTTCCTGTTGATGAAAGCACCCAACTGACCCACTGGCACCTTGATGGCCACATATGTACAGTCTATTGCACCCTGGGGAACCCAGCAATCGCTGCAAAGCCTCTGGCTCATTCAGCCTGGCTGGCCTCGTCCATATGGTAAAGAATAAAGATCAGTACCCACCTGAACAGAGCTTCTGTCATCAGCTTGACACAACTGTGCACAGTTGATTGGGAGACTCCACACTGACCCCCCACTGACCCCTGGAAAGAGCCAGAGGCAAAGAAGTTGGAGGCCGCTGTGACCTTCAGAGCCACTGGCATTGGGTGTCCACCCACACACCAGATGATCTCAGGTCCGATCATCTGACAAATGGAGGTCACAGTCTCCCTGGAGAGGTGGAGCCTCCTTCGGCATTGTACCTCAGACATATTGAAGTAGCTACATCGCTGCTTGTAAACACTGGCAGCAGGATAGTGGCATCTTCTGCGGCGCCTTCTGCCTTGGACTGCCTGCTGGCCCTGCACCCCTTGTGCTTGAGCCTCTCCTCCCACCGGTCCCTCCCCTGGAAGCTGCATTGGGACATCCGGCCTCCTCTCCCTTCTGCCCCTCTCTTCCTCCTCGGAGGAGGTGCCACCAACAGAGACCACAATCCCCATTACCAGGGTAATGGAAGGCTGTCTGATACCTGGAAGGGTCCACACGGTCTGAATCCTCCAGGGGCCTTGGAGACACCAATAAGTCCTGAAATGAAGCCTGGAAATGCTAAGAATGAAGCCCCGAACACAGATGAAGCTGCCAAGTACCAATGAGCAACCAGCAGCAAACTATCTCCAAAACTCCTAACTACTCACACCGACAATGCTGCTGACGTTTTTATCCCGCCCTTGGATGAGGTTTAGCAAATTGTCGGCTGCCCACGTGCCCATTTTGACCGTGCAATGAGCGTGAAATCACCAGAGCAACGTAAAATCCAGCTTGCCTTTTTTAATGGCCTTAACTGGCCTCATAATTGAGGCGGGCACTGCTCCGACTCCCA
The DNA here is from genome assembly GCF_964194155.1 of Cetorhinus maximus. Taxonomy (NCBI): domain Eukaryota; kingdom Metazoa; phylum Chordata; class Chondrichthyes; order Lamniformes; family Cetorhinidae; genus Cetorhinus; species Cetorhinus maximus. The sequence goes on along the minus strand of NC_135881.1, from coordinate 174,450,027 downwards.
CGCATGCCCGCCAACTGAAATATTGTTCAAGTGTGCGATGACGTCGGGATGCTCACTCAATGTCATCACACGTTATTTTACGCTTGGATAGGCCGGGCATGCGCCCGGCCACTCAGTGAAAAATTCTGCTAAAAGACTTTCTTTAAAACAGAGACTAAAGGTGAGATTTTCCAGTCCCACCAGCGGCCGGCATTGTCGTGGGCAGTTCCGGAAAATTTGGAGAGTGGCCAAAAGTCAGTTGACCTTTGGCCGCTCTCCAAATTTTCCAGTCCTGCCCATGATGATCCCCACTGTTGTCTGGAAAATCCCAGCCCAGGTGTGACTTAAGCTAAGTGTGACGAAGATGGCTACCCAACTTGCATCATTATATACTCCACATTCCAACTCACTGTGATGAGGACACCATATCTGCAAATACCCCCAAGGTCAAGGACAATGACCTCAGGAGAACATATGAACCTCATATCCTGTCCCCTCTAGCAAGGCATCAAGGCAATCACCTGACATATTTAACAAGTGGTTCCCAGACATGAATTCAGCAAGATGCAATGGGTTTATGTTTTAAACCCAACCACTTGAACAATGGAGCCCTGTCTGAGAGAGGAGATTTACAGACATGATCTAATTAAGTTACAAGGGGAAATGCACTAACAGAGCCATGCTTCAATCACTGGGTGACGGTCATGTGACTATCTTTTGTGTGTTTAATCTTCGGCACTCTCTGAAGTAAGGGGACAAGCAGCTGATTTGCTGCTGAGAGAGGTCCGAAATGGGGGCCCTCCTTCCTCCCCATCTCTCCAACCCAATTTACAAGCTTTCCAACCCTGTTTGCTGACTGTGATCACCCAGGGACACCTAATATAGACAGACACTTCTTGAAGGACATCAACCCCACACAACTGTCTATAGGAGAGTTGCCAATTCAGCCATCTACATCTTTAAATCGCCACAACTCCGGAAGCATCATGCCTTTTATGTTCACAGTGCATTAACAGTTAAATGCTCACTGAATTGGCAAGTATATCCTTTTCAAAAAAAACTATTGTGCTCAAATGAGGAGAGAGAAGAGAGGGGAGCCATTTGCTCCCTCCTCACCAGGTCGTAACAACAGCACAATCGTCCTCAAGCTGAACCGAATGGGTCTGTTTCACCAAATAACACCAGATTACATGATCATTTGAGGTTGAATCCTTTATTATGAAAAACAATTGCAGCTACCATGTGGAACCTTTGAAATGAGAGCTGGAAGTGTACAAAGTGCAATTTATAGTACCTAAAATTGCACATCATTATGTCAGAAGGATGTTTCCACTCCAGCCTTGGGACTTGGGCCCTGGGTCATCTCAAAAGGCCATGTGGGATGCTGATGATAGTAATGAAGGACGTCTTTGCTCACCACCGCAGCAGTAACCTTGATGTTTCACATTATACAGGAAGATACATTTTGTAAGCCCTCCAAAATACGATAAACACAACAATAAGCTTTTATTCCCATTGCATCTTTGAGATAACAAAGCCCACAGCTTGCTAACAGGCCATTGTTTTTACCTTCCTCTCCAATGTATATTTCCCCCTCGAATTCCTTACTTAAGCTGTGATACTAAAAATGGAAGCTAAAGCCTTTTGGGCATTCATCGACTGAGCACAGTCTTAGTGAGGTAACCGTGAAGGGAGAGAGAGCTGTCAGACGAATACTTTGTATGTTTAAAGCAATCTAGTCAAGAACTGCTGTGAAGGTAGATTATTATAGCAGTTTGTCATGATGCTGAGGGTCATTAAGGAGCACGATCAAAGGCTGCATTCATCCACCAGAGAATACAATTATACAAAATGATATCATATCAATCACCCATTGTCTAAAGTTTTTACATCTGAAAGGGTTTGTATATACTAGTCCCAATGACTATCCAGCCTCGTACTCTCCCTCGTGCCTAAAGACTGCATTGTATAGAGTTGACATGTGACTATAGTAAACAGAGAGGTTTGGAACGCTGGTGGATTGTGCCACATAGTTAGAAGGTATTAATGAACCAGTTCATGAAAGTGAACTCTTCGCTGTGTTGCTTGATTAATGGCAGAGTGGCAGGGGTGGATTGCATTTTTGTCAAATTGGAGCAGGACTCTAAACCCACAACCTCTGTCTCAGAGCCACATGACATACAATGTGGATGCTGTAAGTTGTGGGGGCTGTAACTCACAGCCACAGTGAGGTATTGTGATGGAATATGGACTGTCCCAAACCATATTACCACTTACCCCAAGCCTTTACGATGACATCCACGGGTAAAATGGGGCAAATTAGCCCCCTAAGGATAGGTGAGTTGGGGCTGAACGGGAATGTTCAAATTCTCAAACCGTACCCCAACTCACCTCCAATCCACCCATTCCCAGCTTTAAAAAGTCAGGGGCAGATGGAAAACTGCTATCAGTCGGTCACTGAAACCTTTTAAAGAGGCTGTGTGCCTCTGTTTTAACAGCATTTTTATTTTTAATTCTTAAAGGCTGGATATCCCAGTCGGTAAAAGGAGGTAGGATGGATCAAATTCATGAGACAAATGCTTTATAGCACTGCTTGTGGGCCAGGAGAAGCAGGAATTTTCTCAGATTTTCTCCACGAAATCAGATCCATTACAATCAGCTGACCCCAGCCCTCCAACAATCAGCTGATAATGTTCAATCACCACCCCTGATCTCTAGCCTTACCCACAATGTCCAACCCCCAACCTCGCAATGTCCAACCCTCTATGATGTCCAATCTTGCCCCCAATGCCTAACCCCCACACAATGTCCAAACTCCCTCCATGATATCCGAACCCACATCCACGATGTCCAAACCCCCTCCACACTATCCAAACCCTCCCCACGATGCCTGTGCCCCACACAAAGTCTGTACCCCCCACAATGTCTGAAACCCCCACAATGTTTGAACGCCCCCGACGATGTCTGAACTCCACAATGTCCAGACTCCCCTATAATCTCCAAACTCCCCCCATGATATCTAAACTCCCCAAGATAGCCACGTCCGCATGATGTTTGAACCCTCCCCATGACATTCAACCTCTCCCCCTCAATGGCCTATGATGTATGACCCTGCCTACTATACCCAAGCACACCCCCTTTCCCCCACCCCACTACACCCACTCCACAGTGTCAGAATTAAGTGGCATCTATTCCCATGCTGTTTTCCTAACAGGCCTGTAAACCTGGATGGTTGTCAACAACATTTAAAACATGTCTTGTGGCTAATTTCTACAAGGCATGAGGGGAGTTCACTCATCGGGATTTCCATCTGAAACTCTTCGTCTCGTTCTCTTCCCAGCCCTGGCTTGTTTACCGGACTAAAACGCCTGGGTGTTCACAATGAATTGTGGGCCTCCAGTTGGATTTCTTGGCAACATTGGTGTGTCCAAAGCAGCAGATTGAATCCAGGCACTCAAAGCTGAGAAGCAAAGCCATCTGGCCACAATGTTTTCACGGTGGGATGAAATCAAAGTTATTTTCTTATTACCCTTGAAGCATGCGATTCTGATGCACAGCAGCTGTAACTTGGATCTGCAAGTTAACTTAAAGTATAGATAAATGGAGCTCAAAGACACCAAGGGGAGTATTTTGCCTGATCGCAGTGGGGTGGGGAGTGGGGGGTGGGAACAGCAGGTTAAAATCACGGGGGAGCTGTGCTGGGTCCACTTTACAGTGATGTCCTGCCCTCGGGCAATTTTACCAACAGCGGACCAACTCCGGCCAGGCCTCCCTCCCCAAGGAGATGGGAAGCAAATTTAAATATTCAAATGCCCTATGAATGACTATTTTACCAGGGCATCGGTATCTTGCTGAGGCAAATTGACCCCCCCTTCCCACCAGGTGATGAGCCACCAGCTGAATGCAGTCAGCCTCCCAGTGGTAGCTCAGAAAGGATGTATGTTTTTTAATCAAAGATGGGGCAGTGGGGAGGGAAGGCATTCCCCCCACAGCTCCTGTGATAACCTCAGAGAGATTTCTCCCCCATCAATCTAATTTTACACTTTTTAAAACTTTTCTTTGGCCTTCCTGGTGTTAGGCTGCCGGGCCCCCTGTCCTCCTCAGCAGTGGCCACAGTTACTGGTGGTGCTGCTGAGGCTGCAGGCCCTCTCATTGGGCTGGGAGTTCATAGGTGTGTGGCCTTCCTGTACCCCTGGCAGCAGCTTATTTATCAGCTGTTGCCTGTAAAATCAAGGGGAAAGTCTCGTCAGTCAGTTGTGCGTGTTGCCAACACACATTTCCGCGCTGTCGGAACTCCAACATTTTTGAGAAAATTCTGCCCCATGTTGTCAATGTATTTGGCCAACTTTCATTCTCACCCTTGCATAACAGCAGAACCAGAAGTGCTGAGTGACGCATCATTCCTATCATGTCATACAGAAGACATTATTTACCGTTGTTCAGTGTTGGCTCTCTTGCCTCTGAGTCAAAAGACTGTGGGTTTGTGGGCCAGCTTCAGAGAATTGAGCATGTAATCCAGGCTGACATACTAGTTTTGTGCTGAGGGAGTGCTGCACTGTTTGAAGGCACTGTGCTTTGGATGAGATGTTAAATCCTGACACATTTGCCCTCTCAGAACTTAAAAGATCCCATTGCTCTGTTTTGAAGAGCAGCGGAGCTCTCCCTGGTGCCCTGGCTAATATTTTTAGTATAAAGGGTTAATATTAAATATGTAAATATATAGTCAATGTCAAGATCTCATGCCAACAGAGTATGCTGAGAGATAGTTCTAGGTAGAGCCTCTTGCTAAGTCTGTATTGTACACAGTTAGTATAATGTTCAATAAAAGGTAAAGTTTACCAACAGCCCTGCCTCCAGCATTATCTATAAATCCAAACCACAAACAATCTCATCTAAGACCCACGGTAATGATAACTGATAGTGACAGCGGAGAACACAAGAGCTCAGCGACTGAGAGAAGCAGCAAGAGAAGTGATTGCAGGACAAGGACAGTGCAGAGAAATCACCAAGAGAATTTGAGAAAAGGATACAATGAAGAGAAGCATTGGAGAAAATCTTACCTTTCCCAGAGTGCTTTGAACATGTGGAAGGCCCAGATCAAGCCAAGAAGTGGCAGAACTGACATTGTACATTTACGAGGTACATAACAGCTTCAGGAATAGTAGAGAAGATTAGAAAAGAACAGGTCAGTACCTTTCTCTATGCGAAAGCAGTATTGCAGACGACGTAATGGTCAGAAAGGGAATAAGCAAAGACATGGTGACATATAAAGAGGCTATCAAAGCCATTTACACTTATCTTAGTCTTAGAAGAAATGTAATTACAGAAAGGGTAAAGGTCAATAGATGTACCCAAAGAACGGGAGAGAGTGTAGATTCCTTCATGATGATTTATATCGGCCAGCTAAGAATTGCGAATATGGAGCCCTGAAAGGTGAATTAATTTGAGATCACATTGTTGTTGGAGTCTTAGAGGAGATGTTATCAGATTTTCTGCAGTTGGGGGAAGATTTCACCCAATCGAAGGCTGTGCAGTTAACAACGCGGGCAGAAGTGAGAAAACAAAATCAGATGCTTATCTGAGGTGACAAAGAGATCTCGTGGAGAAAAATGGTTGACACAGGGCAGTTTGTAGGACACAGAAATAACTGCACACCTGATCCAAAACAGAGAAAGAGTGAATAAGGTGCGGTAGCTACCATTATTCATAGTTTCCGTTGTGGCAGGAAAAGGCTGCATCAGTGCAAAGAATGCCCCGCCAAAAATGCAGAGTGCCATTCCTGCAAGAAGAGAGGCCATTTTAAATCAGTATGCTGCAGCAAAAAGTTCCTAACGCAAACTTTAAAAGAGAAATAACTAAATTCATGCAGCATTCCAAAGTTGAAGACAAAAAAGATAATGAAGTGACATTCTTGGCAAAAATTACAGGATGAAGTGGGAACTATTGGAGCACAGACATTATGGTCAACCAACATAAAACAAGCTTCAAATTAGACACTAGAGCAGAAGCTTCAGTTCTTTCAGACACAGAACAGTGGCTAAAGCAAGACTTCCTCCACCCATCGATCATAGAACCCCAAGGTCGAGGAGGCATTCAACTGAAGGTCAAGGAACTGTTGACTGCTACACTTCAGCACAAGGGAAGAGAAATCACAGAAACTTTTTATGTGATCCACAACCAAGAGTGTCCGCTGTTAAATTTAAAGGTTGCACAGATCTACAATTCATCAATAAAGGCAAGAAAAGCCGACAGAATTCAGGGCAGAATTTCCAAAATTATTCAGAGGCCTCGGGAAGCTGAAAACAGCCTAGCACCTCACATTGAGATCAGGTGAAAAAAACAAGTGTGCTTGTTCACTGCAAAGAAGGTTCCATGCTCACTTTTATAGAGGGTGAAACAAGAAATTGAGTCAATACTGCATCAGGGAGTCATCTCACCTGTTACCAAACTTACAACTTGGTGTTTAGGCATGTTCCAGTACTGAAAACAAATGGCTCAATATAAATTTGTGTTCACACAGTTAAACAAGGCAGTGGAAAGGGAAGCCCGCCTAATGACATGTGGATGAGAGACTGGCAAAACGAGCCAGAAGCACAGTTTTTACAAAATTGGATGCAAACATTGGTTTCTGGCAACCACCTTTGGGTGAGGAATCCAAACTACCAACTACATTCATCATACCATTTAAGATATATTGTTTCAATCAACCACCCTTTGGGAATTAACATCAGCACCAGAGGTTTTTCAAAGAGTGATGACAGCCATTTGGAGGGATTAGAAAGGGTCATCTGCCAGATGGATGGCATCCTGATCCATGGGTTCACCACATGAGGACATTATGCAAGAGTGAGAGCAGTGTTCCAAAGTTTGGAAGAAGCAAGACAAACACAATAATAAATCACAACCAACCATTAAATTTCTGGGCCACATTGTTCACGCATCAGGCATCAAGGCCGATCCCCAAACAACCCAGGCAATCAAAGATTTCCCACCACCCCACAACATCACAGAGCATCAGCACTTCATGGGAATGGTCAATCAAGTAGGAAAGTTCTTACGTAATCCGGCACATGTAAATGAACCACTATGACAATTACTTAGGCAAGATCAAGCATGGTGTTAAGGAGGACATCAACAAATCTCATCTCAAAAGAGATGCTCATTTTACCAGACATATTGGCACAGTATGACCCGGAGCTGCACAATAGTTACTGCGGCTTCATCAACGACTGGACTAGGAGCAGTACTCCAGGAGGGTGGGACACACAGACCAGTATATTATGCATCTCAATCATTGACTGATACAGAACAAACATACACTGTAATCAAAAAAGGGGCATTAGCAGCCAAATGGGCCTGTGAGCAGTTTGCTGTCTACGTCTTAGACCCACAGTTTACCATTGAGACAGACGACAAGCCATTAGTTACCTTATTAAATGCCAGAGGATTAGCAAAGATGTCATCAAGAGTCCAGAGATTTTGGTTGACACTCATGAGATTCGATGCCACAACCGAATATGTCCAAGGAAAACAACAAATAACAACAGACACATTGACATGCATTCCTGTTGAAAAGCCTGAAGAAGGGGACATAAATTTCGTTGAGGATGTAGAGTCATATATCTCCATGACCACCAAATTCCTACGAGCAACAACACAGAGGCTGAATGAAATTCAAAAGGCACAAAAAACAGATGAAGAATGTGCAAAAATTAGAGAATACAGCATAAATGGATGGCCTGAATACCTTCCAGAAAATTTGATTCTGAGACGATACTTTCAGCGACGAAGAGATCTCAGAATTGTGGATGATTTGCTAGTTAATGATGAGAGGTTGGTCATGCCAAGGGTCCTCAAACTCAAGATCCTGCAGAGGATACACCAGGATTACAAAGTGTCGTGTTAGAGCGTGAAATTCAGTTTGGTGGCTTGGGATCTCAAAATCATTAGAGGAAATGATTTTGAGCTGCATCACCTGTGCAATCCATTGCTAAGAGCAAAGCAAACTATTGATGATGTCCTCATTTCCATCCAGGCTATGGGAATGTCTCAGATTGGAGCTTTTCGAGCTCAAGTTGTTGGCTAAACATCCAGATAGATTGAGATCAGACGGTTTCATGGTCCGACCTCAGAAGCAATCATTAAATAGTTAAAATATATTTTTGCCACACATGGCATTCCAGATCTAGTAACTTCAGACAATGACCAACTGTTTGCAAATGAATGTTTTCAGAAGTTCACAGAAGACTATGGATTTTTCCACACAACTAGTTCACCTACATACCCATAAGCTGACGGAGAGGCCAAAAGATGAGTAAGAACAGTAGAAGCTATGTTGAAGAGAAATGGTGATATTAACCTGGCACTGTTGAGCTACCATTCCACAACACTTCAGTGTGGTTTGGCTCCATCAAAACTTCTGATGGGAAGAAGACTACGGATTCAACTTCCTGTTCTTCTACACGTACTTCTACCATGTCTCAAAGCAGCAGATATAGAAAGTAAGGGAGAAGGAGGATGAGTATCGTGCAAATCAAGCCAGAAGCTATAATCAATGCCATAGTGTACACTATTTATCAGAACTCCAAACAGGAGAATCAACCTGGATTTGCGATCAGAATCGTGAAGGCCAAGTCTTGGAGAAAACACAAAGTCCACAATCTTAACTTGTAGAGACTGAAAATTGAACAGTGAGAAGAAACAGAAGCACACATATCTGCAAGAAGATGACCATAAGTGGAATGGACTAACTACCCATATGTTCAGGAAGACAATCTGAAAACAGAGGCAATAGTCTCAGATGATTCACATACTACTCTACAGAGTTCAAGGGAAAACATGGAGAATTTGAATCCTATGCAACCTCAGGGGGAGCTGAGAACAGGCTTGGGGAGATTGGTGAAACCACCACAATGGTTATCTCTGTGAACCAGGGTTGAAGATAGAGATTTTGGGGGGAGATGTAGGATAATGTAAATAATGTATTGAATAGAGTCAGAGGCTTGAGGAGTAATATAAAGTGTTAATGTTAAATATGTAAATATATGGTCTATGCCATCAATGATGTAAGATCACATGACAACAGAGTATGCTGAGAGATAGTCCTATGTAGAGCCTCATGCGAAGGCTGTCTCCACATAGTTAGTAGAATGTCCAATAAAGGTTAAATTTTACCAACAGCCGTGCCTTCAGAATTATCTATAAACCCAAACCAGAAGCAACCTCATCTTAAGACCCACCATGATGCTAACAGAATGCTTACTCCACCACACCCCTTCCCCACCTACCCCTGCCCCCACAGCCATCAACCAACAGAATTAATGCAGATTAGCTAGTCATTAATTAATCGCTATTGGTGGCATCTTGCTGTGCACAAATTGGCTGCCAAGTTTCCTATATTACAAAAGTGACTACACTTCAAACATATTTCACTGGGCGGCGTCATCCCAGATTTGCACTGACTGCGGTAGTGGGCAGGGAAAAGGACGTTTCACTCGCTGGCCGCAATGGCGGCTTTTCACACTGTATTGTCCCATTCCTACCTCAGTAATCATGCAGCCACATGGCCTCTGATTTGCCAACCACTCTGTTATCTTGCCACTTCCTCATACAGTGTGCCACATTTAAACTGCAGCTGCACGCACACTTCTCAATGCTTGCAGCTCAGGACTGCTCCAGTGAAGACATGGCCCCAAAAGCCAAGAAGAGTGCAGACCCCCAATTCAGTAACGCATCCCTGGGATGCCTTCTGAACACTGTGGAGGCACACCATGATGTCCTCTACCCCTGCCCTGGACACAGGAGGCCATTTTGTCTTACTACTCCAGCTTGGGAGGCAGTGGCAGAGTTGGTCAGTGCCAATGCTGCACACAAGAGGTTGGCCATCCAGTGCAGAAAACAAATGGATGGTCTCATCTGTGCCACTAGGGTAAGGCAACCATCTCATCACCTAAACTCAACCTTACAAGGCTAGCATACATTCACTGGCATCTCACTCACTGCCAGCTCAAGGGACATCACCACTCATTCTCTCACACGAGCCCTCACATGTCCATCTGGCCTCACCTCCTCTAGAGACTGCCTCCTCAGCTCTCACTAACTTGAGGCCGCTTGCACAGATCAACATGTACACCCATATACACCCCCCTTCCCCAGTACAGTCTTTTCCCTTGACTGAGGCCATTTCTTCCCCTTCCCCAATAAAGCCCTAGCCCTGCAGACTGGTAGGTAGAGGCTGGTCCGTGAGTCCCCCCAAGAGCACTGTGGTGCTGCCTGTGAAGCCTGGCACTAATGACCGTGAGTGTTGCCTAAAGAAAGGTAAGCAAACAAACCTCAAAGTCCTGAGTGAAGTGCAGCCCGCCAGGTGCACGTCGCTTACGTACCATTGTGAAACACATTGGCGTGATGGAAGCCCGGTTGGGGGATAATTCCGGTGAGCAGGGCTCATGGCGATATGTAGATGTATTAAAATGACATTCCTGATGTTCAGTGGTGGGAATTGACAGGTGGAGAAGACAATCGCAAACTGGCTTCATGAACTTGTGAAACCGATTTTTGGCCTTCGCGCCATATTGTCCACTCACACTCACTATGACGCCTGACGCCAATGGGGCAAAAAATTCCACCTATTGACTTCGGAGCATTCTGAGGTTGTGAAAGCTGTTATATCAATGCTCTTTCATTGCTCTTTTCTTATACATCGAGTGTTAATAAACACATGTGGCTGAGTTTTATGTCCCGCGGGCGGGTGCGCACCCAACCCGATTGGGCGTAAAATCGCACGAGAAGACATTGGGCTAGTAACCTGATGCCATCGCGCACTCATGCAATATTTCGCTCAGCGGGTGCGCGCCAAAGTCGGAAGTGCGCCCGTCGACAATTAAGAGGGCAATTAAGCCCATTAACGACGCAATTGTCTCTGATTTTTCATGGCCTGTCCAACCTTACGGTTAGTGGATGGGCGAATCGATCAGGCAGCCTTTACATCTTTCATCAAACCTCGCCCATGGCGAGATGAAATTTCCGTTATGAAATAAAATAAAAATAAATGCTTGTGGATAGTGCTTTTAACATTTACATTTTCCGGTGCCTGCCTGAATGTGATACATGGACATTATTTTGCAACTTTTTAAAGCTTTATTTGATGATTTTCAGGTCTGCAGCTAACCTGAGGCAGTTCTCTGCCTTCAGGGAGCTCTCTCGCAGAGCTCACCCACGCCCACAGAAACGCCATCGCCCACCCTCTTCCTGCCCCCACCCTGGCAGCACTGAGCATTTCAGCGTGTTTCACATTGGTTGGCCGTTTATTGGTCAGCCAGCGTGAAATCACAGTCGGGGGCCGATCGCGGTTGGGGTCCCATTTCCCAGTGGCCCCCAGGCCCACTGATCGCACGCACCAGCCAAAGGTAAAATTCAGACCATGAAAATAAAGGCTACCCACACCTCATGGGCTGTAGAGGAGCATTGACACTAGGCAATAAGAAAAGCAGATGTATTTACTGTAGCCCTTACCACATCAGAACCTACTGTGAAAACAAAAATAACAGAAGTCAATCTGCTGAAAGCTGCCAGAGAGATTTAGTGCTGTGTTTGTGCAGAAGTGTGTGGCAATATTTTTCCCTTTGGGAAAGAAGCCAGGTTTTATCATTTTCCTCAGACTGATGTAGTGATATTTTGATGACATCACGATGAACTACGCCTCTGGTGTGTCACCTCTGTTTATGACTCCTGTTCACTATTTTGCTTCTTCTTAAAGCTGTGCTGAGACAGCCCCCTTAAAAAAGGTGCACAATTAATTCGCAATTTAGACAGGCCTAACATTTCTTCCTATCTCTTAATGGCATACTTGAACATATTTTGTGGGTAGTTCAATTAATTCACTGATCTACCACATGGAACAGTTGAGGCAAATAACATAGAGAAGGGAAAGCTAGATAAGTACATGAGGAAGAAAGGGCTAGAAGTATATGCTGGTAGGGTGAGATGAAGCAGAGTGGGATAAGGCTCTTGTGAAGTACTGTTGAGCCACATGGCCTGATTCTGCGCTGTATGTAATTCTATGATCCCACACTCAGTCAAGGTCAGGTACAATCACAGGTATGGTGATGAACCAATTACATCTGGCCCTTATCCACAATCTACCACTGCAGAGGTTGTAGCCTCGGTGAAACCGCAAACAGCTGACCTTCTGCACAAGATCTGGCACTGCAGTGAAGAGCTGCAAATCTGTGCACTGGAAGAAAGCTGAGCGTAAGCTGGCTGCACTGAACATTGGCACATTGATGCACTGTGCCACAGGACATGAGGTTTTTTCCTTTCATTCACGGGATGTGGGATTCGCTGGCTGGGCCATCATTTATTGCCCACCCCTGGTTGCCCTTGAGAGTTGTGGGTTCTGACTCAATGGCACCCCTGCACTAAGTTCCCATTCTCAATTGTGCCTGTGAAGAGAAGCTGCCAAGCAGAAGGCGGCGCTCTATCAAATGTGATGCATGTTTGCTGGTCTCCCATGAATCCCCAGTGGCCGGCTCAAGAGCAACACTGATCAAGCGGGTGGCTCATCAAAGTGATAAACCAGAGATGGGTAGAGAGATCAATTTTAAAATGAAGAAGGAGGTCTATTTCAAGTGAGAGAGAGAGAGACTGCATTTATTGTGGGACGTTTTCTAAATCAAAACCTCTCTTCATAACCCCCTGCAATATCAGTGTCAATATGGTTCATCAGTAAGTTGATAAACAGTAAAAGGTGATCAATAGCACTATTAACTACCATTATCATAGATTTATACTGCATAGAGGGAGGCCATTCAGTCTATTGTGCATGTGTTGTCTCTCTGTAAGAGCTGTTCAATTAGTCCCAATTCCCTGCTCCTTTGCTCCATAGCCATATCTGGATATTCAAGTAATTTGTTTACATCACCCATCTTTGTTAAATTAATAAAGACACAATTTACTAAAATTAGGATGTAAGAGTGTGCGGGGGAGAGAGCTACAATGCAGTTGAATCAAATGCTGGCCTCTTTCACAGATACACATTCAAGCAAACAGTCTGTTTGATGTCTCTCTTCAAAATCTTTGCTGAACTATACTCCGCTCATTACATCACTCCTACACGACCATTTTCAAACTGAAGCCCTACCTCAGTGTCGTGGGAGAGAGTTTTCCATCAGACTTATCTTTTTTTTGCTGTTCTCTGTGAGATCTGATAAAGAGCCATGTTGGGCATGATTCTGAATTTGAAAGCTGCAGTGTCCCATCATTGTAATTTTCTCCCCATCTCTCCTGAAGGTGGTGACTCAAGCTCAGGTATAGCATCAGCATTTCAGCTGCAATCAGTACGATCAGCAATGAAAAGCTGGGGAGTGGGGAGGGGGGCGGAGTGCGCATACACAGAGCGTCTCAAGGCATCTTAGGCATACCTTATCCTGTCCTCACCTGTATCCTGATACACTCTATCACTATTGGAGAGGGATTACTGGATGGAGATAGAAAACAGATTCCCCTGTTGATCTTTCCCTTTCCCAGCTAGAGGATGCACTAAGGCCTGAGGTCAGCTAATTTCGGGACCCTTATCTCCATGTATGGTTCAGTATAGCGTCAAGGAAATTCTTACTTAATGAACAGTGTTTATCCTTCAATCAACATTGATAAAACCTTTTGATCTAGTTATAGTCACATTGCGGTTTGTGGGAGTTGGCTTTGTGCAAATTGGAAGCTACATTACAACAGGTACAGAAGTACTCAATTGGCTATAAAGCACTTTGGGACGTCCTGTGGTTGTGAAAGGTGTTTTTTTCTATATACAAACAAGTTAGTGGAAACTCACTTGACATCACTCACTATCCCTGGCTTGAGGTTGGATTTAAATACTTGAGGACGATAAAGCAGATTTATCATTCATAAGCAAAAATCAGAGTTCTTTTAACTCAACTTTTGCTTGTGTTTATTCATCCATTTTTACAACTGTAAGAGTTCTGGGAGCCTAGCAAAGATGCTGCCATGTCTAATGGCACCTTGCTTGCCTTTATTTTCACTAAACTTAGCAGAGAGGAAGATAAGCCCCTTGTTTCCAGATTATTCCCACCAGAAGCCAAGAATTGGCAAAAAAAACACTCTGTGCATGAAAGCAGTTTGTTTAGAAATAAAAGCTTAACCACTATTTACAGTGTAGAGTTTAGAGCACACTACACATGGTTTGAGCCCTAAACATGTTCCTTGGCCAGGATGAAGCAGGGAACATACAGATCTTCTTAGATCTGCTAAAGAAAGGGTGGATTATGCCTGATCTTTGGCAGTCCAGTGGGAGGTGAGTACACCAGATGCTTGGTGGTCTTGTGGTGGGATTAGGCATCATGCCACTGATGTTCCAGTGGTTTAAATGAATTTGAGCCCTTGCTTTCTCCTGATAGGGGTTCCACTGTATTCCCCAGTAGTTTATCTGTGTAAATGAAGCACCAGTTCCCCTATGGTCTTATGCTGAAGGATGTGACAACATTTCCTGGTTTCTTTTCATGCCATTCTCAGAGCTAAAGCAGAATTTCCACAGAAACGGTCACAATTTATACTGGGATCACTAATCTCCAGTGTAATATACTTGGAGAGTGCAGGATGGGTTTCTTGTAAGATACAGTAAACTTCATTAACAGCCTTCAGAAGAGGCTACATGATTGTTCCAAGACCAAGGCTAAAAGGCCCCATCCCTAAGACTCCCTGCGCTTAGGGCTGATTGGTCTATACCATCACATGATCCCCGTAACAGTGAGAAATGGCTTAACTTACAATCATTACATTCCTCTCCCTTTACCTTTGTTTTACCCTCTCATTTACAAAACATCTTAGCCCGTTTTTATATACAATTATATACAGTTCATGCCATTATAAATTTAGTCTTTGAGGAGGTTTATGGATTCGGTTAAAGCGCCATAACTCTACAATAAAGCTGGAGGTTCTTCATTGGATCGACTTGCACAGGAACTGCAGCTTCAGGGACATCCCTAGACGACGGCAGTTCAGAATTATTTACTTCAGCAGAGACATCAGGTATGTCTATTGTTTGTCGATCTGGCACCTCAGGTGTCGAAGTTTCAACTTTGATTACAGGTGGGTTAACTGGTTGTTGGAGGATTTCTCGACTTCTGAGATGATCCACGTGTTTCCTGACAATCCTGTTTTCCACTTCTACCTGATAACAGTCCTGTTTCAGAGACGATTGTACCAAGAACCCATCTTGGTCCAGTTGCAAAATTTCGACAAAAACTGTCTCTCCCACAGTAAACTCTTGATCTTTACTGTGAACGTCATGATTTACTTTCTGACTCCCCTGGTTTCTCTCTTCCTTCCCCTCTAAATTAGAGAATACTAGACTCAATCTTGTACAAAGTCGGCGCTTCACCAACAATTCTGAAGGTGTTAAACCAGTGGTCACATGAGGAGTTGTGTGATAGCTGAACAAGAATCCTGAAATTCACATTTCTAATGTTCCCTCTGATAGTTTCTTCATGCCTGTTTTAAAGGTTTGTACTGCTTTTTCTGCCATGCCATTAGAAGAGGGATGGTACGGTGCTGTTCTAAGTGTTTAATCCCATTTAGGTTCACGAATCCTTGGAATTCAGTGTTAGTGAAAGCAGTACCATTGTCTGACACAATAACTTCAGGTAAACCATGAACATCAGGTAAACCTGAACACTGAAACTCTGGCACAGATGCAGTGGGTGATCTCACTTCAAATACGTCATCCATCTGGAACCTGCATCGATAATCACGAGAAACATGGTACTGAGAAATGGACCTACATAACCTATATGTAGTTTAACCGAGGGTCGACCAGGCCACTCCCACAGATGCAGTTGCCACTGAAACAGGCAACTTCTGCCGTTGCTGGAATTGGAGACAGTGTTTCACCACTTTTTCTGTATCACTATCTATACCTGGCCACCAGATATAACTTGTGCGAGCATTTTCAATTTCGAAATACCAGGATGCGCACTATGAAGTTCTTATAATAATGGTTCTCTCCCTTGGACAGGGATAACAACTCTTGCTCCCCATAATAAGATACCATCTTGACAACTCAGTTCTGATCTATGTACAAAGAATGGTTTCAATTCTTCAGGTAATTGTGCATTTGACCATCTTTATAACACTTGTTCGTGGACTCTTGCTAAAATTGAATCCCAAATCATCCAATTCTTTATCTGTCTTGCACAGACTGGTGAGGAGTCCAGGAAATTTAATGCAAGTACTACCTCTTGAGGTGCTGGTACATGTGTAATACTATCAGGCAAAGGGAGACGACTGAGGGCATCTGCATTTGTTGTATGCACATCCGGATGGTGCATAAAAGTGCACTAGTATGCCGACAAAATTAAAGCCCATCTTTGAATTTGAGCAGAAGCTATCAGTGGGATTGCCTTATCTTGACTAAACAACCCTAACAGTGGTTTGTGATCTGCCACAATTGTGAAGTGTTGACCGTGTAAATATTGATGGAACTTCTTTACTCCAAATACGTTAGATAAGCCCTCATTTTCAATTTGTGAGTATCCTTTCTCGGCTGCAGAAAGGGTTCTGGATACATATCCTATCGGTCTTTCAGATCCATCCTCCGTCTTGTGTGACAATACTGCTCCTATTGCATTGGGAGATGCAATTCCTTAGGCGGGTCATAGTGCACTAGCAGAGATGACGAGTGTAAAAGCTTCTTAACTTTAGTGAAGGCTTCCTCATGCTGAGCCTTCCAGAACCATCTGTGATTCTTCTTCAATAATAAATGCAAAGGGGTTAACACTGTAGACAGATTAGGCAAAAATCGACTGTAATAGTTCACCATGCCCAAAAAAGACTTGAGTTCCGTGACGTTAGTAGGAGAGGACACTTCCTTGATTGCCCTGATTTTCTCCTCTACTGGATGCACCCTTTGGGCATCCACTCGATGACCCAGATATGCAACTTCCTTTGCTTAGAAGGTACATTTTTCCTTTTTTAAACGAACGCTAGCCTCTAAGAATCTCTTCAGAATCCCTTCCAGGTTTGCCACATGCTCTGCTTCTGTGGATCCTGTGATTAAGGTGTCATTCAGGTACACTATAACTCGGGGGAGTCCTTGTAGTGAGCCTTCCATAATTCTCTGGAAAATCTCACACACCAAAGGGTAGGTGTGTATACTGGTACAGGCCCTTGTGCATGTTTATGGTGATTTAACTTCTTGATGTGTTGTCCCAGCTCAAGCTGCTGATACACATGGCTCACATTTAGTACAGGATCTTCCTCCTGCAAGCTTAGCATACAGATCTTCAATCTTTGGGATTGGGTATTTGTTTAATTTTGCAGCCTTGTTTACCGTTAATTTATTAATCCCCACAGATACGAATGGTTTGGTCCAGTTTTAGCACAAGGGCTATGGGTGCTGCCCATTCTGAAAATTGGACTGGCTGTATTGTTCCTAATTTCTCTAAACAACATAATTCCGCATCAACCTTTTCTCTCAGACCATAAGGCAAAGATCTTGACTTAAAAAATCGGGGTGTTGCTTCAGGGTCCACGTATATTTTAGCTTGCCAGCCTTTGATTTTCCCCAACTCATCTCGGAATACTCTATCATACCTTTTCAGCAACTCTGGAATTCCTCCAGTCCTGACCTGAAAAATTTCTGACCAATTTAGTTTGATTTCCTTCAACCAATCACAGCCCAGAAGGCTAGGTCCTTCTCCAGTTACAACAATTATTGGCAACTGAGCCATCTGTTGTAAGAAACATAAAAAACATAAGAAATAGGAACAATAGGCCCTCATGGCTGATCTGCTTGTGTTTTGAACTCCACATTCAATGTACCCCCGATAACCTTTGATTCCTTTGCCTAACAAGAATCTATCTACCTCTGCCTTAAAAATATTCAATGACCCCGCCTCCACCACCTTCTGAGGCAGAGAGTTCCAAAGTCGCACAACCCTCTGAGAGAAAAAAATTCTCCTCATCTCTGTCCTATAAGGGCAACACCTAATTTTAAAACAGTGGCCCCTAGTTCTCGACTCACCCACAAGAGGAAACATCCTTTCCATGTCCACCTTGTTCAGGATCTTGTGTACTTCAATCAAATCACCCCACACTCTTCTAAACTCCAATGGAAACAAGCCCAGTCTGTCCAACTTTTCCTCATAAGACAACCCACTCATTCCAGGCTTCAATCTAGTAAACTTCTTTTGAACCACCTCCAATGCATTTACCAAAACTGCACACAGCATTCGAGGTGCGGTCTCACCAATGCCCTGTATAACTGAAGCATAACATCCTTACTTATATGTTCAATTCCTCTTGTAATAAAGGACAGCATTCCATTAGCCTTCTTAATTAATTGCTGTACCTGCATACTAACTTTTGTTACTCATGTACTAGAACACCTAAATCCCTCTGCACCTCAGAATTATGCAACCATTTTCCATTTAAGTAATACTCCATTTTTTTATTCTTTCTGTCGAAGTGAACAACTTCACATTTTTCCACATTAAGCTCCATTTTCCAGATCTTTGCCCACTCACTCAACCCACCTATGTCCGTCTGCAACCTCCTCATGTCCTCTTCACAAAATACTTTCCTACCTATCTTTGTGTCATTTGCAAATTTAGCTACCATGTCATCACTCACCTCATCCATGTCATTGATATAAATTGTAAAAAGTTGGGGGCCCTGGCACAGACCCTGCGGGACTCCACTCGTCACATCCTGTCAATACGATAAAGACCCATTTATGCAGACTCTCTGTTTTCTGCCAGCCAGCTAATCTTCTATCCATGCTAATATGTTATTCCTTACACCATGAGCTTTTATTTTCCACAATAACCTTTGATGTGGCACCTTATCAAATGCCCTCTGGAAATTGCACTCTCCAAAATTCTGGAATTTGCACTCTTGTTTGTATGACCCCTTCATTGGCAGGGGTATTGAGTATAAAAGCTGGGAAGTCATGCTGCAGCTGTATAGAACCTTGGTTAGGCCACACTTGGAATATTGCGTGCAATTCTGGTCACCACATTACCAGAAGGACATGGAGGCATTGGAGAGGGTGCAGAGGAGGTTTACCAGGATGCTGCCTGGTCTGGAGGTTATTAGCTATGAGGAGAGGTTGGAGAAACTCGGATTGTTCTCACTAGAGCAATGGAGATTGAGGGACGACTTGATAGAAGTTTACAAAATTATGAGTGGCATGGACAGAGTAGATAGTCAGAAGCTTTTTCCCAGGGTGGAAGAGTCAATTACTAGGGGACATATATTTAAGGTGAGAGGAGAAAACTTTAGAGGAGATGTGTGGGGCAAGTTTTTTATGCAGAGGGTAGTGAGTGTCTGGAATTCGCTGCCAGAGGAGGTGGTGGAAGCAGGTACGATAGTGGTGTTTAAGAGGCAGCTTGACAAATACATGAATAGGATGGGAATAGAGGGATAAGGACCCCGGAAGTGCAAAATGTTTTAGTTTGACAGGGAATATGATTGGCGCAGGCTTGGAGGGCCAAAGGGCCTGTTCCTGTGCTGTACTTTTTTTTATTCTTTGATACAGGTACAGAGTTGATGACTTTCACTTGTATTGCTTCTCCTGTATGTTTTTAACTGAGCAGCGGTTTTCTCCAAACTGAATGGCTGGGTACCTTCTCTGAGGTATTTAAAGATGTGTTCTCCCACCACTGTTGTCAATGCTTCTGTGTCCCCCTCCATGAGCAGAGGCTTTCCATTTACTTGAAGTGTAACAGTGATTGGTTCAGTTTTCCTGGCCTTCAGATTGTGTAGGAAATAAACGTCAGCCTCAGTAACTTCTGGCTGTATGAATGGCTGCCTTGATCGAGTTCTGCACTGTTTAACAACGTGTCCGTTTTTGTGGCAGTAGTGGCATTCTGCCTCTTTAAATCTACAAACTTCAGGTGCACTTTAACTTCCAGGTTACTGGTGAGCTGCTTCCAGCATTCCTTCTTGTTTTTCTAGCACTAGGGGCCATGTTCCACTTCACTGTAGCCTCCCTGATCTTTGCGCCATGCCTGGCAGCAGGTTCCCGCCCTAGCTGCAAAACGGTACCATGTTGCTGCGCACTCTGCAGAGCCTGTGAGTCCCTCTCAACACTCTCCATTGCTAGCGCTATCTCCATGGCACGCTTCAGGTCCATCTCAACTTCTGCAAGCAAATGGCGCTGAATGGCGTCATCGTTTATGCCGCAAGCTAAACGATCTCGCAACATGTCGTTTAAAGTATCACCGAAGTCACAGTGCTCCGTTAACTGTTTTAAGCTCACGATGTACGTTGTGATCGACTCACTGGGGGCCCTTGCTTGAGAGTTAAACTTGAATCTTTGCATGATCACAAAGGGTTCAGGCTGAAAGTGTCCTTTCTAGAGGTCGACTAATTTGGCGAAGGATCTGGAATTTGGTGTGTTTGGAGTTGTCAAGCTACGGATGAGGTTATAGGATTTGCTCCCACGGACACTCAGGAGAATTGCCTTTTGTTTCTCCTCCGGCGTTATTTCGTTAGCTACAAAGTAGGAACCTAATCGCTCAATGTATTGACTCCAGTCCTCGACGGATGAATCATATGGCTCAATTCTGCCAAAGTGGGGCATTGCTGGTGAGTATACTTCTTTTCTTTCTTCCCTTAAAATATCAGAATACTCACAGTCACAAGGCGAGGAGCTGCGTCGGCTCTATTTATCCTCGTCGCCAGTTGTAATAAACTCAGAGAGTGCAGGATGGGTTTCTTGTAAGAAACAGTGAACTTTATTAACAGATTTCAGAGCAGGCTGCATGCTTGTTCCAAGGCCAAGGCTAAAAAGCTCCACTCCAAAGATTCCTCATGCTTAGGGCTGACTGGTCTATACAGTCACACGATCCCCATAACAGTAAGAAATGGTTTAACTTAACAATCATTACACCCAGGAATAGTTCCTGGACACCGCTGTGAGCAACCCAGGAGAAAAACCATTGAAGTGTCAAAAAGTATTCTTTAAAATTTACTTTGAACATTCTTTTTTATTAGTTGTTTGACTGACAATCTAGGTTCATACTGTTGGGCTGACTCCGCCCCACGAAAATCTTCATCCATGCCGTTACTTCCAGGCTTGACTATTCCAATGCTCTCCTGGCTAGCCTCCCACTTCCACCTTCCATAAACCTGAGTTCGCCCAAAGTTTTGCTGCCTGTACTCAAACTCACAACAACTCCAATTCACCCGTAACCCCTGCATTGGCACCTCGTCCAGCCGTGTCCCGATTTTAAAATTCACATCCTTGTTTTCCAATCTGTCCATTATCATGCCCCTCCCTCCCTATACCTGTGCCCTCTTGCAGCCCTACTACTCTTGAAATATCTGCACTCCTCCAATTCTGGTGTCTTGCGCATCCCCTAATTATATCACTCCACCAATGGCGGCAGTGCTTTCAGTTGCCTCGATCTTAAGCTCTGGAATTTGCTCCCTAAACATCTCTGCCTCTCCTCCTCCTTTAAGACACTCCTTCACACTTACCTCTTTGACGAAGCTTTTGGACATCCATCCTAATTTCTCTTTACCTGGCTCAGTGTCAAATCTTTTTTGCTAATGCACCTGTGAAGCTCCTTGGGGCATTTCACTATCTTAAAGGTTCTGTATAATGCAAGTCATTATTGTTGTAACAAGGGGTCTATTCCTTTTCTAAACAGTGTTGGGAACGTGCAGTGCCAACAAGGATGCACATGTCAGGCGACCTATAGCTGGTCCCTGAGAGCAGGGCGGTTTTAGGTGAATGGTAATGTGATGAAATCTCCAAGAATAAATTGAAACAGATTTGGCAACCCAAATTTGCAGTGAAGTAACCAACAACATTTTGTATGGGGTCCTAATTAATTCTTCTATTGTAATGGTTGGAAGATATGTAATTTGGTTTTACAGTTAACCCCAGAAACTTCAGAACAAATGTGCAGGAAGAGCACTTGTCCTAAAAGTGTCTCAACAGCAATGTTCTTGGAAAAAATGTATCTGTTTTTAATAGACTGCTTGTCAATTGTTTCGCTATAACACTAACTGCAAGCCATTTCTCACAAACTTGAATGTAATTTCAATTGAGCATTGAGCCCCATTCACTCATCACCCCATTGCTTGGCAACCTACATTATCTCAAATTTAAGAGTCTCACCCTTTGGGTTCAAATCCATCTATGGGTTCACCCCTTCCTATCTCTGTAACCTCATCCAACTCTACTAACCTCCAAGATCTTTTGCTCCTCCAATTCTGGCCTTCCATCCATCCTCGGTTTCCTTTGCTCCACCATTGCTGGGTCACTCCTTCAGCTGCCTCGGCCCTTGGCTCTGGAATTCCCTTCCTGAACTGTCCATCCTTTTACCTCTCTGTTCCTTTAAGATGCTCCTTAAAACCTCTCTCTTTGACCAAGCTGTCAGTTATCTGCCCTAACACTCTTTATGGAGTTCAATGTCAATGTTTGTCTGAATACACTCCTGTAAAATGCCTTGGAATGTTTTACCATGTTAAAGACTTTATCTAAATGCACATTTTTGTGATATATCAGCTAGATAGTTAGAAAGTGATAGAATAGGATTGATGCATCACATTTTCTGACTTGCTCAGCCTTAGACAATAGATGAGAGCCATCCTCAGGTATGAACTGTGAAACTCAAGGTTCAGAGAGCAGCCATGAAAATCAGGTCATTTACATTAGCTGCAACACTCAGAACTCAAAAGAAACTATGAGACTACAGCCTCAAATGTAACCAAAGTGTCTCACATGTATTTTCATCCACTCTGGTTTGTACAATCAGCAAAATGCCCACCATTCGCAATGCTTTCCCTTGTGTCTCTGTGTTCTACTATACTGCTGTTTAGCACGTGGCATTTTCATTTAGTAGGAACTCATACAGCTCTCAAAGCAGCAGAGCTGCAGTGTGTCTTTCCAGTTGAGGTCTGTTGTACTCACTCCAAACCAAAAGCAATTGGGGAATTGGGGTCTTCCCAGTGAATTAACAAGCAGGATAATTGTTATAGACTCGATTTTCCAATCCTCTGTGAGTCAAAGGGGTCGATCCTGCCAAAAAGTGACATACCTGGTGAGTATATTTTCCCTTTCTTCTGTTTAAAACAAGATACTCACATTCACTGGGTGAGGGACAGCACCACAACTAATTTATCCTCATCGCCAGTTGGTATAGACTTGATTTTCCAGACAGGTTTCTCATAAGAAATAGTGAACTTTATTTACAGGGCTTCAGCAGCAGTTACATGCTTCCATCAGGATCTACAACTAGACAAAAACTCCACCCCTAAGGTTCCCCACACTTAGGGCTGATTTGTTCACTGTCATGTGATACTACACTGTATAATAAATCTTAAAGCTACAGTCACTACATTCCTTAAAGCTACAGTTACTACAATAATCAGAACATATAGAGTGGTAGGTGAGCAAATGAAATGCAATACAAATCACATGACTGCTGATAAGACCCCAAAAACATAAGAGTCAAGTAAGAGGCTGAATTCCAAGCTGGGTATAAATGTTACAAGAAGCCCAAAGATTAAAATAATGCCCTAAAGTAATTGCTGGACAATTGTTATTCCTATGACTTGAGCACATAAACTAGACTGGCATTCCAGTGCAGTGCAGAGGGAGTGCTGCTCTGTTGGAGATGCCCCTTTCAGGTGAAATGTTCAACTAAGGCCCTATCTGCCCTCTCAGGTGGATGTAAAAAAGGCCATGGCATTATTTTACAGAAGAGCAGTGAGTTATCCCAATATATTTTTAGCTAATATTTATCTCTCAATAAACATTAAAAAAAAGAATTGAACAGGCCAGACTTTTGTTGCTGAGGCAGGTAGCTCGAGTCGGGAAATCTCCCAGCTTGGCAGACCCACCTCAGTACAAAGTCTCCATCAGACCCAATTTTCACTCCATGGGTGGGGGTGGGCACAGGACGGAGTCGGGCCCACCGTCCCCAGAAGCAGATTGGAAGCGGCCACAGGGGTTGCCGAGCGCTGAGGCAGGCTGTTTAAAAGGCAAAGGTTAAAGGTGACAGATGACAAAAGATTCATTGCATCAGATGGCCAGTATTGGAGTAACAGCAGGTGTTGGCACAGGAGCTGAAGATATATCGAATAAGAGGGAAATCAATATAAATATTCCAAAATACAACTGATATTCCTTCATCATTTTTAGCCCCCATAACAAATGACCCCTTTCCCCCCAAGGTGAACAATCCCAGCTTCTCTGATCTCTCCACATAATTAAAGCCTCACATGCTGCATGTTTAGAATGTCTGTATTTCATGTGTTTTCCACTCCAATCAAAGCCCCACAGGACAATCACAGTGAGATCACTACTTTCTAGGCTGGATTTTATGGCCCTCCCAACAGCATATTTGAAGGCTCATAAAATGATGTGTCTGGCCTTCCCACCACCTTCCCGCCCACCCCCGACCTGCCTCCCATTTTACGGTGCACGGGGAAGGTGCAGGCAGCCTGCCCGCCCCTGGGTCTATTGAGGTCCTTAGGTGGCTAATTAATGACCACTTCAGGGCCTCATTCCATCCCCTCCACTATTTTACCTGTGGCGGGGGAAGGTGGAGGTTAGCCGGGTACTTTCACTGCATGGGCTGTTGTTGGGCAAGAATAGGGGGGTTGAGAGCCAGCTTTGAGGGGGACCGACTTTGGGGGGCCCCTGTGCCCTTTGGAGGCACCTCTCCTCCCGAGATCATAGCATTTAACTTTCCCTCCTCCAGCTGTCCCAAACTCAGCCCGCTAAACCCCTCATCCCCCTTGCTGGGGTCTGCCAGCCAGGCCTGTCCAAAGCCCCGGACATGTTGAAGTCCGGGCTCCATCGTTTCTTCTTCTCAGAGACTGCCTGTAGTCCCAGCCATGGCCAGTGTTCGAACCTGGCGCTTCTAGGCCTGCAGAGCTACCGGCCAGCAGCTCTCTAAGGTGGGACTTCCTCCCAGATAGGGGCAGAAGTCTCACCCTGAAACAATTAAGGCTGCTCCCAGCACAAAATGGCTGCTGGGCAGCCAGCTCAGGGTGGGCGGGCTGACAACCAGCTTTTCAGTCGGCAAGTGGCGGGGAACACGGCGACCCGCAAAATCCAGCCCTCTGTTTCACGCATGTGACTCACACATAACTAAAACAATAAGGACAAACATTATAAATAAAGATTAGCACCAAGGGTTTTTTGTTTTTTTTTAAAAAAAGAGAAAAGTCGAAGAGAGATAGGCAACATGTGCTTATTTTTTGTAAATTAGATTGTTTTACAGTTACGCTATAGCGAGGAGGCTCGTTAAGAGTTTTCAGAGGCTGTTTGTTTAATGGAAGGTGACGGGAGGAGGTCAAGGAACTGACAATGTGGAAGCTTAACAACAGATAACATTTTAGAGTTACTCTTTAAAAAACACCTGACAAATTAATGGGAAAAGATTATCTTCTTAATTTTTCAGTCTAATCTGCACGGCCATTATTAATTTCCTAATCTCTTGGCAAACCGCAACTATCGTGTTGTGTTTCATTGTTCCTTCTCAAAAAGCCTCATTCTGTTTCAACGTGCAAACCACACTTTCTTTCCATTGACTGAAACCCTACCTCTAGTCTGCTGACTGAGTGCAGCCAGACAGAGAGGGCAATCGAAGGCCATCACTACTAGTATGAGACATCTACCCATGCTGTCATAACTGAGACTCCAACTTGCTGAGCAGTTCCCATAGCAACACGACAGTATGGACAGTGTACACAGGGGGATTTAGGCCACTTTATTTGCAGTGCTAAGTAAATAAAGTTGTCAGTCTATATAATATACTCCATTTCATAAACTTAATTACTCTGAGCATGCATATATGACATAGTTACTTCGCACTCTTTTTCAGAAGGCAGGGCCCTTTGTTCTTGGATTAGCAGCCCTGCCAGAATTTTCCTCTTTGATGTCTCTGCATCTCAAATAGTATCAGCATTTTAAATGATGACTAAGTATGCTTTAATGCTTCAGACAGTGACTCCTACTCCTGCAGGCCAGTATTGAAGAAAGACTCTCAACTTTCATCCCATCCTCGAGCTGTCATTCTTGAGCCAATTTGAAGTAATTCAAAATTGGCCCAGGTTTTATATCAATGGTTTAAATGGTCTAGAGACCTGTCAGTATATCATCAGTAAAATGGATTACTTCAGGAGAGAAACAAATGACACTATACCATTCCTTTTGATGGCAGACAGCAAAAATGCAGAGGGCCTAAAGTGGGGCCTCCAGGAGTGGGGCAGGTCCTTCAGGATTACACTTTCAGGAATTACAAGTAATGTATGCTATATTAAATATATTTCTACATGTCAGCAATTTAGACTCATAATTATTGATAATTAGCCAGATTTGTTATAACTGATACTATGGATAAGGCAAGAGATTTCATGCACCATCCTATTTTCCTTAAAGTAAACGCTGATGAGTTGTTTCAGAGGTAGAGTTGTCAACACTCCCAGAACACCCTGGAGTTTCCAGGAATTAACGGTTAATCGCTTGGACACCGTTGTGAGCAAACTATAAGAAATATCAAAGGAATGTCAAAGAACAATTTACTTCTTTTCATTTACTTTGAGCGCTTTAGATTATCAGTTATTACCCACACCACTGAAGGTGGGCACAAGAATAAATAAAGGAAGGCTGTGATGGGAATAGGGCCATCAAGGAATAGACAGGATCATGCCACAGGGAACGATAGAGAGATGGAAGAAATATTTTAAAAATTATTTCACTTCGGTATTTACCAGAAAGGCATTGAATGACAAAACAAGCAATGAAATAAGTATACATAAAATAAAAAAGGGATGCATCATATAAATTAAACAAACTCAAAGAGGATAAAACCCCCGGTTCACATGGATTGCATCCACATACTTTAAAAGAATTTAGGGAAGATACAGCGGAGGCATTACTATCCATATTTACTAATTCATTAGAAAAAGGTGTGGTGCCAGGGTAGCGAGTGTAATTCCTCGAATTAAGAAGGGGGACAGAAACATGTCGTGGAACTATAGACCAGTCAGCTTAACATCAGTGTTAGGTAAAGTAATGGAATCCCTACTAAGGGACAGAATAGCAGAACATTTATAAATGAGGAATATAACAATGAATAGTCAGCATGGATTTCAAAAGGAAAAATGTTGCTTCACCAAACTTAAATATTTTGAGGAGGTAACAAAGAGTAGACAATGGTTTTGCAGTAGATGTAATTTATCAGGATTTTCAAAAGGCCTTTGATAAAGTTTCCCATAATATATTAATGTATGAGGTCAGAGGCACATGTGGTAGGATGGATTGACAGCTGGCTTCAAGACACAAAGCAGAGAGTGGGGGTAAAGGGTAGTGGTTCAGGCTGGCAGAAGGTTTTCCACAAGGATCAGTGCTGGGACAACAGCTGTTCACAATTTACATTAACAAGTTGGACTTTGGGATCATAAACACAATTTCTAAATTTGCGGATGTCATCAAATGGAGGGGGGGATAGGTAATACTAAGAGGAATTACGAATTTACAGGAGGACATTAATAAACGTGCAGAATGGACAAATAATTGGCAAATGAAGTTCAATACAGATAAATGTAAGGTAATGCGTTTTGGTCAGAAGAATAAGGAGGTCACTTAATACTTGGAAGGTGCAAATCTAGGTGGAGTAGAGGGACAAAGGGACCTTGGATTACAAATACACACATCACTAAAAGTTGTGCCACAGTTTAGCTAGGCTACAACAGTAAATTCAGATGAGGAAAGATGGGAGGAGGCTGGAGTGGAACATAAACATTGACATGGACTAATTGGGCTGAATGGCCTGTTTTTGTGCAGTATATCCTAGACATATAATCCTATGTAAAAAGTACCTGACCACCTTTTTAACCAACCCCCCTGCCAATCCTATCAGACTAGCAGGGTTAACATTGGGCCTCAAATCTGTCCCATGTTTTATTGTGTGAAAGTTCATTCCTGGGAATGAAACATCTGCTTTTTAAGTGACAGAGGCTGCGATGACCTGGCCACAGGCCACACTCGTTCCCAAAATAGCCTGTTTTGGGAATGACTGACACAAAAGGGGAAGTACACAACTCAGATATTTCAATAAAAACATATGCACAGCTGAACTTTTTCCTCCTATAAAGTTATATAATTACAGAGCCTACAGGATGGAAACAGCCCATTTGGCCAACTGTTCCATGCGTGTTTATGCTCCAAACAAGCCTCCTCCCAGTCCTCTTCAGCTCAACCCAGCAGCATATCCTCTACACCTTGATCCTCTCAGAAAAAGGGGTTCAGCATCTTCTTCTTCATCAAGGTGAGGTTTACCTTTACCAGTCTGCCAGGGTCATGCAGCATTCACTGTGAGCAGTGGAACCATCAAGAGGTCTGAATCTGATGGGAACCTTCTGAAAGGCGTTTGCCAGGGGAGGTTTTTGTTGTTTTCTACAGAAACAGTGGCTCCCATATTAATATGGAGGCTGGGGAGCCTGGTAGTGGGTGATAAGCCTGACAAGGCCAGGGGCATAGAGGATTTTAGTGACAGGGCCTCATTTAATAATTCCATGCAGATTCGCAGCTCAGATTAACTGCCTGGTTTGAGCAGCAGAAACTAAAGTTCAGTGGCAGGAGGCTGCAGTCAGGCATCCCTGGGAATGGTTTCTTCCAGTCACTGGGGGCAGAGGGTGGATGCTTGGGCAACGATCCTGAGTGGGGGGCTGTGGGGGAGGGGGGCAAGAAAGGATCCACACATGATCGGGAAGCAGGAGCCTCTTGATGGGAGAGTAGGGGGAAAGTGGAGGTCTGGGGTGAGAGGCCGAAGGCTTCCTTGTGAATCTTGGGGAGAAGGACTCCTGCCCCTCCTGGTACACAAGGAGTTTAAAGCCAAGCACTGTTATCAAAATTACCTGGGCCTCTTCTGACGAACTGGTTCCTCCCACCCTGTGGTTCTGCGCTCAGGCCGCAGAGAGCAAGGAACTCTCTGTGCTAAGGTTCAAAACGAGTCTTGGCACTGATTATATCATTGGGTGGTGACTTCTGCGGGTTAATTAGGCCAATGTCTGCATTTAACAGGAACCTCCGCCAGGACCTCAATCGGTGTTGTAAATATGATGGCGACCTCGAATGAGATCATATTGCTCGATCCCTCCGACCTTCCCCAGATTGTCAGGAGGGTTAAAATCTAGGCGGGTGAGTTTGTGTCATCTCACAAGCTATTTTACACCCAGCATTAAATTGGATCCAGCACCATCAATTTGGTTCACAGATTTTCATCACTTCTTTGTGGGTTTAATATTAACTTGCTATCGCCAGGCAAATAATAATGGCTGGCAGAGAATTGGTGACATATTTTGCATATATTTTCTTCCACAGAGAAGAAAATCAGGAAAACATGCCAGTCAAGTCATTGTCACAGAATCACAGAATCACAGAATTGTTATGGTGTAGAAGGAGGCCATTCGGCCCATTGTATCTGCACCGGCTCTCTGAGCATTTTAACTTAGTGCCAATCTCCTGCCTTTTCCCCGTAACCTTGCGCATTATTTCGATTTAAATAATCATCCAATACCCTCTTGAATGCCTCAGTTGAACCTGCCTCCACCACACTTCCAGGCAGCGCATTCTAAACCCTAACTACTCGCTGTGTGAAAAAGTTTGTTCTCACCTTGCATTTGCTTCTTTTGCAAAATACTTTAAAACTGTGCCTTCTGGTTCTCGATCCGTTTATGAGTGGGAACAGTTTCTCCATCTCTACTCTGTCCAGGCCCCTCATGATTTTGAAAACTTCTATTGAGTTTCCTCTTAACCTTCTCCTCTCCAAGGAAAATAGTCCCAACTTCTCCAATCTTTCCTCATAACTGAAGTGTCTCATCCCTGGAAGCATTCTTATAAACCTCTTCTAAACTCTCTCCAATGCATTGACATCCTTCCTGTGGTGTGGCACCCAGAACTGTACACAATACTCCAGCTGAGGTCTAACCAGTGTCTTATATAAGTTCACCATAACTTTCCTGCTCTTTTACTCTATGAATGAAGCCTAGATATTGTATGCCTTAGAAAAGCTCTCTCTACCTGTCCTGCCACATTTAATGACTTATGTACATATACACCAGATCTCTCTGCTCCTGCACACCTTTTAGAATAGTATCCTTTAGTTTACACTGTCCCTCCATGTTCTTTGTATCAAAGTGTATCACCTCACACTTCTCCGCATTGAACTTCATCTACCACCTATCCGCCCACTCCACCAATGTGTCAATGTCCTTTTGAAGTTCTACACTCTCCTCCTCACAGTTTACAATTCTCCCAAGTTTTGTGTCCAACTTTGAAATTGTCCCCTACGCACCAAAACCTAGGTCATTTATATATATCAAGAAAAAAAAAGGTCCCAATACCGGCCCCTGGGGAACTCCAATACAAACCTTCTTCCAGCCCAGAAAATACCCATTAACCATTACTCTCTGTTTCCTATCCCTCAGCCAATTTTGTATCCATGTTGCTATTGTCCCTTTTATTCCATGACCTATAACTTTCCTCACAAGTCTGTTGTGTGGTGCTGTATCGAATGCCTTTTGGAAGCCTATATACACCACATCAATGGCCTTGCCCCCACCAACCATCTGTTATCTCTTCAAAAAACTCCAGCAAGTTAGTTAGACCGATTTTCCTTTAACAAATCCATGCTGATTTTTCCAAATTGGTCCACATTTTTCCTTGTGACTATTAATTCTATCCCAAATAATTGTTTCCAGAAATTTCCCCAACATCGAAGTTAAACTGGCTGGTCTGTAAATGCAGGGCAGATCTTTACAACCTTTTGTCAACAAGAGCATAATGTTTGCAATTCTCCAGTCCTCCGGCACCTCCTCCAAATCCAGGGAACATTGAAAGATTATTGCCACTGCCTCTGCAATTTGCACTCTCACTTATTCTTGGATGCACCTTATCCGGTCCCGGTGCCTTATCAACTTTGGCCAGAATTTTGATGTCGGCGTGTGGGATGAGGTTTCCCGAAGGTTTTATTAAATAAATAAATAAATAATTTTTGCTCAATTCATAAACATGTCCCAGCTCATATGACACTGTCACATGAGGGTACATGTGTAAATAATTTTAATCTTTCTTTATTAAAACTTCTCAATATGTATTTAATCTCCCTGAGGCAGTGCTGTGCCTCAGGGAGATTTCTGCGCTCTTTTGTGTGCATGTGTGAAGGAGCGCAGGCCCTGACTCTCCCTCCTCCCCACCACCCACACAGGCTGGGCGGGCCCGCTCGACATGGGGAAAATTCTCCCCTTTAAGTACCCAATGATAAAAGTTAAAACTATCCCCTTTTTAAAAGTTACAGTAAAATTCCCCCAAAATTATATCCCACAATAATTAAATGCTGAGATTATGAAAGCATAAAAGTTGCATGTGTCTCGTTACATATTACACTGGAGAAAACCAAACTTCAGACCTCGGGTGGAATCATCCCAGATTTGCAGGTAGCGGGCAGGTCAAACAAGGTATTAACCGCTGGCCGCAATGGCGGCTTTTCACGCCATATCATCCCAAACCCGCTGCATTAATTATGCATTCCCAGGAAACACACTGTATCTATGGTGGACAGGCTCTAATTTGCTCACTGTGCCATCACCACACCGTTTCAGCATGACAGGCACCATATTTAAAGTGCAGCCATGTGCACACCTCTCAGTTCTTCCAGCCCACGACTGCTGCATGGAAGGAATGGCCCCGAAAGGCAAAAATACTGCAACCCCCAGGTTCGATGTTACATCCCTCGAGCACCTTTTGGATGCAGTGCAGGCTGGCTGTGATGTCCTCTGCCCCTGTTCTGGCTGCAGAATGGGCAGTAATCTCACTAATCTGGCTTGGGAGGCAGTGGTAGTGGTGGTCAGCGCCAAGGCCCTGCAAAAGAGGAAAGCCATTCAGTGCTGCAACAGAATGAATGGTCTCCTCCATTCCAACAGGCAAAGTCATTCTTCTCATGTCTCTCAACTCACACACTAGCAAACCCATCAAACATCCACAGGGCCCTCACTGCCAGTTCAAGGGACATCACCATTCACTCTCTCTCACACACCTTCATTACCCTCATTTGGTCAATTGCACCAGTCACTACCCACACATGCCAGACATACTTATCATCTAGCCTGGAAGGCGTCCTGCTTACACACTCTCAATCTCTATTTATGCAGAACAAAAACAAAAATACCTGGAAAAACTCAGCAGGTCTGACAGCATCTGCAGAGAGGGATACAGTTGACGTTTCGAGTCCATATGACCCTTCATCAGAACTAAGACATATAGAAATGAGATGAAATATAAACTGGTAGAAGGGGGTGGGACAGGAGAGCTCGATAGGGGGCCAGTGATAGGTGGAGGCCAAGAAGAGACTGCCAAAGATGTCATAGACAAAAGGACAAAGGGGTGTTGATGGAGGTGATATTATCTAAAGGATGTGCTAATGGGGACATTAAGGGAAGCTAGCTAGTGACAGATGGCCCTAGTGCGGGTGGGGTGGGGGGGAAGGGATTAAAATGGGCTAAAAGGTGGAGATGAAACAATAGATCGAAATAAATTTAAAAATAGGAGGGAAAAGAAAAAAATATAGTTGTAAAAAAATTATAAATTATTGGAAAAAGGGGGATCGGAAAGGGGGTGGGGATGGAGGAGAGAGTTCATGATCTGAAATTGTTGAACTCAATATTAAGTCCGGAAGGCTGTAAAGTGCCTAGTCGGAAGATGAGGTGCTGTTCCTCCATTTATGTTCCTCTATTTATGCAGGACAAGCTGGCACACAAAAGAGGGACAAGCTCACTTACCGGTGGAGGGATGCCTGAAATCAAGGTCCTCACGGACTTTGAAAATAGAGCCATCCAGCTGGCTGGTGAGGATCTGGACCATTCCTGTGCTGACGGTGAGAATATAAGAACATAAGAAATAGGAGCAGGAGTAGGCCTTCGGCCCCTCAAGCCTGCCCCGCCATTCAATGAAATCATGACTGATCTGCCCCAGGCCTCAACTCTTCTTTCGTGCCAGCTCCTCATAGTCCTCAACTCTCCGATATTTCAAAAATCTATCTATCTCCTCTTTAAATACTTTCAGTGATCTAGCCTCCACAACTCTC
Organism: Cetorhinus maximus; assembly: GCF_964194155.1. Lineage (NCBI taxonomy): Eukaryota > Metazoa > Chordata > Chondrichthyes > Lamniformes > Cetorhinidae > Cetorhinus > Cetorhinus maximus. The sequence goes on along the minus strand of NC_135881.1, from coordinate 174,416,929 downwards.
TGGGGTAGAAAATTGTAGACATTCACTACCCTCTGAGAGAAGAAATTCCTTTGCATCTCAGTTTTAAATGAGTGTCCCCTTATTCTGTAACTATGTCCCCCAGTCCGAGATTCCCCACTAGTGGAAACATCTTCTCAGTGTCTACCCTGTCAAGCCCCCTTAGAATCTTGTAAGCTTCAATAAGACCACCCCTCATTCTTCTAAATTCTAATGAATAAAGGCCTAACCTGTTTAGCCGTTCTTGATAAATTAACCCCTTCATCCCAGGAATCAGCCTAATGAATCTCTTTTGAACTATCTCCAATGCCAGTATATCCCTTCTAAAATACGGAGACCAAAATTGTGCACAGTACTCCACATGTGGCCTCACCAGCACCCTGTACAGTTGTAACAAGACTTCCCTATTTTTAAACTCCAACCCCCTAGCAATACAGGCCAAAATCCAGGTGCCTTCTTAATTACTTGCTGCACCTGCATGCTAACTTTTTGTATTTCATGCACAAGAACACCCAGATCCCTCTGCGCTGCACTTTTTTGGAGTCTCTCTCCATGTAAATAACAGTCTGCCTTTTGATTCTTCCTACCAAAATGCATGACCTCACACTTTCCTATATTAAACTCCATCTGCCAAGTTATTGCCCACTCATTCAACCTATCTATATCCCCTTGCAGATTCCTTATGTCCTCATTGCAACATGCCTTCCCACCTATTTTTGTATCCATTACACTCTGTCCCCTCCTCCAAGCCAATAATATAGATAGTAAATATTTGAAATATATAGATAGTAAATATAGATAGTAAATAAACATTCCACTAGTTACGTCTTTCCAACCTGAAAAAGACCCATTAATCCCAACTCTATGTCTTCTGTGTGTCAACCAATCCTCAATCCATGCCAGTACATTATCCCATTACCGTAAGCTCCTTCCTTGTGCAATAACATTTTATGTGGCACCTTGTCGAGTGACTTCTGGAAATCCAAATACACTATATCTATCAGTTCCCCTTTATCAACTCTGCTTGTTATATCCTCAAAGGACTCTAGCAAATTTGTCAAACATGATTTCTCTTTCAGAAAACCATGTTGACTCTGTCTGATTGCATTAAGGTTTTCTAAATGTCCTGTTATTTCTTCCTTAATAATGGACTCTAGCATTTTCCCAATGACAGATGTTAGGCTGACTGGCCTCTCGTTTCCTGCTTTTTGACTCCCTCCCTTCTTGTATAGGGGCGTCACATTAGTGGTTTTCCAATCTGCTGGGACCCTCCTGGAATTCAGTGAGTTCTGGAATATTTCAACCAATGCCTCCACCATCTCTGCAGCCACTTCCTTTATAACCCTTGGATGCAGGCCATCAGGTCCTGGCGACCTGTCTGCCTTTAGTCCCACTAGTTTGTAAAATATTTTGTTCCTCGTGATAGAGACTGTTACAAGGTCTTTCCTCCCATTAGCTCCTTGCTCATCTGGTATCTTTGGGATGTTTATAGTGTCCTCCACCGTGAAGACCGATGCAAAATATTGGTTTAAATTATCTGCCATTTCCCTGTTCCCCATTATCAATTCTCCAGTCGCATCCTCCAAGGGTTCCACGCTCACTTTAGCCACTCTCTTTCTTTTTATAAACTCATAGAAGCTCTTGATGTTTGTATTTATATTTCCTGCCAATTTACTTTCATAATCAATTTTCTCCCTCTTTATTAACTTTTTAGTAATCCGCTGCTGGTTCCTAAAAAGTTCCCAATTCTCTGGCCTACCTCTAGTGTTCGCCACTTTGTATGCCTTAGTTTTTGATTGGATATTCTCCTTGACCACCTTTGTTAACCATGAGCGTTCCATCCTTCTCATCGAGTCCTTCTTTTTGACCAAGATGAATTTTTGCCGAGCGTTATAAAATATCTGCTTAAATGTCTGCCACTGCTCAGCCACTGACCTTCCCCTTAGTCTAAATTTCCTAGCCCACTTTAGACAACCCTTTCTTCATACCTCTGTAATTGCCCTTATTTAAGTTGAGGGCACTGGTTTGAGACCCAAGTTGTTCACCCTCAAACTGAATTTAAATTCTACCATGTTGTGATCGCTACCCCCTAGACGATCCTTAGCTACGATATCTCTTATTAATCCCACCTCATTACACATTACTAGATCTGAAATAGCCTCGGCCCGGGTAGGTTCTGCAACAAATTGCTCTAAGAAACAATCCCTGATGTACTCTACAAATTTGTCTTCCGTGTTGTCCCTGCCTATCTGATTTGTTCAGTCAATATGCAGATTAAAATCACCCATGACAATTGTAGTGCCCTTCTTACACGCCTCCATTATTTCCCGATTTATACTTTGTTCTACAGTGAGGCAACTCTTCGGGGGCCTATAGACGACTCCCACCCGTGACTTCTTCCCTTTGCCATTTCTTATTTCCACCCAAACAGATTCCACGCCATGATCTATTGCATCTATATCACTACTCACCACCACACTGATACCTTCCGTTATTAACAAAGTTACCCCACCTCCTTTTCCTTTTTGCCTATTTTTCCGGAACGTCGAATACCCTGGAATATTGAGCTCCCAGTCTGGGTCACCCTGCAACCATGTTTCTGTAATAGCTCTCAAGACATATTCATTTATTTCTGTTTGTGCCATCAACTCATCTATCTTGTTACAAATGCTGCGTGCATTCAGATAAAGAGCCTTCAGCTTTGACTTTTTACCATTATTACTCACTCTGGTTCAAATTTGTGCCGCACTCTTCTGCTTATATTTTCTGTCCCTTCCTGTCATACTTTGATTATAGTTCCCCTTTTCACTACCCTGCACCTCTGCTCTCTCGTTTCTTTTTGATGCTTTTAAACTTCCCTTCAATTGAACCCTCCTCTCCACTAATTACTTTAAAGTCTTATCTATAACTCTAGTTATATGATTCGCCAGGACACTGGTCCCAGCATGGTTCAAATGAATCCCATCCCAACAGAACAGCTCTCTCCTTCCCCAGTACTGGTGCCAGTGCCACATGAATTGGAACCCATTTCTCCCACACCAATCTTTAAACACTTACCTCTCTAATTTTATTTACCCTATGCCCCAATTTGCACGTGGCTCAGGTAGTAATCTGGAGATTATTACCATTGTGGTTCTGCTTTTTAATTTAGCCCCGAGCTGCTCATAGTCCCTCAGCAGAACCTCTTTCCTAGTCCTACCCATGTCATTGGTACCTACGTGGACCACGGCAACTAGATTCTTCCCCTCCCACTTCAAGTTCCTCTCCAGCCCATAAGAGCTGCCCTTAACCTTGGCACCAGGTAGGCAACACAGCCTTCGGGACTCTTTGTCTTCGCTGCAGAGAACAGTATCTCTTCCCCTAACTATACTATCGCCTATTATTACTACCTTTCTCTTCTCTCCCCCCACTTGAATGGCACTCTGTACCATGGTGCAGTGATCAGTTCACTCATCCTCCCTGCAGCCTGTGCCCTCGTCCACACTGGAAGAAAGAGCCTCAAACCTATTGGACACTGGCTGAGCCTCCTCCAAAGCTAAATGTTGGGTCCCCATACCTGCTTCACTCGCAGTCACAGCCTTCTGTCCCTGACCATGGTCCAAATTTGAAGTAATTAATCTAAGGGGTGTGGCTGTCTCCTGAAGCACAGTGTCCAGGTAACTCTCCTCCTCCCTGATGTGCCGCAGTGTCCGCAGCTCAGACTCCAGCTCATCAACTCTGAGCCAAAGTTCCTTGAGCAGCCATCATTGCTGCAGATGTGGTAACCATGGATCGTACCAGCGTCCACCAGCTCCCACATACTAGAGCTGCAACACATCACCTGCCCAGCCATCGCTATTCTATTTAATTAATTAATTTGGATGTTAAATATTTTAAAAGTGAATTTCTTAACTGTACTCTTCAGCTATAATAAGATCTGATTTAAACCACTTGACCAATCAAAAAAGATACGGAAGATATACCCACCAATCACCTACCTGTTTTTCTTTGACATCACACTTCAGCTCTGACAGATAGAAACATGTTGAAGGGGTTATCTACCACCAGTTTTTATTTCCAGCGCCGCTGCCATTCTCATGCAGGTCTGCTCTCTGTGAGGCCAGCGCTGCTCTACCAGGTGAGGATCCAGCAGTGCAACATCCATCCGACAACCATGCTGTGAGTGATGTGTCTTTTTTCACAGGCCACTGCCATGCACTAATCATCTCTCTTTCCATTTGCAGGCACATCTGCCAAACAGCTGACGGAGTCCAAGACCCAGAGCCTCCAATCAAACCCCGAAGAAACCTCTGAAGGGGAATCTGAAGGCACCCTCCATGAAGTCCCATCACAATGCTCACACACACCCTCCACCAGCACAGAGACACACACCTCGGTGGGACCTAGCTTTAGAGTTGCCTTGGGATCACAATCTGGTGAGCACATCGCACTGCCTGATCCACAGCAGGCGGTGGCAGGGACTTCCCAGGTGTCCGGCACTCGGAGGACTACTGGAGGCCAGGAATTTGCTGAGTCTGAGTCAGGTGGCGAGTCTCCGGACTCGGTCATGTCCCAGTTGCTGGAGCTGCAAAGGCAAGCTCGGGAACATCAGGAAGGGATGTCCGCTGCACTCCTCAGGTTGCAAGGCACGATGGAGGAATCCATCCACTTTCAGTCTTAGGTGATAGCGCTGGCATGCCAATGCACTGAGGTCCACACTGGTAGGATGGTGGCTGCATTGGAGACTTTGATCCAGGACGGCGCTCTTGCACTGTTGTGAGGGCTGAACTCTATTGCTGACACCATAGTTGGGCTCCAGTGCCCAGTGTGTACGTGAAAGGGGTGTGGGGCAGCCTGATCTCACTCCAGCTACCCCTTCTCCTCTAGAACTCAGGCAGGGGCCCTTGGGCACCCATAGGGAGGAGGATCAACTGGTGCACACCCCGGGGCGATCCACCCAGGTGACGCCAAGAGTGTCCAGCCAACCTGAAGCCCCTCTTGCTGTGACCCCCAGCAACTTGAGCTCCACAGGTTGAGGAGGGTGCCACTGCCACACAGCAGGACCCCGAAAGCAGGTCGGGGCCCTCCAGGTATCGGCCCTTCAGAGGACGTCCATCAAGGTCATCACAGACAGCACATAGCAGTCAGCAGGCTGCCTCCACCTCCATGGATGCCCAGGGAGTACCAAGATGTAGCGGCAGGGTTCGGAAGGTTAAGAAGGTATAGTTGCACAGCCTGGGCATGGGTGTTAATCACTTGTACATAATGTTCACTATTGTAAATAAACTCCCAAGAATGTCTCCCTGCCTATGGCTCCTGATGAGCAGGGTTCTTGTCACTCAGATGCGAAACCTTTCTGCACAAGATAAAGGTAGGTGTCTCAGTCCAGGGCCTCTTCCCTGTGCTTTGTGCAGCCTTAAGACTTGTGCAGGTCAAAGTGATGGTCCAGCCTCATACTCCCTGGACACATTACTGATGCCTGCACCTTGGCAGTGCTGGTCATTGCTGCCAGAATGTTGTGGGCAGGCATCACAGAGTTCCATCATTCTCCCCGGGTGTTCTCAGCACCTTTAAGGCGGGGCTGGCCCCCATCACTTCAGCATCTGTGACCAGTGATGCTGTGCGCCTGAAGGGGTCAGGTGCTGAAGGCGGACAAAGGATCAGATGCTCTTAAAGTTTTTTGGCTGCCTCTCTATAATATGACCCTGATCACAGGGTCATATCATAGAGACCCTATGACTCTGGGTCACAGAGCAAAGCAAGCTGCCCTCACCCAGACAGGAGTCAGACATTCTCAGAGACTATGTGAAGATCTATTGAGTGTCCTCACTGCATGTCGTTATCACCCTCCTGCAATCGAGTGGCAATTAGGGCCTCCACTGCATCTCCATGACAGGAGCATTCTCACAGAGGGTATGTGCGCTGCCATAACCCAGACTGGGTTCAAACGTTCACAGATGTAATTTGAGGATCTATGATGTTTCCTCACTGCATGTCATCATCCTCCACATATCTACAGTATTGAGGGCCTCCTGAGTGCACCTGCCTCGCCTGGCCAGTGTGAAGGCCTCATCACCGTCAACGTTGCCTTCGAGGACCTCCTCACCCTCATCACTATTGACGTCCTCCTCATCGGAGGAGGCCTCCAGCTCCTTCATTTCTTCCTCAGCTAGCTCCTCTCCCCATTGTAGCGCCAGGTTGTAAAGGGTGCAGCAGGCGACGACGATGCGTGATGCCCTCTGTGGTCTATATTGCAGAGCTCCACCAGACCGGTCCAGGCACTGGAACCTCATTTTCAGCATCCTGATGGTTTGCTCCACCAAATTGCGAGTTGCAGCATGAGCCTCATTATACCGTCGCTCTGCTGCAGTCTGAGGCCACAGCATGGGTGTCATCAGCCACGTCCTCTGCAGGTAGCCCTTGTCCCCAAGGAGTCAACCCTGCAGCCTCTGTGGACCCTGGAAGATGTCAGGAATCTGTGACCGGCTGTGAATGTAAGTATTATATTCTACCATGGGGTCGCATTGCTCGCAACCCGGTAGCACGCTTATCTGTCAGCGGCTGAGTCGATTACAATATACGGCAGATGCAGAGACCAATATGAAATGAAGCACATACTATTTATTTACACGAACAACAGAGCATTAACATGATGTGTGCTTATCCAACCAGATCCTACTCTAGACTAATATTAACATGGTAGCCCGCGCTACACAGCTATTGGGTCTTATAGTCACACGGTCAATCTGCTCACATTCTCTTAAAGGTGTATTACACCTCAGATTTCCACAGTAGGAATCGTGGAGACTCCCTTGAAACCGTGCGCAGATCTGCAGGATGCATTTCTGGTGATCGCACACCAGCTGCACATTCAGCAAATGGAATCCCTTGTGGTTGACATAGTTGACCGTGTGTTGCCATGGAGATCTGAGCGCCACGTGAGTGCAGTCGATCACACCCTGCACCTGTGGGGAACCCGAGATCTGGGCAAATCCAACTGCTCTTGCTTCCTGACTGTCCTGGTCCTGGGCGAAATGCACAAAGCTGTGCACCCTCAAGAGGATGGCATCCATGATCTCATAGATGCCTTTGTGGATGGAGGCTTGTGATATCATGCTGAGGACACCTGTGGAGCCCTGAAAGGAGCTACCGGCATAGAAATTGAGCACCGCAGTCACTTTTGCGGACACTGGCAGCGGATGCCCTCCATGTCCCTGTGGCGCCAAATCCTGCAGTAACTGGCAGATGTGACCAACCAGTTCCCTAGACATGCGCAGTCTTCGGCGACACTGGTTCTCGATCAGCTGCAGGAATCAAAGGCGGCGTCTATAGACCCTACGTCTAGCTAGGCACCGACTAGTGATGGCTCACTGTGACCCTTCAGCAGCATGTGCGGGAGCCCCAGCCGCCCCATCTTCCAGATGGTGCTGCTCCTCCCTCTGCACAGCCAGGTGCCTCAGTTGCTCTCTTCTCTGTTATCTTCACTCTCTGTAAGCCATGAGGCATACAGCTAGTTCACCAGACCCCATGATCTTGAATAACTCCTCCTACAGGCTGAACGAGAGAGATGCGAGGGTTAGCTTGGGTGTACAAAGAACCCCTCTTGATTAAGTCTGAAGACCCCTTAATGCATCGTGGAGAGTGCTGGCCACCACTTAGATGGTCAGAGATCAGTGCGCTGCACGGCTGCCTGAAACCCCACCTTCCTCCGCCTCACTCCACCTGACTGATTGGCGGCAGCTTTGCCCAATGGACTGCACGCTGTGCTCTCAGCTCAGGCACAGGCATTCTCCTAACCCGCGCTGCAAGACTGCCCTGTTAGCTTGAACCAGGAGGGAGGCTGGTCTAAACCGGGATGCTGACATTGCAAGGGGCTGTGAGCACCTCCACCAATGACTGCTCCATGGCCAGCTTTAGCAAGGAGATTGTATAACGTGCCCAGTCATCCAACTGTTCTGCAGTCCACTAAAACGCTCATTAGTTTGCATTATTCTGTGCCTGAGGGGTGTAAAGGTCTGGAGCACTTGGTGGCACTTTCATTCCTCTGCGTTACTTGAATGGGCAGATAAGCTAGAGGCCCCACTCCAAACATATCAATGTGGCTGTGCTTGAACTGTCTCAGTTGGAATGGTCGCTTTATACAAGGTTTCCCTAATGCATGGCCGCTTCCCTCGCCCACCCCACCCCGCACATATTTATGCGCTATCTTCAACCACAGGGCAGCCTTTCCTCCCACCAACCTCAAAATCGCCTCAACTGCAGGGCAGCCTTCCCCCCCCCATCCCCCAACTCCACCCCCCCACCAACGCGCCTTAGCCTTGAAGCCCAACAGGCATCCCTCGCAAGTGCTCCACAAAGTTATTGTGCATTCACCTCCGAGTTCCCCTCAAAGTGCAGCCTGCCAAATGCACAGCTTTTATATGCTGCTGTGAAACGTTTAGCATGCAATCACGCTGATGTATGCGGATGATCCAGCAGTGGGAGAGGGGGAGGGGGTCGGGGGTGGGGGCGGGGATGAGTCTGGCAGGCTGGCCTTAAAATGATATGCAGATATATTACAATGAGGTTCCTGACATCTGATGGCAGGAAACGCAGCCTGCCATCGACGGACTGAGTGAATGATCGTAAACTGGTTTCACAATGTCGTGAAACTGATTTTTGGCCTTCTTGCCATATTGTCCATTCACATGGACACGTGTGAACACGAACATGCCCGCGCCAGCAGGCACGGGTGATTCCGCCCCTCTTTTTCTTTTTGGACTTAAGGGATCATCGTCTGAAGCCCCATAATGCAAAAATGCAGCTGCACAGCTTGAAGAAGAGGGGAAGATGGACTCAAGTTTCAAACATTTTGCTTTCTCTATGCAATCGCAGTCAATTCAGAATTTTTTTAAAGCAGTAAACATTAAGAAAATTTTATGAAAATAGAATGTACTTGGTCTAATGGATTCGCTTCTGCTTACATCAAAATCCCAGCCTTATTATCCAATAGATGCTGACAGCACAGTTAATCCTGTCCCAAAGTGCCAATGATGCTTTTATTCTGATGGGGGTAGTGTATGCTAACTGGAGCAGGTGAGAGGGATTAAAAACCAGTAAGGTGAACAAGACAGAAATAAAACAGTTTACATCACCATGTCACCTTTGTGACTGACTCCCCACTCCAACACATTTGTACATCAACTCACCCACGCAGATAAAGTCTATCCACAGTGAGGCAAGAGTCAAAGTTGTGTATCATTGAGGAAGTGTGTTTAATCTTACTTGATCGCTCCTTTGTCCAATCCCCAGATGTACCTTTCTCACCTTTTGACTATTTATCATTCTAAATATTTGGCATTTATAATTTTAATTACTGTCATGAGACACATGATCAAATAAAATAGCGAGCTTATCATTGAAAATTAATAGTTGCATTTGGGACAGGAAGCCATATCTTAGAATTCAAACATGGCAGATCCTTTCGGACTATTACTGTAGGTCCAGAAGACCATCCATATCTCATCCTATCATTTTCCTAATATCTGTAATGGAGGCACATGTTCTAGGATGACAACTCATCTTGCCACACAATATGGACAGTGGTTAATTCAAGATCACAACATGTCAACATTAGAATAGATCACCACAAAAAACATGGCTGATAATTTGCGGCCCTATGAGTATCACTGAACTGACATGAGAACATCAGTAGGATGAAAGTAAAGAGAAGCAGGACATTCTACTGGAGCTGCTAGGATGTGTGAAACAGTAGACCATGTGAGGAACCACTGTTTTTTCACATGATGGCTTGGACCATACGCAGGTCTGGACCACAGTAGTCTGAGTCCTGCCAACCTGCATGATCCTTGAGGAGGTGGTCAATGAAGAGGCAGTCTGACAATTCAGAGACAGTGGAAAGGTCGAGAGAGGTAGTGGTGAAAAATAGCTGGATGTCATCAGCACACATGTGGAGGCTGTCTGTGTATTCAGATAATGTTCCCATGGGGGCAGTATGGCCATGAGAAATAGAAGTGTATCAAGGATAGATCCTTGAGGGAATGCCATAGGTAATGGTGTGGGAGCTGGAAGAGAAATCATTGCAGGTGATTCTCTAGCTGTGACTGATAGATAATAACAGAACCAGATGAGAGCAGTCTCACCCACTTGGAATGTGTGGGAGAGACATCGGTGGAGGATGGCGTGGTCAACCTTGTCAAAGGCTGCAGACAGCTCAAGAAGAGAAGGAATAGTTTACTATTATCACAATCACATAGGACGTGATTTGCAACTTTGATGAGGGTCTTTTCAGTCCTGTAGCAGGGTTGGGGATCTGATTGGAGGGATTCAAACATGGACTTAGTGGAAAGGTGGGTACAGATTTGGGAGGCAAGAGCACATTCAAGGACTTTGGGGAGGAAAAGGAGGTTGGAGGTGGGACATTGTTTGCAAGGACAGAAGACTCAAAGGTGGGTTCTTTAGAAGAGGGGTGATGATGGCAGATTTGTCGGGAAATGGTACAGTATCTGATATCATTTGTTTAATTTGAAAATCAGTTGTGGCTCAGGTTTTATCAATGTTATCAATTTTTTTCAAACTCTATAAATCCGACTAAAGTATGTGGGTGGTTCATAAGTTGTATCTCAGCTGGCAGATCTGATGGTAATTAAACACTGATGAATTGTTTGTGTTTCTATCCCAACCTCCATAGTTTTCACATGCAGTCACCCACAATTGGATCAGAAGGAAATAATTAGAGGTTATTCCAGATGCAATACATCCTATCCGGATTTACCCATTCAAGAGGAACACACACACACACACGCACACACACGCGCGCGCACGCACATACACATGCACATACACACGTGCACACACACACACACGCACACACACACATGCACTCACACACACACACACCCACACACACACAGACACACACACACACACACACACACCCGCACACACACATATGTGCACATGCACACATGCACGCACACACACACACACACACACACATCCGTGCTAGGGTTGCTAACTCTCCAGGATTGCCCTGGAGTCTCCAGGAATTAAAGATTAATTGCCTGAATGCTGCTGTGAGCAACCAGGAGAGAAACATAATCACTGAAGCATTAAAATAAAACGATATGTGTTTTTCAACTTCATTGATTATAAATGGAGATGGGGAAAGCGGGGAAGGCTGTTTGACTGACAATCAAGAACCATGTAATCAAGCGCCCACTGGCCTTCTATTTGCCATGAGAAGGTGGGGCACTCTGACAATGACCAATAGCCAAGTGTGGGGACGTGGTGTTTGGAGGTGGGAAGTCAATTGGTAAAAAATACCAAGAATAGGCCCAAACATAGCTGATAACCCAAGTATGCATACAGACATAAACATTCCAGTTGTGGTGTGTGGTAACTGAGGGTATAGCCCCTTCTGCTATCTATCAGGGGTCACGCGATGTTCTGTTAAGGCTCCAACCAATGAGTCCTAAATGTGGATAATCTGCGGGGGAGGGGAGAGGGTTGGGGTTTCCTGACGGGAGTCCTGATGAAGTGTGTAGTGCCTGAAAGCTCTCTGCAATAAAGTTTAGCTGTTTTCTTGTTGAAACATGTCCGCTCTTTCGAGTCATTACATTTGGCGATGTGAGCAGAATTAGCTCCAACTCTACACTTCGCCCTGTTACTGTGAGTACATCGAATTTTACGGGAAGAAAAAAAAGTAGACCACTCAGCAGTCATGCCACTCTTCGCAGGACTTATCCTTATGATGCGACTATGGAAGACTGGAGCCAGTGTGTAGTGCGCGTCGGATTTTATTTTATAGCGAACAAGATTACCGCAAAGGAAAAGCAGAAAGCCATCCTTTTGAGTGAATGTAGCAGTAAAACATACAACCTCATTCACAACCTGACAGCCCTGAGCGCACCCAATTCTAAGTCCTACAGTGAATTGGTGGACCTCGTGAAAACGCACTTCCAGCCGAAGCCATCTGCAATAATGCAGCGTTTTAAATTTAATTCCAGAGTTAGGGCCCGGAGAGAGTCCATTGCAACCTATGTAGCGAATCTCAAGCAGTTAACAGAACACTGCAACTTCGGGGACACATTAAATGATATGCTGTGGGACCGATTAGTTTGTGGAGTTAAGGATGGCGCCATACAGCACCATTTATTCGCCGAGGTCAACATCAACTTTAAGCGCACCCTAGAAATCTCCCTCGCCATGGAAAGTGCTGCGAGAGTCTCAGAGGCTTTGCAACACACAGGACATGGTGCCGTACTTCATGTAGGGCGGGAACCTATCGTCGACCATGGTGTGGAAACCAGACCTGCAGCATCGAAACGAGATGCAAAGTCCACTGTGGACATGAAAAAGCCTAGCAGGAACGCTTCAGCAGCAGCTTCAGGATTAAGTTGTTATAGATGTGGAGATGACCTCGGAGTGGACACCTGTAAATCCGAGGAGGCAGACTGTCATTACTGCCATTCGGAAGGTCAAGTCGTCAGACAATTCCGGGCAAAGCTGAAGCAGCCTGCAAAACAGCAAACCAACATGATCGGATTAAAGAATACAGCACAGGCTGAAGCTGCCAACACCGGTATTTATTTCCAGTATAACGTAACTGCGGTGAAAACCGAACCTATCACTGCGACAATCCAAGTTAACGAGAAGCCACTAATAATGGAGGTGGATGCGGCGGTGGTGGGAGAGCACACTTTCAGGTGCCTTAATGAAGGTAGACAGCCAATAAACCTGAAGCAAACAACCGCTAAATTAAGGACATTCACGTGAGAATCCATTCAGGTGAAGGGCATCGACAAAGTATCAGTTTCTTACAGGCAACAGCCCAGCTGCCTGTAATAAGTATGAAAGGAGAAGGGGCCAGTCTTTTAGACTGAGACTGGCTACAGAAGATCAAACTCGATTGGTCTGAGATATTTCACCTCAAATCTGATGGAGTTCCAGAACTTCTCAGAAAATACATGTCCTGTCGAGATGGTTTAGGAGAACTGCATGACCTTCACATGCTGCAAGGATCCCTCAGGTCAAAGTTGGTGCCTCTGGAAAATCATGAAGAGAAATAAAATGAATTTGGTGCCACTCTGAACAAACTGAAGACTCAACAATGTTCAATATTCCAGGAGGAAGCCAAGAGATACAAGAAAGAGACTGAAGAGCTGAGGAATCAGCTGAATGAAACAAAAGAGGCATTGAAAGGAAAAGTCATAGAACTTTCCAAGGTGCGAGTGGCTAATGAAGTCATGGGTAGCTCAGCTACTGAAGATTTCAGCAGAGAGACTTGGCTGACTGTGAAATCAAGATGAAAGACAGGGCAAAACTCTGTGGCAAACGGAAAAAAAAAAGACAGAAATCAGATTAGCAAGGCTAACCCAACACTGGAGCTCACGGAGTTAGAATGAAGAGCATTGGATGCAGCAAACATAATGAAAACCATTGAATGGATTTATTCAGCGAGGACAAGACCATCCTGCCAATTGATTCAACAAGGATACAACGATGGGCTCTGACATTGTCTCCGTACGAGTATACTTTTATGTGCTGTCCTGGCCGACACATTGCAAATGCAGATGCATTCAGTCGTCTCCTGTTGCCAGACAGTATTGTGCATACTCCCGTTCCACAGGAATTAGTGCTATTATTGAACTTCTTAGAATCTTCGCCTGTGTGTGCAAAACAAATTAGAAATTGGACAAACAGAGATCCAACATTATCAAAAGTCAGAGACCTTGTCTTAAAAGGATGGCCAAACTGGCCTGTGTCTGAAGAATTGAGACCATTCCATATCAGACAGACGGAATTGAGCTGCCAAGGTGGGATTTTGTTGTGGGAGTCCCGACGTCATCTCACACTTGTGCAATATTTCAATCAGCGGGTGCACTGCCAAATTAAGGCCATTAAAGAGTTAATTGAAAGAAATTTTTTGCTGCCCGTCCAACCTTACGGTTGGCGGGCAGGCAAATAACCCAAGCGGCCTTTGCACTTCTTTGAAAACCCCACCCACAGGCGGGATGAGATTTCCAAAAGCAAATAAAAATAAAATAAAAACTTTATTTTTCTATTCATAACATGCCCCTGCTCATGTGACATAGTCACTTGAGGGGACATGTTTCATTACATTTTTAGTCTTTCAATTATATTTTTTCATATATCTTCATATCCCCAAGGCAGCTCTCTGCCTCAGGGAGATTGTGTAGTGCCCTCGCACGCATACATGAAGGGCGCGCTTGCCCGGCTCACCCTCCTGCCCCTGCCTGCACAGGCAGAGCTCAGCGCTGCTGCTTGCGTTTCCTATTAGGCCCACTGGCGTGAAATTGCCTTCCAGGCCCGATGGTGGGCGGTGGTCGGCTTCCCGACCGCCCCTGCCCACCCCCGCTGAGCCCGCACACCAAGAGCAAAATTCTGCCCATTAGAAAAGCCCTTCACCATCCCTCATCGAATGGCCTAACGAAAAGAGCAGTACAAACTTTTAAGTCTGGTATGAAAAAACTATCGGAAGGCACTCTGGAATCTCAACTTTCCCACTTTCGTTTCAGTTATCATACAACACTACATTCGACTACTGGTTCAGCACCATCTGAATTATTGATGAAACGCTGCCTACTTACACAGTTAAGCCCGGTGTTTCCAAATTTAGAGGGGAGGGTAGAGCGTAATCAGAGCAGTCAAAAATTGAACTGTGACATACACAGCAAAGCTCGCACAATCAGTGTAGGTGACATGGCATTCATGCATAATTTCGACAGTGGACCCTGTTGGACTCCTGGAACCATTGTCTCAGAGACATTGTCCATTATCTTTCCAAGTATAAGTGGGAGATGGAATCGTCCATAAGCACATAGAATTCCTGAGGTGACAGATCCGCCCAGTATTGGCATGCCCGATGTCTCTTTAGAGTTGCTAAACCCTGAACTGCCGCGTTCTGAGGATGTGTCATGCTGCAGTTCCAGATCCTGTTGATCCTGTTGAGGAGCCTCAAGTGGTAGAGCTACGCTGCTCTAGCCACATTAGGAGAGCACCTCGGAGACTTGATCTTTAATCATCTGAAATTTTCTATATGTATATGTGTTTGGATGTTCAAATGTTTCCCTGTTAATAGAAATTGTAGAAAACTAAAGGGGGAGGAAATGTGGTAACTGAGGGTATAGCCCCTCTACTATCTATCAGGGGTCACGTGATGTTCTGCTAAGGCTCTGACCAGTGAGCCCTAAGCGCGGGCAATTTGGGGGGTGGGGCTTCCTGACGAGAGCCCTGATTGAGTGTGTAGCACCTGAAAAGCTCTCTGTAATAAAGTTTAGCTGTTTTCTTGTTGAAACCTGTCTGCTCCATTGAGTCATTACATGGTGTTGAAGACCTGTGCTCCAGAATTAGCAGCACCTCAAGTCGGGTTCTTCCAGTACAGCTACAATGCTGGCAGCTACCAAACAAAGTAGAAAGTTGCCCAGGTATGTCCTGTCCACAAAAAGCAGGATCATCCAATCAGGCCTATTACCTCCCCATCAGTCACCTGCAGTGATGAAAAGGGTGCGACAGTGCCATCAAGCAGCACTTACTCAGCAATAACCTGATCAGCAATGCCCAGTTTGGGTTCCACCAGAACCAGTTGGGTTCAGATCTTATTCAAGCCTTGATTCAAATATGGACCAAGGAGCTGAACTCCAGAGGTGAGGCATGAGTGATAGCTCTTGACATCAAGACAACATTAGACTCAGTGTGGAATCAAGAAACCCTAGCAAAATTGGTTGAAAATTCTCCTGGCTATAGTCATACCTCGCACAAAGGAAGATGGTTGTGGATGTTGAGACCAGTCATCTCAGCCCCAGGACATTGCTGCAGGAATTCCTCACGGTGGTGTCCTAGACCCACCATCTTCAACTGCTTCAACAGTGACCTTCCCTCCATCATAAGGTGAGAAATGGTGACATTTGTTCATGATTGCACAGCTGCTCAGATAATGAAGAAGTCCATGTCTGGGCTTGAGCTGTTAAGTGACAAGTAACTTTGGCGGTGCCAGACAATAAGCATCTCCAACAAGAGAGATTCTAACCACCTCCACTTGAAACCATCAACATCCTGGGAGTTACCATTGACCAGAAGCTGAACTGGACCAGTCACATGACTATTGTAGTTACAAGAGGAAGTCAGAGGCTGGAAATTCTGCGGTGACTGTCTAACTCACTAAAGCCTATCCACAAGGCTACAATTCAGGAGCATGATGGAATGCTCCCCACTTGCCTGAATAAGTGTAGCTCCAACTATGTTCAAGAAGGTCGACACCATCCAGGACAAAGCAGTCCACTTGCTTGGCACCCCTTCCATCATCTTAAACATTCACTCCCTCCACCACCGAGGCACAGTGGCAACAGTGTGTACCATCTATAAGATGCACTGCAGAAACTCACCAAGGCTCCTTCAGCAGCATCTCAAGCCCGTGAACTCTACCACCTAGAAAGACAAGGACAGCAGGCGCCTGGGAACATCATCATCTCTAAGCTCCCCTACAAGTTACAAACCATCCTTACCTGCAAATAGATGGCTGTTCCTTCAGCATCACTACATCAAAATACTGGAGCTCCCTACCTAACAGCACTATGGGAGTAACTTCACCACACAGAGGTTCAAGAAGGCAGCTCACCACCAGCTCCTCAAGGGCAATTAGATGTAAGAATATATTTAAGAATTCCTGTCTAGGTTTGCTTAAAAGAATGTCTGAGATCCACTCTTAGAATTTATTGCTGATGAAAGAGCTTGTTGTGGTTGTATTTATCTTTGATTTACGCAGAGGCCCTCATGAGCGGTCGTACAAATACTTGCAAAAACAAATAAGGCCTTGAAGCAACAACAAACGGAAGGTCAGACATCCTGAGGCTACACAACTACATGTAGGAGAACACAAACTATATGGACTAAGTCCACTGGGGCATGGACCGATCAAAGACTGATCAATCGCCCCGGAGAGCAATCGAGTGGCTCAGGGGGATCAGGCACGAGGGTAGTTGCTGTCCAGCCAAAGTGTAAAATCAGGTTCATTGACATGGCATCGTTGGGAGTAAGACAATCAACTAGAGAATTCCTGCTGGAAGCGGATCAGATCCTAGTCAGAACAGATCCATTCAACTTGTAGTCAACCTAGCCCGACTAATTAAGGGATAACTGCGTGTTCCTAAAATTATTTTGTAATTTTTTTAAGTTTAATCATTTGGCAATAAAGCTGTTGGATTGGCAGTGAAATTGTTCAGTCATGATTCTAAATCTGACGGGTGCCACATCGGGATGGGCAATAAATGCTGGCCTTGCCAGCAACATCCACATCCCGTGAATGAATAAGAAAAAAACAATCCCCAGAAGAGAATGGGGATAAATGTACAAAAATGTCTCATCAAATACAGGCTTGTTAATCATTTTTTTAAAAATCTTGCTCGTTTAGTTAAGTATTTCAGATTTTGCCTGCAGCTGCATGTATAAAACAGGTACAGGAAAAATTTGCAGAAAGATTTTCAAGTTTTTCATTTTTTTGGTGCTAACATCCAAACACCTGGGAATATATCAATGTTATGAAACATTAAAGAAAATAAATTTCTTTTGTAAAAGGACATAACATTAGGCCAAAACGCAAGATCAAAATGCAGCTCTCAATTAGTCATGTTTCGTCTAGATTTGCAGTACTTCAAAAAACCCTTAGCATGCTGCAATTTGAGTTGGTTTTCTATTTAGTTAAGCCCATTCCAGTTGGTAGTATGAAGAGCTGGCTAGAATGTCTACTGAACAATCTGTACCTTTCACCTCAAGATCTTGGAAACATAGACATAGAAACATAGGAAATAGAAGTAGGGATAGGCCATTCGGCCCTTCGAGCCTGCTCCGCCATTCAATATAATCATGGCCGATCCTCCTTCTCAACGCCATATTCCTGCTCTCTCCCCATACCCTTTGATGCCTTTAGAGTCTAGAAATCTATCTATTTCCTTCTTAAATATGTTCAGTAACATGACATCCACAGCCTTCTGTGGTACAGAATTCCTCAGGTTCATCACTCTCTGAGTGAAGAAGTTTCTCTTCATCTCAGTCCTAAATGGCCAACCCCGTATCCTGAGACTGTGACCACTTGTTCTAAACCCCCCCAGCCAGAGGAAACATCATCCTTGCATCCAATCTGCCTAGCCCTGTCGGAATTGTATATGGCCAGGATATTGAGGTCGGCGAGCGGTGGGGGTGGGGCCTGCTCACCGACGCGTAAAATGACACAGGATGACGTCGGGTGGAACTCCCGACCTTACCCAGCATCGTTTAAATTTTCAGGTCGGTGGGGGCGCAGCCGAATCAGCTGTGCGCCCGTCAACCTGTCAACGGCCTATTGAATTACTATTTAAAAAGTAATTGAACTCGTTAAACCATCTGCCCATCCAACTTTAAGGTTGGCGGGCAGGCCGGGAGCCCTGGCGGGCTTCAGAAAAAGCATGAAACCTCATCCACGGGTGGGATGAGATTTCATGTAGGTTTTTAAAAATGTAATAGAAGTTTAATTAAAAGTGATGGACATGTCCCAATTCATGCGACAGTGTCACATGAGGAGACATGTTAGCGAGATTTTATTTTTCTATATTTAACATTTTTGAATTTGGCGCCGACCTCCCTGAGGCAGTGCTTAGCCTGCACGCGCCTGCTCCTGAACTTCCCCCACAATGGGGGGAGAATTCTGCCCTATGTTTCAATGAGCTTCCCTCTCATTCTTCTAAACTCCAGTGAATACAGGCCTAGTCAGCCCAATCTCTCCTCATATGACAATCCTGCCAACCCAGGAATCAATCTGGTGAACCTTCGCTGCACTCCCTCAATGGCAAGTATAGCCTTTCTTAGGTAAGGAGACTGAAACTGCACACTATACTCCAGGTGTGGTCTCACCAAGGCCCTGTATATCTGCAGTAAGACATCCTTGCTCCTGTACTCAAGTCCTCTCGCAATGAAGGCCAACATGCCATTTGCCTTCTTAACTGCTTGCTGCACATGCATTGGTTTGAGCTCAGACTGAACTGAGGTGGTGAAAGTCAAAAGGTTGAGTTCAAGACATGTGCTAGAGGCTTAAGCATTACTTTGGCTGACACTCCAGTAAAGTACTTTCAGGAGGTGCCGTCTTTCAGATGAGATGGTAAACTGAGGCGCTGCCTGTTTTCTTAGGTGAGCATCAACGAACCCATAGGATTTTTTCCAAAGATGAGGAAGTAAATTCCCCCTGGTCTATATTCCTCAACCAACATAATTAAAATGGATTACCTGGGCTCACTCACATTTTGTTTAGAGGACTTTGCTGTGTGCAAATTGGCTGCTTCATTACCTACATTACAACAGTGACTAAAATCAAAAATTAATTCATTGTAAAACGCTTTGAAACATCCTGAGGTTGTGAAGATGCTAAATAAATGCAAGTTCTTTCTTTACACGGTTATTTCTTATTGTACTTTGCCACATATTTAGGTTTAATAGATCAGGGAGGGGTGCAAAATGGTCCCAGGTGTCCTTGATGCTCAGGCCATTGCAATTCTTAATCAATCTCTGGTTCTGCACACAGTATTAATTGGATATCTTCTCCACTCAAATGGTTAACTCTTTGCTTGAATATTGATCTCAGGTTAATGCACTAGGTATCAAAGTGTAGCTGAACACCAGAGGTTGACACAAACTGGAGACCAAAGTAGAGTCCTTCCCTTTCCCTACAGTACAATTAAAAACAGATGTACTCACTTGAACATCACTTGTAACACAAGGTAGCTTTCCCCTCTGCTACTTATAACATGTAAATAAGTAAGTCGGTTGAAATTCGATTTGCGCGGAGATGAAAACTCCCAGTGTCCTGACCAATATCTATCCCTCAGTGAGGGTGCTCAATAAAGAACTGGCACAAGACTGTCCCAAACCTATTTCACTTGGCCCAACAGAGACAGAAATCTTCTCTATCCGCACCTGCATGGCATCTGCCGCCAGTTATATGTTCTGCTCCATATTCAGTTGCTGGGGTGGAATAATGGATGGCACATATAACTGATGGCAGACCTGGACTGTGTACCAGCAACACATAATAATAGCGCTAGAGAAATTCCATCAGTAAAGCCTCCGCCATACCCTCCTGTTTCAATGGGAGGACTGTCAAACAAATGCTAGTGTCCTTCTTGAAGCTCACCCAGCAAGCATTCAGGCAAAACACCTGCAAAATAAATGACAATGGGCTGGACACTGTATCTGGATGGTGTAAAGTGTCTCCCCCACCAGGTCCTGTTTGCTCAACTTTTAAACGGTTAACATTCCAGATGAGGACAAAGAAAACACTACAAAGACACTCTGAAGCTCTCCTTGAAGTGTGGCAGCATTGACTGGGAGGAGCTTACTATCAATCGTTCAGAATGGTGACAATTTGTCCATCGAGCTGTATCATGCTTTGAGTCACAACGTCTTGATGATAAGGTAAGGGCAGCAGAGAAGGTAAGAAAAGGAAGGAAATCCTGCACTCTGGATCCTACTACCTGCCCCGTGTGTCCAAAGATCTGCAGGCTGAGAACCGGCCTGTTCAGTCAAATGAAGACCCATGGCAGAAATTTACAACCCTGAGTAGATGTCATCTTCGAACCGAGGGACAGCTGACGCCAACGCCAACACCCCTTTTGTCCTCAAAAAACCCCACAAATGAGTCCATCCTCCATCCCCCTAAACTCTCGTAATAGGATATGGTAGTACTGTGGTTAGTTTACTGGACTAGTAATTCAGAGAATGTAAATCTCGCCATGGGAATTTGAGAATTCGCATTCGTTTTACAAAGGAAACTGGAACTATAATGCTGATATTAGTAAAAGTGAATGTCAAACAATTGGATTTTTGGAAAACTCAACTGATGGAATTTCTCCAGCGCTGTTATGTGTTGCTGGTACAAAGCCCAGGTCTGCCATCAGTTATATGTGCCATCCATCCGCCCAGAAACTGAATATGGAGCAGAGCATAACACTGGCGGCAGATGCCATGCAGGTGTGGATAGAGAAGATTTCTGTCTCTGCTGCGCCAAGTGAAATAGGTTTGGGACAGTCTTGTGCCAGTTCTTTATTGAGCACCCTCACTGAGGGATAGATATTGGTCAGGACACTGGGAGTTTTCATCTCCGCCCAAATCGAATTTCAACCGACTTACTCATTTACATGTTATATGTAGCAGAAGGGAAGGAAACTTTATCCACCCCATGGTCTACAGGTGACTGAAGCCCCACAACAATATGGTTATGACCTTTACCTACCTCTCAGCCATATCAAGTCACTAGCTGTTCAAGAAGACCATCGCCTTAAGACAAGTAAAGATGAACAATAAATGCCTTGCTCACAACAACCACGCCCCAGGAATGAATAAAACAAATCTCTGACACAATCATGTAACTAGTTCATCAACCACCCATCAATTAACATTGATTAAAGTTTACCCACAAAGTTTTGGCAATGCAAGTTGTTGTTATGTAAATTGATGATGGGTGGAATCTGCCGAGCCCGCTGGCAATGGGCGTGAAAGGTGGCGTGTGTGGAAACTATGGCGGGACGTGCTCCATGGCGGTGGGAAAGCAGGAAGCTCAGCCTGCCAATGGCAAGCTGCGTTTCCCGCCATTGGTCAGCAGGGAGATAATTGTAATATATTAGCATATAATTAAAAGGCCATCCCGGCAGGCTCATGGAACCCCGACATATCATCCGTCCATGTCGGCGGGAAAGCACGTTGACGTGTTTCACAACAGCACGCAGGTGACGGGCACTTGGCGGCCTTTACCTTGGGGGAACTGAGGTGAGTGAGCAGCAGCGTTCTCCACAGCTCACCTGTTGTTTACAGGCCTCAGCGACGCCGGGGGGTGGGGGAAACTGATGCCTGGCCCTGCAGGCCACTGCTGAAAGGTGGGGGTGTCTGGGGGCTATTGCTGGCCAGCCTTGGAGGCAAGTGCTGAGGGGTGGGGGGAGGGGTTGTACGGGGCAAGTGCTGGCCAGCCTCGGAGGCGACTGCTGAGGAGGGGATGGTGTCAAGTGCTGCTCTGGTGCTGCATCCTGCACACAGGCAATTGAGGTGGGGGGCAGGGTAAGTGAGGGAAGTGGCCACACATTAGGGACACCTGTATAACCTGACCATGCCTCTGCAACTGAGACAGATCAGGTGCAGCCAAAGTGATATGATTGGGGTCCTAGCCTGCCCGGCCATGCAAGCAATGCAGAGGCACCAAAGGGCCACCAAGCACTCCATACCTTACCCACACCCCCCACCCGGCACAAACTTCGAGTCTGCCACCACTTTATTGGACCGTGGAGTAGTTGTACTGTACACATTGTACAATCTCCTCGCCAACACTGGCCATGTAGCAGTCACTGCTAGAGGTGCTCACAGCCCCTTGCAATCTCAGCATCCTGGTTTGGACCAGTTTCCCCATGTCACAGGTTAACAGGGCAGCCATGCAGCACACTCATCTATGGCCATCTGAGGGTTGACCAACACTCCCCAGGAAGCATTAAGGGGCAGTCACACAGGACCAGGAAAGGTGCTAAGTGCAGCCATGATAACCACGTCTCTCTCTCTTTCATGTTGCAGGAGGACCACGTCAGGATCATGGACCCTGGTGACCTAGCTGTGTGCCTGATGGCCTACAGAGACTGTAGAAAATGGAGGAGAGAGTGACAAAGGCACCTGGCCGCACAAAGGCAGGAGCAGCAACCTCAAGAAGAAGGGGCAGCGGGGGCTCCCGCACACATTACCCAAGAACGACGGCGGGCCGTTGATGGTCGGCGCCTAGCGACACCCAGGGTCTATTGATGCCGCCTGCCATTCCTGCAGATGCCTGAGAACCAGAGTCACCAATGGCTGCACACGTCTAGGGACCTGGTGGCTCACATCTGCCACTTACTGCAGGACTTGGCGCCAAGGGGACATGGAGGGCATCCACTGGCAGTGGCTGTAAAAGTGACTGCAGCACTCAATTTCTACGCCAGTGGCTCCTTTCAGGGGTCCACAGGTGACCTCTGTGGAATTTCACAATCTGCCACCCACAAATGCATCCATGAGGTCACAGATGCCATCTTCTCCATGACACACAACTTGGTGCATTTCCTCCAGGACCAGGACAGCCAGGATGCAAGGGCCATTGGATTCACCCGGATCTCAGGATTCCCACAGGTGCAGTAAGCGATTGACTGCACTCATGTGGCGCTCAGGTCTCCATTGCTACAATCGGTGGACTTCATCAACCGCAAGGGCTTCCACTCACTGAACATGCAGCTGATATGCGACCACCAGAAACACATCCTGTAGGTGTGTGCACTGTTTCCAGGGAGTGGGCACAACGCCTACATCTTGAGTCACTTGCAGATCCCTGCAGTCTTCCAGGGTCCACAGAGGCTGCAGGGTTAGATCCTTGGGGACCAGAGGCCATGGCAGATGACACCCATGCGGCCTCAGACTGCAGCAGAGTGACTCTATAATGAGGCTCATGCTTCAGCTCACAACTTGGTGGAGCAGACCATCGGGATGTTGAAGATGCGGTTCTGGTGCCCAGACTGGTCTGGTGGAGCCCTGCAATATAGTCCACAGAGGGTGTCACGCATCGTCATCGTCTGCTGCACCCTTTACAACCTGGCATCACACCGGCAACAGGGAGAGGAGCTGGCTGAGGAGGGGTTGGAGGAGCTGCATATCTCCTCTGATGAGGATGCCAACGGGGATGAAAGTGAGGGGGTCCTCAGTGGTGACAATGATGGGGATGAGGCTCTCACACTGGCTAAATGAGGCAGGCGTGCTCGGGAGGCCCTCATAGTCGCCAGATTTGTGGAGGATGATGATGACACGCAGTGAGGTGTCCCCATAGATCCTCAGATCCTCACTTGGTAGAGCAGTGCCGACCTCACTGTCAGCACAGGAATGGTCCCAGTCATCGCTGGCCAGCTGGATGGCTCTGTTTTTGAATTGTCAGGACTTTGATTTCTGGCATCTCTCCACCTGTCTGCGATCTTTCCCTCCTGTTGTGAGCCAGTTTGCCCTGCATGGATAGAGATGGGGAGAGTGTATCAGGATGCCTGCCGGGCCAGGTGATAAGTATGGCTGGCCTATGTGGGTGGTAAGTGGTCCTATGGACAGGAAGAAGACAATGACGGTGTGTGTGAGAGAGTGAATGGTGAGGTCCCTTGAACTGGCAGCGAGTGAGGGCCCTGTGGATGTGTGATGGGTTTGTGAGTGTGTGAATCGGGAGTGATGAAAAGAGTGACTTACCCTGGCAGAACAGAGGAGATCATTCATCCTTTTGTGGCACTGGGTGGCTGTCCTCCTCAGCAGGCCGTTCACGCTGACCACCGCTGCTACCGTCTCCGAAGCCAGATTGGTGATATTGCTGCCCATCCTGCGGCCAAAGTGGGAGTAGAGCACATCCCGGCGGGCCTCCACGGCATCTGGTAGTCGCTTGAGGGACCCGTCATTGAAGCAGGGAGCTGCAGTCTTTTTGCCTTTGTTGGCCATGGCTCCCAGGCAGCGGTGGTGAGCTGGTGGCGATGAGCGCTTTGCTGGCAGCTGCCTTTTAAAAATGGCGGCCGGTGTGATGCAACAGCGGGGTGATGGCGAGCAGGTGAATGAGAGCCCGCCCGCCATGGAAATGGCGTGTTTCCCGGGAATGCATAAATAATGAGGCGAGCTCAGGAAGATACGGCGTGAAAGCCCACCATTTTCGTCGACGGGTAGAACTCCATTTTACCCGCCTGGCACCGCACATGGGTACAATTCTGGGAAAATACCGCCCAACGTTTCCAAAAGTTTTATATTTGCTGTTTCTTAGATTTTTTAAATGTACCTAAACGATTTTATGTCCTTCGCCACCTCCTGCAATTATACATACAAAGGCCCTTCCCTTGTAAAATCTACTGAATTGGTACAAGGTGTAATTCTGGACCATAGACACACCTTCACAATAGTAGTTAAGTCAGTGAAGAATCTGTCTTGAAGAATACAGGAGTTTCCATCTGTTGTTAAAACAATTACCCCCATTGGCCAGACAGCCTGCAGGAGATTGAAGGCAGTTTTAGAATCTCACAGCAGGAGAGCAAAATGGAGGTGCTTTACAGCTCTATTCTCCTCCTGCCAGAAAATGAGACTGCACCAATCCACTGTGTAAAATAATCCATCCCATATCACCATTTTTGCACAGTCCCCAACGGCAGTGTGGGATGGAAGACTAGTAACTCCATTATAAAATGACACTGCCGGTAAGTGCCCATGCCATCAACATCCTTTAACATCATGCACCACTAATAAAGAAGATGATAAAGTTGCTGTGTATTGTTTGCACATCTCATTTAACATCAAGGGTTGCAGATAATATTTAGTGTCAGTGCGAATTATTTGCTTTTTCAATTTGCTCTCCAGAAGGCAGTGACGCATGCTGGGGCCTGGCTTCACAGACATAAAGAGCCCTGCACATACTTACGGGGAGGGAGCTGGCACAGTGACACGGGGCTGAATCTTCTGCCCTCCCCTGAGGTGAGTTTAGAGGTGAGGGGGTGCACTCAATCAGACAGGAGGCTGGTCAGTGAGCACACTGCTATCTTCCTGCCTCCACCCCAATTAAGTCTGGGGCGGGAAGGCCCATGGCCAGCCTTCCTGCCCTGGCCCCAATTGAGGCCCTTAAGTGGACAATTAATGACCACTTAAGAGCCTCATCCTGCTGCCGCCAGTATTAACCCAGCTGTGGCCATGTGAGGACCACGACAATTAAACCTATGTGGGTTGCTTGTCATCTCCTGGGGGTGGGGGAGGACCCCCTCATTCAAAGGCACTGATCGGGGGACCTGGCATTGGAGAGAGGAGGGGCACTGAGAGCCATCCCTTGCCCATACTGTTGACCCCTCTATAACCCCATACCCAGCAGCACCCCCAACCCGTGAAACCTGTCCCGCCTATCTGTATCTCAGGCCTGGGTCCCTCTTCTATCCTGGGCCTCCAGTGACTGTCGTTCCACAGCAGCCACTGCCCCACCCCCGCCCAGTAACACTGCTAGGCAATAGAGCTGTTGGCTTCCGATTGGCCAGCAGCTCTCAGTGGGTGGGACTGCTGTCCCATGGGTCCTGATCCCGGAGAAAGGCTGGTCTGTCAACTGCCTGATTGGCTCATGGTTCGGTGAGCCTTCCCCAAAGAAGGCAACACAGCTTTCTCGCTGGTCCTCCAGCCGGCAGGCAAGACCCCCATCACCTCCACCAGATTCCACCGACAGATTAACTTGATCCCATTTCCCAAACATATACTTGCACTGCAATGGTAATTGATGGGGGAGGGGGATCACTGGATAGCAATTAGAGGCAGGAAACTTCTCATCACTGAGGGAGAGAGATAACTCACCCCGGCTGGTCTCAGCGACCTCGGCACTGGACCCACATCAAATATGAGGCCTCATGAGCTATACAGTGAGCCATACAGTGTCACCCTCTCACCGCAGCTAAATTGTATGGAACCTTATCACATCATAACG
This sequence comes from Cetorhinus maximus, assembly GCF_964194155.1. Classification (NCBI taxonomy): domain Eukaryota; kingdom Metazoa; phylum Chordata; class Chondrichthyes; order Lamniformes; family Cetorhinidae; genus Cetorhinus; species Cetorhinus maximus. Next base: position 174,390,441 of record NC_135881.1, on the reverse strand, counting down.
CAAGATGTGCTGAACACACAGTCTGCCAGAGGAAACCCTGCAGCGCAGAAAATTTAAGTACTTTCGAGCCCCCAGATCCCATGTCTACCTGGCTCCCACCAACACTAAGATTCATTGTTAGCCTCTTTACAAACAGAAACCTTTCTAACTGCAAGCATAATACAGACCTCATTAACAAGAGTCTGCTGATTTCTCCAAGCCACTTAAGGCTCTATCCGCAAGACCAGCAATTAACAGAAGAAAGAAAATTGTCTGTTTTGTTTAAGAAATTATGCTTCCTATTTAAAATTACTTCCTCTTTTTGGGTACAGATTCTGTAAGCCCTTTTTTAATAAGTTACACATGTCTGCCTGGCATTTTGTAGGCATCTTTAAGGCTTGCCCAGGAGCTGCAAGTAAAAGAAGTAATAAAGAGGCTTGCCGACTGAAACATCACAGGAGGGTGAGGCTGAACCGTGTTTGCTCTTCATTTGTCCGGTTCACAACTTAACTTTGTGATAATCTTCGCTTGCACCTGGCTGCTTCTCTACAAAAATAGCGACATGTGTACACAGAGTCAAAACGTTCTTGTGTTTGCTGTCCCTCCACTGTGGAGGCGGCTCTTTGCAATGTGATTGAGCTGTCGTTTTCTCGGGATGGAATAAAAGTAATTTCAAACCACATGGATGTAAGACACAACTAGCTACAGGGCCAGGCGCCAGGTATCAGAAAAGCCATTGCCTCTCAGGTGGACAAGGAAAATCTCCCAGCATTATTTACAAGCAGAACTGGAGAGTTCTTCCTGATGTCCTGGCAAATAACTCTCTCAAGCAACATCACTTAAAAATATTATCTAGTGATGGTCACAATGCTGTTTTCATCATTGGCTGCTGCATTTCCCACATTACAACAGTGGCTACATTTCTTTATTCATTCACGGGATGTGGGCTTCGCTGGCCACACCAGCATTTATTGCCCATCCCTAATTGCCCTTGAGAAGGTGGTGGTGAGCTGCCTTCTTGAACCGCTGCAGTCCATGTGGTGTAGGTACACCCACAGTGCTGTTAGGGAGGGAGTTCCAGGATTTTGACCCAGCGACAGTGAAGGAACGGCGATATATTTCCAAATCAGGATGGTGAGTGGCTTGGAGGGGAACTTCCAGGTGGTGGTGTTCCCATGCGTCTGCTGCCCTTGTCCATTTAGGTGGAGGGAGCGAATGTTTGTGGATGTGGTGCCAATCAAGTGGGCTGCTTTGTCCTGGATGGTGTCAAGCTTCTTGAGTGTTGTGGGAGCTGCACTCATCCAGGCAGGCGAGGAGTGTTCCATCACACTCCTGACTTGTGCCTTGTCGATGATGGAAATGCTTTGGGGAGTCAGGAGCTGAGTTACTCGCCACAGGATTCCTAGCCTCTGACCTGTTATTGTAGCCATAGTGTTTATATGGCTAGTCCAGTTCAGTTTCTGGTCAGTGGTAACCCTCAGGATGTTGATAGTGGGGGATTCAGCGATGGTAATGCCATTGAATGTCGAAAGCATTTAAGCAAATGCAAAATGCTGTAAATGTTGAAAGCCTAACTTAAAATAGAAACTGCTGGAATTTCTCAACAGGTCAGGCAGGATTGCTGGAGAGAAAACTAAAGTTAACAGTCCAGGCAAAATTTCAGGGCGATCATTCCCTGAACATTAACTCCCCTCAAATGGTGTCTAATCTACTCTATGGGCTGAATCGTCTAGTCCCATTGGCGGGGGCATCATGGCGGGTTGCGGGGAAACAATTCGATGGGAGGGACAGAAACCAGTTTCACCCCGGCATGAAATCACAGTGGGATCATCAACGGTGTCCGCTATGGCGGCTGGAGGCTGATGTGCACCCAATTTGTGTCCCAGTAATGAGATGCAAAGTAAGGCCCGACTGGAGTCATCCCCCCACACCAGCGGGAAAACACGTTGGCCCAGAACACGTCGCGACAAGCGGAACAAGCAGATTGCGGACATTCAAGTAGAAGAAAAGGCTGGAGCCCTACAGCTACCGGACCCTGGAGGAACACGTGCATCGCACGCTGGGTGGATTCTCATGGACATGGCTCCACCGCGGAGCAGCTCATGGAAGGTGGGAGGTCTCTGTTGATGCTTCGGGTCTGCTTCAGGGCATCACAATCTTGGCCATGGGCTGCTACAGATTATCGGCAAAGTTGGGGGGGAGAGGAAGGTCCAGCTGTGAGTGGGAGAGGAACGTGTACAAGGCGGTGGTGAGGTTGGTGGGTTGGGGAAGAAGATGTCACTGGGATTGAGGCTGGGATGGGGAAAGAGGGAGTTTTGGGGGGAGGAGGTTGTAACAAGGAAGAACGCTGCAACAGAGGAGGTAGGTGTAAGGGGGGAGGGAGGTGTAAGTGGGGGAGGGAGATGTAAGGGGGAGGGAGGTGTAAGGGAGGGAGTTCAGAGAGGAGAAGGTATCCGGGGGAAGAATGGAGTTTGGAGAGGGGAAGGTGTCCAGGGGGAGGAGGGAGTCTGGAGGGGGAGAAGGTGTCCGTGGAAAGGAGGGAATAAGGGTGCAAGAGGGAGTAAGGGGGGGAATGTTCAGGTGAACGTGCAAGGGAGGGGTCTGTGGAGTCAATGACTGCCTCCTGGCGAGTAAACTGAGGGTGGGCGTGGTAGGAGCGAATGGTGAGTGTGAAAGGAGGCAGAGTGAGGCGGTTGGGTGGGAGGGTGAGGGTGCATCGGTAGCAGTAAAAGGAACAGTGAGGGTGGTTACTGGGGACTCAGAGGCAGACACAGACCCTGGGTTGGAGGGAGGTTGGGGAGGTCAATGTGGATGGGGGTGGGATTCTCAGGAAGATAGGGAATGTGCACGTTCACCTGGGCCTCCTGGAAAGAAAGGGTTTGGGTTGGTAGGTGACAGTGGGGAGGTGGAAGGTAATGCCAGGAGGGTCAACAGTGATGTGGGGAAAGGACATGGGTGACTGGAGGAGAGGAAAGGCAGGGCAACTGATGATATACTTGATCACGACCATGGTTTTCAAAATCAAAAGTGAGCGGAGCCTCTTGGACAGGCACAGGTGCTGCATGGGAGTGTGACCAGTGGGTGGGTGGAGGTGCAGATCAGCTCAGATAGACAACTGAAAGAGAACCCCAGCAGGCAGCATTGAAAATACTCAGGACAGTGAGATGAGTTGATGGATGAAGCCTCCGTGTGTGTGTGAGAGTGCTTGCACGAGGCTCCGAAAGGCCCTGCCACACACACACTTCTCCCTCCAGAATCACTCGTGGTCCAGCTGTGTGCAGCTGAACTGTTAGTGGGGGGGATGCAGTGGGAAGACTTGTGAAGCCTGTCAATGGAGCTGAAAGACAACATAACACAATTTTCAGTGAAAGTGAATATATTTTCAGATTATAAAGTGACAAAATGTGTTCACCCATGTTCACTTGTGATCAGAATTTCTTAACTTTTCTAGGCCTACAACTACTTTTTGCTGTCCTGACATCCACAGCAGGGGTGGAGACAGGGGTGTGCAATGGTTGGCCCTGTTGCCTCTGATGACTACAGCGTGCATCCTCTCGAGAGCCAAGGCCTTGAGGGCCCCAGCTTGCTGTGGCTGTCCCCTCCACAGTGACAGAGGACAAGGCTGAGGGGTCACAGGCAAAGGGGGCTCAGAGGGAGAGGACCGCCTCTAGGATTCCTGAGTGTATGACCCCGGTTGTCCGGGTGCCACTCCTCCTCCCTTTGGGTGCCTGACTCCTGAGGGGAAGGAGCACCTGGAGGAACATCAAGGTGCCCCGTTTCCCTCTCGCGCTGCCTGTGCAGGAACTCACCCATAGCTATCGCGATGGAGTGCAGGCCCACGCACATCTCCGCATTCTGTTGGACCAGGGTCTCCATGGCGTCCGCCATCCTCCCCATGGAGACATCCATATGTGTACATGTGGGCACCACTTCATCAGAGAGCAAGCGGACACACACCTCTGACTCACGTGCCACTCTGTTGAGGGCTTTATAGGGTTCCCCTTGTCCTCACTTATCATCCCACCAGTCTCCGCGTTCAAAGGATCATCCTCCACCATTTCTGCCAACCCCACATGATGCCACCACCAAACACATCTTCCCTTCACACCCCCCCCGGCGGCTTTCCGCAGGGATCATTCCATCAGGGATGTCCCTCCGCCTCCTGCTGACTCTTCATGATGAGTTGGAAGGTTGAATCCAGAGGCTCATCATCTGACCCGGACCTTATAGGTGCCTCTTCCCAGCAGTCCGCCGAGTGCTGGGAAGCTCGGCTGAATTTGCCTCTTTCTGCTGTGGACACGTGTGCCTGCAGTAACCACCAGATTGTGAACCCGAGCCTGCTCTAGATCTAGGTCCCACAAAGGTGTGTGTCTCTGCACTGGTGGAGGGTGTGGGTAAGCGCTGTGACTGGTCTTCCAGGCTGCTTGTTTCCAGCTCTTCAATGGACGAGGTGTCCTCTTGGCTGGAGGTGAGAACTTGGATGGAGCTGAGGGACTGGCTGGCTGAGGGTGTCGGTCGCTTGGCAGAGCTCCCTGTGAACCAAAGTAGAGATAATTAGTGCATGGCAGCAGAGTCAAAAACAGGAGAGAGAGCACTCACATTTGCATTGAGAGAGAGATGATGTGGTGCAGGATCCTCACGTGGTGTTTGCTGCTGACCTCATCGTCACATCAGGCAGGGTCCACGTCCTCACCAGTCAGCGCGATGGCACACTCCTCAAAGTGATTGAGGGGCCTAACGTGGGCCACTGCACCCCCAGACTGGGATCTCTCCCTGCTAATGTGAGTCAGCTTCTCCTGCATGAAAACAGATGGAGAGAGTGTGAGCAGGACACATGGCACTGCGTGGAATGTTTGTGTGGTGACTGGAGTCATGGACAGGATGAGGATGCAAGATCCAGAGGATATGAGCCTGTTGGAGATGTGAGGGTGTGTGTGAGAGTTAGTGGTGTTGTCCCTTGAGGTGTGAGGTCCCTGTGGATGTGTGAGTGTATTGTGTTGAGAGTGATGAGATGTTTGACTTATCCTGGAGGACCGGATAAGAGCTTTCATCCTCTTCCTGCTCTGGATGGCTGACCTCCTCTGTGCTCCTGTGGTGCTGACCACCGCTGCCGCCGCCTCCCAGGCCGGATTGGAGAGTCTGGTGGACCTCCAGAGGAGGGGATAGAGGACGTTGCGGCAGCCTTCCACTGCGTCCAGCAGGGGCCCTAGAGAGACGTCACTAAATTTAGAGGCTGCCCATCTTCTTTGCTTTCGGGGCCATCTGACGCCTGGAGCAGGCCTGGTCTGAAGACATGAAGTAGGCGGCGCAGTGGTGCAGGTTAAATATGGCGCCCGGAGGTCACAATGTGGCGGGCAAATCCGAGCCTGCCCGCCAATGATCCAGCTTGTTTCCCGTGAAGGTGTTATTAATGAAGCATGACACGCCAGGAAGGTGGACGAGACAGCAGGAAAACCTGCCATTGAGGCTGGTGGGTAAAACGTCGTTTTTCACGCCCGCTACCACACAGTACAAATCTGGGATGATTGCACCCTATGTTTCCAGCGTTTTCTATTTTTGCTTCAAAAGTACTTCATTGACTCTAAATCACTTTGGGGTGCTGAGGTAGTGAAAAGTGCTTTTTTTTTGACTTCAATGGAATGTAAAATCTAACAACGGGAGTGAAAAGTGGGCAGCTGAAATTAAATTGAGTCAGTTTACCACTGGGCGGATTAAGTGAAAATTACCCCCACTGTGTGATTCAGTTAAAATGTACAAATGCTATCCAGGGTGGAAAAAATATTAGAAAGTGCAGGAAATAGATAATAGGTCATTCAGCATCTGAAAGGGAAGCAAGGGTCAAAGTTTCAAATACAGTGAATTTCCAGCACATCTGTTCTTATTTAAGATTTCCAGTGTTCAAATGGTTTTTCATTCCATCTCAACGATTGTGTGATTTAAAGGTGAAAGAAAACCTTTACATAGACAAAAGGTGCAAAAAAAGGAAAATGTGGGCCTTGCCCCTTTAAGATGATTCAGTTTTGAGTGAGCTTCTTCCCTCGCCTTTCCCATTCACAGGGGCTGTTTTATGCCAGTGGGCCTCAGTGTAACTGAGGCACCTTAAACGGCCTGAGGTGGGTGGTGGAAGGGGCAGGACACATTGGCCAACTAAAGGGAGATTGTGCCATTAAAAAATGAACCTACTATCTTTTTGAGGTTATCACATAAACTATAAGGTTTAGACTCTACTCGATATTTTTGTATCTCCATTTGAAGTTGCCGCTGGAATGCATTGATCAACTGGCTCCTGTTGTACTGACAGATTGTCACATTATCCGGCAAAACTAGTGTTCAATAGGAAAGGAAATCACAGGTTAATGGACAATCTACAACAAAATGCTTCAATTAAGCATTGTTGCAAAGCACCAAAGTAGTGTTCAAGCTTATTTATTGTCCCATTAAGGTTTCAAAGTGTGTCTTGCCAATGCAGCCAATTGCGTTCTGCACATGCGCAAACTCTAGACGTGCGCATGTGATCATCAGCATCATCAGAACGTACCTGCAAATTTGTCAGCTTGTGAGGATCAAGTTGCACATGTACACGTTGATGTCATCGCTCCCACAATGACATCGAGTGCCTTCATGGTATTCATCCACATCTGCACAATTTTTTTGCTTTCTCTCTCAACTACAGTGCATGAGGGCATGCATGTAAAACTACCCATAATTGGCAAGTGATTAACTGTGAGAAAAACGACTACAGTTTTCATCAATCTTGATTCTGTTTTTTTTTAATTCATTCATGGGATGTGCACATCGCTGGCAAGGCCAGCATTTATTGCCCATTCCTAAATGCCCTCATTCAGAGCATTTTTCAGAGTCAACCACATTGCTGTGGGTCTGAAGCCACATGTAGGCCACACCAGGTAATGCCGGAAGATTTCCTTCCCTAAAGGACATCAGTGAACTTTTTACAACAATCGGCAATGGTTTCATAGTCATCATTAGACTTTTAATTCCAGGTTTTCATCAGATTCAAATTTCACCATCTGCCGTGCCCAGATCTCCAGAGCATTACACTGGATCTCTGGAATACTAGTCCAGTGACAATACCACTATGCAACTGCCTCCCCTGTTGTGCATCTATTGCTCCTGCTTAATTTTGTTTATAATGGCTGCTATAGAATTGGTTAGCGCAGTGTTACTTTTCTGGACTAGAGATAAGCAATGAAGGCTCTCATAAAATCAGTCTTCAGATCAAGCTGCTCTGCAAGTTAAATGCTTTGGAATGAAACGCTGAATGTTGAAGCCAGACCAGTCAGCTGGAAGAGAACCACCTCCCCCAGTCTAAACAGGGCTGTAACATGTAACATATGAGTAATGTAACATGTCCACACCACCGGCAACCAGTCGTGTTCTCACCTCAGCCACTGGCAAGGGGACTGAGACACATTGCAATGGCATCTGAACTAAATTAAGAGCCTGGCTTGGAAAGAACTGCACTAACTTGTGTTCATTTGAGAATACTTAGCTTAGCTCACTTTCAATAATATTGGGTTTACAATGACCTGTCTCTATAATGAAATAAATTCATTTGTAAAGAAACCCAAATCCTCTCCCCACAGTGGATTACCATGCCAAGCAGTTATGGCACTGCTTCATCATGTCAATGCAAAATGCTTTGACTCAGCACTGGGCGTAATATAGCTTCAAGCCAGAGTGTGGCCAAGCTTTCAAAGTAGCCAGAATTCTTGCTGGAACTCCTTCACATTTTGTGGACCTGCTGTTGACACATCTTAACATTTGGAGAGAGTGAGCCCCCCTGCCCATTCCTCACTAACATGAGAAAGAAGCCTATAGCGCGGTGTGCATACATGTCCAAAGCTCATTTATGCCTGATCTTGGCTTGAGGCATGCCTAACAATGTAACTGCTGTTGCATCTTTTGTTCCTTTATTGATTCTCAAGCCGTGGGCATCACTGGCAAGGGAAGCATTTATTTCCCACCCCTAGCTGCTCTGTAGAAATGGGCGTCCTTCTCCAATCATTGATAGTGTTTTCATGCAGTCAAATGGCTTGCTAGACCACTAGGGCAGATAGGAATCAGCCACAATGAATTGGATCCAGTTACATATAAACCAAACTGGTTAAGGGTTCCTTCCCAAAAGGACCTGAGTGAACCAGTGCATTTTTACAGCAATCTGACCACTTGATGGTTATTAACTGATACCATTTTTTAATTCAGCTTAATTGCAATGGAAAGAATTTGCAAAACATCTTAATGACTGTAATCTGATCCAATTTATTTATTTTGAGCCAACTCATTCCAAGACAAAGCAATTTGCTTGATTGGCAGCCCACCCAGCACCATACACATCCATTCTCTTCACCAATGGCACACCCTGGATGAAAGGGGGAACTATCTACAGGTTGCACTGCAGCAATTTGCCAAGGCTTCTGCGGTAGCACATCCGAAGCCTGCAACTTCCACCGCCGAGGAGAGGGCAGCAGGTACACACCACCATTTCCGAGTTTTCTTCCAAGTCAAACACTATCTTGACTCATTTTAATATCCAATAAACCCACAAATTGGCGTGGTCATAACTAGATGCTTTATTTCCAGACCCTCTAGAATATTCCATCAAAGAATAAAATAATTGGAGCATACTTGCAGCAACCTTTTATACCCCTATTAGAGGGCCATCTAATACCATACATATCAGCTTTGTGTTGCCATTTTTGCTTATTCACTGGGTCAAAATCCTGAAACTTCTTATGTAACAGCATTGTGAAGTCACTTCCATCACACAGTCTGCAATGGTTCAAGATGAAGGCTCACTACCACCTTCTTAAGGGAAACCAGTGATGGGAAATAAAGACCAGCCTTCTCAGTGAAGCTCACATTCCCAAGAATGAATAAAAAATAAAGAATGCCTTTGCCTGTTAGTTAATTAGAGAAGCTGTTAACCATTCTATGTGGTTCTTTTCAATGCATTTCCTGACATTTATTTCGGATCAAGATATGCAACATCAAAGAAGGTCTACACTTTTTTTTTTAGATCTGCACATTCTGAAATCTGTGAACATAGGAGGAATGTGAAGAGGCATCAACACGTATTGTCATGCTGACAGAGTCAGAGGGAGTAGCATGGTAGAAGGTTTGTGTGGAGTATAAACAGCAGCATAGACCATTTGGGCTGAAAGGCCTGTTTCTGTGTTGTTAATCCTATGTAATTTTATGCATTTCTGTAGTAGTTAAAAATTAGCCAGTAACTTTCAGCGTTATTTGAAACACTTGTGCTTTTAACCTTAAAAATCCCAACATTCTGTGAATTCATTAAAAAAAACCGGCAAAGGTTAAATTTACTGATAATTTGTGATCCTCCTTCCCCACCCCCTCTCTCCCCATAAAGTAAAACATTCTCTATCTCTCACTATTATTCAAAGGCTATTGAGAACATCCTTCCTCCAGATGAGGCACAAGCAATCATTTATAAATGGTAACATTCAAAGGATCTGGTACCAGCTGTGCTGCTTGGGCCACCCACCTCAGCATGGGTGAAGGCTTCCAGTCAACCTAAGGTTCATGTTGGGATGGCAGGTAGCAGAAGAATAGTCTCGTGGAGGAATGGTGGGAGGGGCCTGGGGGACGGGCGCAACTTCAGATGCTAGGGAGCCCAGTAATAGAGCCCACTGTCCCAAAGAGGAACAAGACAGGCCACAAAACATAATTGTTACGCGTCTTTGTAAATCACCTTTACATTCAAGACAAAGACTGCTAAGGGTATTTTCTGTCACACAAAGGTCATCACTTGTTTTATAATTAAATTTTGCAGGATGGTTAGCACACAGTGATTCTAACTTATAGAACCATAGAAACATAGAAAAGTTACAGCAGCAGAAAGAGGCCATTCAGCCCATCGTGCCTGCGCCAGCCAAAAAGAGAAAAAAGAAACTAGGCACTCATTTTAATCCCATTTTCTATCACCTGGTCCGTAGCCTTGCAGGTTACACTTCACTTCAGATGCAGATCCAGGTACCTTTCAAGTGAGTTGAGCATTTCAGCCTCAACTACCAATTTAGGCAGTGCATTCCAGCTGCCCACCACCCTCTGGGTGAAAAGGTTTTTCCCCTCTAATCCTTCTACCAATCACATTAAAACAAGACTTTCCTCTCTACCCTATCTAGGCCCCTCATAATTTTGTACACCTCAATTAGGCCACCTCTTAGCCTCCTCTGTTCTAAAGAAAACAACCTTAACCTATCTAATTTCTCCCCATAGCTGCAATTTTCGAGCCCTGGCAACATTCTTGTAAATCTCCTCTGCACTGTCCTCAGAGCAATTATGTCCTTCCTGTAATGTGGTGACCAGAACTGTACACAAAATTCCAGCTGTGGCCTAACCAGTATTTTATACAGTTCCATCATTAGTTCCCTGCTTTTGCGTTCAATACCTCGTCCAATAAAGGAAAGCATCCCATGTGCTTTCTTGACCACCCTGTCCACCTGTCCTGCCACCTCCAAGGACCTGTGGACATGCACTGCAAGGTCTTTCACTTCCTCAACCCCTTCAATAACTTTCCATTTATTGAGTATTCCCTTGCTTTGTTTGCCCTCCCCAAGTGCATTACCTCACACTTTTCCGGATTGGGTTCCATTTGCCACTTTTCCGCTCAGTCGACCAAACCATTGATATCATTCTGATTATGACATGTGAAGTAGGCAACATCTTTTGCACTTTTCTTTCATACTGTGCCCATCTCCAAAGCATGGTACCCTCATGGTTCAAGACACCTTTGGGCTGGTGTGACTCAGCTGTCTTCCAAAACCAGCCTAAATCAATCAAAATCCCGGAAGGCCTAAAACGCTAAATACTTCTTCAATGATGCCGGCAACGCTGGGACATCAGTGTGTGAGCTCCTGGCCTGCCCCCGTATTGAACGCCAGTGAAAAATAATGGTGCCGGGAATGGGGGCGGGAATCCTGGATTTGGGTCCCACCCACCATTTTTAAAGCCTGCCCGAACAACTTCGGCCCTGAGTCAGGATGGGAAAATCCAGCCCACTGTCTTTTGGTTAAGGCATTAAATGAAGGCCCTATCTGCCCTCTCAGGTGAACATAAAAGATCCCAGGGGATTACTTCAAAGAAAAGCAGGGGAGTTGTCCCTGGTATCCTGGCCAATATTTATCCCTTAATCAACATCACAAAAATAACTTACCTAGTCATTTTTACATTGCTGCTTGTGGGAGGGAGCTGGTTGTGCCTAAATTGGTTGTTTTTGTAAGTTTTAAATTAATTTTGTGCGCCCAGGGGAGTTGGAATATCAGGCTGATTCTCCAAGAATCCTCTCCATGACTGGACTTTCCCTCAAGCCCCAGGCGATAACATGGCCCCTGGATCCAGTGAATCCAGTGATTCCAATCAGGCTGCCTACTTTGAATGGGAAATATGCTGGACATACACAAATCAGGCCCAGGCCTCAAAATGGCAGTAGTCACTTCATTGCCATATCTTGGCAGAATGGTGATGTTTGACAGGCCAAGCAGTGAAAGGTTAGAGGAAAAAACCCTTGCCCCACAGTTCTCAATGGGGCTAAGATTTCATAAAATAAGCCATCCAAATTCTAACGGCATTGATTCCAGTATTTCAAACTTTAGATTTTCCTTCTTCCTGACTATTAATGCTCTGGATCGACTGCTCACATGTCATGTGTTTGATGACATTGGCACAAACATAGAGGTGGCAAATATGCTGTACCATCCAACAATCTCGTTTTATTCCTCGAGGGAACAGACAATCAGAGCAGTGCGAACTGTGGGAGAGGGATGAAAGGCCAGTGCCAGTGTGAACTGTGGGGATCAGAGAACAGTGCCAGTGAGATCGGTGGTGGGGGAGTATTGAGGAACAGTGTCAGTGTGAATGGGGAGGGTGGGGGAGTATTGAGGAACAGTGTCAGTGTGAACGGGGAGGGTGGGGGAGTATTGAGGATCAGTGTCAGTGTGAACGGGGAGGGTGGGGGAGTATTGAGGAACAGTGTCAGTGTGAACGGGGAGGGTGGGGGAGTATTGAGGAACAGTGTCAGTGTGAACGGGGAGGGTGGGGGAGTATTGAGGAACAGTGTCAGTGTGAACAGGGGGTGGGGGAGTATTGAGGAACAGTGTTAGACTGAATGGGGAGTTGGGGAGTATGACGGTAACGTGTCAATTGGGGGATGGGGACAATTGCAGAACAGTGCTAGTGTAAATGGTGGGGTGGGGAGCATTGAGGACCATTGTCAGTGTTAACGGGGGAGGGTGGGGGAGTATTGAGGAACAGTGTCAGTGTGAACGGGAGGTGGGGGAGTATTGAGGAACAGTGTCAGTGTGAAGGGGGGAGTTGGGCAGAATTGAGGGACAGTGTCAGTGTGAACAGGGATGTTGGGGGAGTATTGAGGAATAGTGTCAGCGTGAATGGGGGTTGGGGAGTATTGAGGAACAGTGTCAGTGTGAATGGGGGTTGGGGAGTATTGAGGAACAGTGTCAGTGTGAACCGGGGGGTGGGGCATATTGAGGAACAGTGTCAGTGTGAACTGAGGAGTCGGGAGTATTGAGGAACAGTGTCAGTGTGAACTGAGGGGTGGGGAGTATTGAGGAACAGCCAGTGTGAACTGGGGGGTTGGGGAGTATTGAGGAACAGGGTCAGTGTGAACTGAGGAGTCGGGAGTACTAAGGAACAGCCAGTGTGAACTGGGGGGTTGGGGAGTATTGAGGAACAGGGTCAGTGTGAACGGGGTGGGGGGAGGGGGGGTGAGGGAGTATTGAAGAACAGTGTCAGCGTGAACGGGGGGCTGGGAGAGTATTGACAAACAGTGTCAGTGTGGAGGGAGGGTCCGGGAGTATTGAGGAACAGTGTCAGTGTGAACGGGGTGGTTGGGGGAGCATTGAGGAACAGTGTCAGTGTGAATAGGGAGGTGGGAAGTATTGAGGAACAGTGTCAGACTAAATGGGGAGTTGGGGAGTATTGAGGAACAGTGTCAGTGTGAATGGGGGTTGGGGAGTATTGAGGAACAGTGTCATTGTGAATGGGGGTTGGGGAGTATTGAGGAACAGTGTCATTGTGAATGGGGGTTGGGGAGTATTGAGGAACAGTGTCAGTGTGAAAGGGGGTGGAGGGGGAGTATTGAGGAACAGTGTCAGTGTGAACGGGGGTTAGGGGAGTATTGAGGAACAGTGTCAGTGTGAACGGGGGTTAGGGGAGTATTGAGGAACAGTGTCAGAATGAATGGGGGATTGGGAAGTTTTGAGCAATGGTGTCAGTGTGAACTGGGGACAAGGGAGTATTGAGGAACAGTGTCAGTGTGAACAGGGGAGTTGGGGAGTATTGAGGAACAGTGTCAGTGTGAATGGGGAGTTGGGGAGTATTGAGGAACAGTGCCAGTGTGAATGGGGAGTTGGGGAGTATTGAGGAACAGTTCAGTGTGAACAGGGGGGTTTGGGGAGTATTGAGGAACAGTGTCAGTGTGAACTGGGGTCAAGGGAGTATCGAGGAACAGTGTCAGTGTGAATGGGGGTTGGGGAGTATCGTGGAACAGTGTCAGTGTGAATGGGGTGGGGGTGTATTGAGTAATAGTGTCAGTGTAAACCGGAGGGTGTATTGAGGAACAGTGTTAGTGTGAACCGGGGTTGGGGGAGTATTGAGCAACAGTGTCAGTGTAAACCGGTGGGTGGGGAGTATTGAGGAACAGTATCAGTGTAAACCGGAGGGTTGGGGAGTATTGAGGAACAGTGTCAGTGTGAACGGCGGCGTGGGGAGTATTGAGGAACAGTTTCAGCGTGAACAGGGTGTTGGGGAGTATTGAGGAAGAGTGTCAGTGTGAACAGTAGGTGGGTAAGTATTGAGGAAGAGTGTCAGTGTTAACTCTGGTTGGGGGAGCATGGGGGTCAGTGCCAGTGTGAACAGAGGGTGGAGAGTATTGAGGAACAGTGTCAGTGTGAACAGTGGGTGGGGAGTATTGAGGAACAGTGTCAGTGTGAACAGAGGGTGGAGAGTATTGAGGAACAGTATCAGTGTGAACAGTGGGTGGGGAGTATTGAGGAACAGTGTCAGTGTGAACAGAGGGTGGAGAGTATTGAGGAACAGTGTCAGTGTGAACAGTGGGTGGGGAGTATTAAGGGACAGTGCCAGTGTGAACAGAGGGTGGGGAGTATTGAGGAACAGTGTCAGTGTGAACAGTGGGTGGAGAGTATTGAGGAACAGTGTCAGTGTGAACAGTGGGTGGGGAGTATTGAGGAACAGTGCCAGTGTGAACAGAGGGTGGGGAGTATTGAGGAACAGTGTCAGTGTGAACAGTGGGTGGAGAGTATTGAGGAACAGTGTCAGTGTGAACAGTGGGTGGGGTGTATTGAGGAACAGTGTCAGTGTGAACAGAGGGTGGAGAGTATTGAGGAACAGTGTCAGTGTGAACAGTGGGTGGGGTGTATTGAGGAACAGTGTCAGTGTGAACAGAGGGTGGAGAGTATTGAGGAACAGTGTCAGTGAACAGTGGGTGGGGTGTATTGAGGAACAGTGCCAGTGTGAACAGTGGGTGGGGCGTATTGAGGAACAGTGTCAGTGTGAACAGTGGGTGGGGTGTATTGAGGAACAGTGTCAGTGTGAACTGCGGGGTGTGGGAGTATGGGTTCAGTGTCAGGGTGAACAATGGGTGGTGAGTATTGAGGAACAGTGTCAGTGTGAACTGGCGTGTGGGGGAGTATTGAGGAACAGTGTCAGTGTGAACATTGGGTGGGTGAGTATTGAGGAACAGTGTCAGTGTGTACTGGCGTTTGGAGGAGTAATGAGGAACATTTTCAGTGTGAACCAGGAAAATGGGAGTATTGAGGAAAGTGTCAATTTTAGTATCCAAGGATTTTTGTGGCCCCTGTGCGATTACACAAATTGATTTGTAAAGATTGTGTCTGTAGCTTGTGTTATTAAAAGAATCCAAAATCGCTCCAATACCAGTGAATATTATTACAATGCCTCTATCATCAGCGTCACATATGTCCTTGGAAAATAATTTATTTTCAGTTCTGTTAGCCCACATTAATGGAATTAGTAAACAATTTTACCTTTCTACTTCACCCTCTGTGCCAAGGACACGAGCAGTATCTAACAGTAGAGTTTATTGCTATGCTAGGAGTGTTGCGACTGGGAATACAATATAGACATCAAAAATCAACTATTATACTGCTTAGCATTCCAGCTTCATGAGTGCAAGTCAAGATCCCTTGGAGTGTCAGGACAGAACAATCTGTGACCTCATCAGAATTGACAGCCGGGTTTTTCCCTCCTTTGTGTCAAACAAATTGGGAGGTCAAAGGCCGTGACTCAGGCTCATTAAAGCTTCAGTCTTCCAAACTCATTGTATAAGCACATAACCTTCCAACTTTCTTGTAATGGGAATCATGCAGCTGAACAATCTCACATTCTAACCCAGCCAAAACCTACGCAGCCCAAAGCCAAGTCAACTGGACTAAGTGTTAAGTGTGGTGCAAGGGCCTGTGGGGGACACGCATGTCCCGGTTTCAGTTGACCACTGAACAATGAGAATGAAGGTTCACCACAGAGACCATGTCGTGTCTGAGTCAGTTTGATTTGGACATCCTTTGTACAAGTATCAGGTCAAATTTTGCTGTAGCAGGGCATCTAACATTTGCCCTTGCACGTTTAGGTCCTTATCATTTTTACATGGTAAGCTGCTGAAAGTGAGAGCTATAGGCCGGTTAGCTTGATGTTGTGGGGAAGGTTTTTATTATTCATTTACAGGATGTGGTTGTCACTGGCTGGGCCAGCATTTATTGTCCATCCCTAATTGCCCTTGAGAAGGTGGTGGTGAGCTGCCTTCTTGAACCGCTGCAGTCCATGTGGTGTAGGTACACCCACAGTGCTGTTAGGGAGGGAGTTCCAGGATTTTGACCCAGCGACAGTGAGGGAGCGGTGATATAGTTCCAAGTCAGGATGGTGAGTGGCTTGGAGGGGAATTTCCAGGTGGTGGTGCTCCGATGTATCTGCTGCCCTTCTCCTTCTAGATGGCAGTGGTCATGGGTTTGGAAGATGCTGTCTAAGGAGCCTTGGTGAGTTTCTGCAGTGCATCTTGTAGATGGTACACACTGCTGCTACTGTTCGCTGGTGTTGGAAGGAGTGAATGTTTGTGGATGGGTTGCCAATCAAGTGGGCTGCTTTGTACTGGATGGTGTCAAGTTTCTTGAGTGTTGTTAGAGTTGCACCCACATTCACATTCATCCAGGCAAATGGAGAATATTCCATCACACTCTGACTTGTTCCTTGTCGATGGTGGACAGTTACTCGCCGCAGCTGTTAGAATTGATCATTAAGGAGGTTTTCGCTGGGCACTTAGAGAAACTCAAAGTAATCGGGAAGAGTCAGCATGGTTTTATGTAGGAGAAATCATGTTTAACCAATTTATTGGAGCTCTTTGAAGGAGTAACATGCGCTGAAGATAAAGGAGAGCCTGTAGACGTGCTGTACTTGGATTTCCAGAAGGCATTTGATAAGGTGCCAGATCAAAGGTTATTGCGGAAAATAAAAGCGCATGGTGTAGGGGGTAACATATTAGCGTGGATAGAAGATTGGCTGGTTGGCAGAAACCAGAGAGTATGCATAATGGGTCTTTTTCTGATTGGCAGAATGTGATGATTGGAGTTCCACAGGGATCTGTGCTGGGCCCTCAAATTTTTACAATTTATATCAATGGCTAAGATGAGCAGAGTGAAGGCACGGTAGCTAAATTTGCAAATGACACAAAAATAGGTAGGAAAGTATGTTGTGAAGAGGACGTAAGGAGGTTGCAGAAGGATGTAGATAGGTTGAGTGGGTAGGCAAAAACTATGTCAGATAGAATTTAATGTGGGAAAATGTGAAGTTGTTCACTTCGGCAGGAAGAATAAAAAAATGGAGCATTACTTAAATGGAGAATGGCTGTAGAATTCTGAGCTGTAGAAGGATCTAGTTGTTCTAGTGCATGAGTCACAAAAAGTTAATAAGCAGGTACAGCAAGTGATTAAGAAGGCTAATGGAATGCTATCCTTTATTACAAGAGGAATTGAACATAAAAGTAAGGCTGTTATGTTTCAGTTATACAGGGCATTGGTGAGTCCACATCTCAAATATTATGTGCAGTTTTAGTCTCTTGATTGAAGGAAGGATGTAAATGTGTTGGAGGCAGTTCAGAGGAGGTTTACTAGATTGATACTTGGAATGAGCGAGTTGTCTTATGAGGAATAGTTAGACAGACTGGGCTTGTTTCCACTAGAGTTTAGAAGAGTGAGGGGTGACTTGATTGAAGTATATAAGACCCTGAAGGATATTGACAAGGTGGACTTGGAAAGGATGTTTCCTCTTGTGGGTGAGTCCAGAACTAGGGGGCACTGTTTTAAAATTAGGGGTTGCCCTTTTAGGACACAGATGAGGAGAAATTTTTTCTCTCAGAGGGTTGTGCAACTTTAAAACTCTCTGCCTCAAAAGGTGGTGGAGGCGGGGTCATTGAATATTTTCAAGGCAGAGGTAGATAGATTCATGTAAGGCAAGGAATTCAAAGGTTACCGGGGGTAGATGGGAATGTGGAATTCAAATCACAAACAGATCAGCCATGATCTTATTGAATGGCAGAGCAGGCACGAGAGGCAGAATGGCCTAATTCTGCTCCTATTTTGTATGTTTGCATGTAACAAAGCCATGAGGGGAACTGGGTATCTGGGATTTGAGTGAACAGGGCAAGCAACTGTGTATCTCCGAAACCAATCTGACTGAAGTATTATGATATAAATAGTGCAAGGACTGAGAAGGAAGTGTAAAATAGTGTGGGTAAACTCAATGTTAAATCAAGTATAAAAAGAGAAATAAAGAGAGGGAAAGAAAGGTTGGGGAGGAGAGAAATAAGAGATAGAAATATAAGGTAAATAAAATTTTAATTTTTAAGTTTAAGACTTTCAGAATCTGCAACAGCAACTAAATTCTGAGGAATGAGACTCAATGCCTGTAATAATTCATTTATGATTCCAGGAAGGTTGATTGACAGTATTTAACATTTTATTACATCAGTAAAAGGATACTTGGATTGAAATGTACAGGACCTAACTCTCTGTGGCTAGTTTGGTTTCTATCTACTGTGCAAAGACAGTAACTTCATGCTATTTGATGGATTTCAAAGGTAAGGCATGGTGAGATGCCACTTGCTAATGGTGGAGCACTGTAACTTAGATAGTAATGCTGGGATTTTTGATTTCACCGTACATCTGCCCCTCACCCAAAGCTGGCATTGTACTTGCACCTGAATAACTTTGAGCACCATTAGCCTCATCGTTAGCAAAATCTGGCCTCCCTTTTCAGTACCTGGATACAAAATAGATTTGATCATTTCACAACCGAATGTTAAAATCAATTATTCAAGGCCATGAGTCTCATTGGGGTTTCCAACCCTCCAGCATTAAAGATTAATCTTCTGGATGTCACTGTGAGCAACCCAGGGAGAAAGGTCATTGGGGTGTTGAAAAATATCAGGCAGAATTTATTTATTCCAGTCTGCGAGAACAAATTGGGAGGCAGAGAAACCATAGAATTTGAGGGCTCCTCTGCCATTTTTTTTACTTTATTCTTTCGTGGGATGTGGTCAACACTGGCTAGGCCAGCATTTGTTACCCATCCCTAATTGCCCTTGAACTGAGTGGCTTGCTAGGCCATTTCAGAGGGCAGTTATAAGTCAACCGCATTGCTGTGAGTCTGGAGTCATATGTAGGCCAGACCAATTAAGGATGGCAGATTTCCTTCCCTAAAGGACACTGTGAACCAGATGGGTTTTTGTGACAATTGTTGATAGTTTCATGATTACAACTACTGAGGCTAGCTATATATTCCAGATTTTATGAACTGAATTCAAATTCCACCAGCTGCCATGGTGGGATTTGAACGTATGTCCCCAAAGCATT
This sequence comes from Cetorhinus maximus, assembly GCF_964194155.1. Classification (NCBI taxonomy): domain Eukaryota; kingdom Metazoa; phylum Chordata; class Chondrichthyes; order Lamniformes; family Cetorhinidae; genus Cetorhinus; species Cetorhinus maximus. The sequence continues at coordinate 174,371,521 of NC_135881.1, read as the reverse complement.
AGCCTGGGTCTCTGGATTACCAGTCCAGCAACATTACCACTTTGCAGCCATCTCCCCAGTCGGAAGACTGCCCAGTAAAAGCTTGCAGCCTCCCTGCATGCTCTGGGGGTTGGGGATTCATCCTGATCGGGCACCCTGTGGTTCACGGAGGGTCCCACTGGTGGCAAGGGTTACCATGTGGAATCACCCTTCCCTGCCCTCACCAACCTCCCTCCCCCAGCCCTTTCCAGGGCCCGACTGACTGGCCCCGGCAAGCCCGACCCTACTCACCTGGGATCTGGAGCCTCCTCAATTGTGGCTGCTCCTGACTGGTTGCAGTCCCAGCCATGGTCACTGCTCCCAGTGGCGCTGCTGGGACAGAAAAGCTACTGGTCCTCTGATTGGCCGGCAGATCTTGGAAGGAGGATCGCTGCCCTTAAAGGGCCAGGAGTCCCAATGCCAGAAAGTTAATTGCCTGACCATGTTGAGGCTCCCAGAAATGGCAGAAGTGGGGTGGGGATGCCCCCGGCTTTCCAGCCACCATTGGGATCACTGCCACCGACAATGAGTTCAACCCACAGAGTTTTATTCATCCTCCTTTGAATATCTACTTTATTAGTTATAATGGGAAAAAAGGCTGACTATACAGGGGGCGGTTGGAGGGAGATCATACAATGAAATCTCCTGGAATACGTCCAACCAGAGTTGGCAACTCTGTCTCTCATGGAAATATCAATGTAAGTGTTTGTCTCTGAAAAGAGCTTCTTGCAGTGCTAGTGCTCTGTCTGCTAAAGGTAAATAAACTGTGCCTCTTACAAGCATGGGAAACTAGCAGGAGGATGGATGGGAAATTGGACGTATTTTTGTCTGACCTTTGGGCCTCAAGGGACAGGAGAATCTTAAGTGAATATAGATGTAGATCAGTGCCATAAATATGCAAAGGAACTCAGGCTTCACGTCTAGTTACAGCCAAGGGAGTGAAGGAGGGAGAAATAATGTTACACACAGCTTGTTGATCGAAGCAGCTCTGCAATACATCATAGTGCCTGCATGGGACTTGTTTCCATTGCAGGGCAGTCTATGATGACTCACTTTACAAACCTCCACCAGCAACATCGATTCCGATATCAGAGAGAAATGTAGCCAGCATTTTGAGTTCCGCCCAATTACAGTTAGAACAAAATGGTCACCATGCTGGCAAGTGGTTCTCCAACTCCTCCTCCACACTCCAGATGCAATGCTACAATATTAGTGTATAAGACAGGGTCTGATTGTATTATAGATAGCAGCACTGTCAGAAGTTTACTACTAATTGACAGGCTATTATGTTGATTTCAATGCACACATTAACTTACCTAAGGTTTACTGCCAGCCTTGGCTCACTGATAGCTCTCTCACCGCTGAGTCAGAAGGTCAGGAGTTCAAATTCAACCCCAGAGATTTGAGCACAAAATCTCAGCAGGCATCCCACTGCAGTACTGAGAGAGTGCTGCACTGTCAGAGGTGCGACCTTTCAGATAAGATGTTGCGCCCTTTTCTGCCTCTCAGGTGGATGTAAATGATTCCATGACACTGCTTCAAACCAGGGTTCTCTCGAATTCCCCGTCCAATACTTAACGCACAATGAAGATCACTGAAACACATTGGCCAGAATTTTTCGTGGAGATGGTGGCCTCACTCCCCAGCTGAAAAGCCAGCGACAAGCCTACCTCCGGTGTGGTGGGAAGGCATAACCAGATTTAATGGTCATCTAATTGTTAACTGCCTGAGGCCGTGGCCAGCTCTCCAGCCCCAGCAGCGCCACCGGGAGCTGGTAAAATACCATTGACTGTGTGATGAGGCCCTTATGTGGCCACTAACCGGTAAAATTGCAGCTGAGGGGCAACAAGCATGGCACCCGAGCACACCATCCCCCCACCCCCTCAACCCCACCCTGCCTGCCAGCCTGCCCCCAAGATGAGGGAGGGGCATAAAATTTAGGCCATTATCTAGATATTATTACATTGCTCTTTGTGGGACCTTGCAGTGCATTTATTGGCTGCCATTCCTCTATATTGCAATAATGACTGCTTCAAAAGTAGTTACTAAGCCATAAAGCACTTTGGGAAGTCTAGCAAGGTCATAAAAGGCTCTAAAATCTGACTTGTCCAAGTTTTGCCAAACTAGTTATAAGAATGGGCCAAAACTCAAATTTAATCTGAAAAACACCTCTTCTAATTTTCTTTATTGATATAAATGTATAAGTTTAGTACCCACAGGTTTCCACTTTATTTACAGGGTGGTTAACAATCGTTGGCCCTAGAGCCTCACTGAGTTTGTGACCACATCTTAAATCAAACCACAAATTAGCTCTCTGACTTTATGCTGTAGCACAAAATATTGGGAGAAAGATCATCTCACCCTTCACCTCGACAAGGCACCTTGCTCTGTTGAAGCACACCCCTTTCTTTGCTGCACAGTCTCTCCAGCTTCCATGTTTGATTCATTGCTCATTCTTTATCAAACGTACAGGCACACACAGGCCAGTTTCCTTCAGAAGCCATCTCTTCAGAATTTAGTGCATGTGGTAACAAGATTTGAAAGGCACCTGGGGAAGGGAAGATGCCAAAAAGGAAAAAAGGGGTTTTGCCACTATCCAGCCATTCAGATGAAACAAAACCATGACTACTACACCAAATTGATGAGCTGACCAAGACATTTGGCATGATGCTGAAGATCTCTGTAGGAACAGGTAAGATATTCTTCCAGTAAAAGGTTGTAAACAATCTAAAACCCACTGCAAATATTCCCTACAGTTTTGTTAACTGGTCTAACAGGAAAGAGATCAGTGGGGCAAAGGAGATTGAAGGAAAAGGTCTTTCATATTTGAGTCTATGATCTCAATTGCATGCTGTATAAATCAGACTGGCATTAGTACATCTGTCACATGATTCCTGAAAATCCCAGAGGAAATGTACGCCACTGGTGTAGCTGCTGTATCTAAGGACAAATCAATACTGTCTCCATCAACCTCACATCTTATGCTGCTCCTAAATAGTGCTTCCGCTTCTAAGGGAGCCCATAACTGAGTCAAGTTGCAGCATAAGAGTGTAAGACTTGACACTGTGAATATACAATGCAAGTGAATGGACAGGCTTTTTTAATCCAGGGCACACAGACCCCTGTCATTCTGGTGACCAGGTCATTTGAGGTTCAGAAGATCCAGGTTTTTCCAGGAGAAAATCCAAATGGAATAATTCTAAATATGGATGCCAGTTGTTCATCCAGTTTTACATTTCCAGTCACCCATTTCTGAGGTCCAGTGAATGTCTTGAAGAGGTGAGGATGACATTCTGACTGAGCACTCTGTGTGTGGAGCTTTTAGATGGATCATATTCATTAGAAAGAAAAGAAAACGTATTTCTATAGCGCCTTTCAGGATCTCAGGACATCCTAAAGTGCTTTACAGCCTATGTAGTACTTCTAAAACATACTGAAATGTAGGAAATGTAGCAGCCAATTTGCTCAAAATGTAGTTCCACAAACAGCAATGAGATAATAACCAGGCCATCTGTTTTAGTGATGTTGGCTGAAGCATAAATATTGTCCAGGTCACTGGAGAGAACTCCTCTGCTCTTCTTCAAATGGGGCCATAGAAACTTTTAGATTTGCCTGAGGGAGCATCTGAAAGGCAGCACCTCAGACAGTGCAGCATTCCCTCAATGCACTGCACTGGAGTGCTAGCCCAGATTATGTGCTCAAGTCCCTGCAGTGGCAGTTGAACCCACAATCATCTTAATTCAGAGGAGAAAGTGCTGCCTAAGAGAGACACTTACCTTTCTCTGCAAAGCACTCAGGAACTTTTAATGCTCATTTGCACTATGGTACATTTATCTATCGCCCAGATCTTCCAAGGAGTGGCAGTCAGATTGCTGCTCCACTCGAAATTTTCCATGCCTAGACACTGCTCTGCAATTCTTTTCAGCTCTTCCGAGCCCAGCTTTCCCAGAAATGTGGAGCACAGCGTCTCTCAGAGAACTCCATTGGATCGCAGTAGAGTAGGAGGAAGACAGGACACGCCCCCTTTTTACAGCACTAGCTGCCGTATAGGTCCAGTGTGAATGTTAGTGAATGGGTGAATGGATGAATGTTCGTGAATAAGTGAATGAGTGAATGAGCAGGGTGGTATGATGGATAAATAGGTGAGGTAAGTGGGTAAGTGGGTCAGTGGGTAGGGTGGGTAAAGTGGTAGGTGGGTAAACGACAAGTGGGTGAGGTGATGGGTGGGTAGGGTGGCAGGTGAGTGAGATAGAAGGTGGGTGAGGTGGGCAGCGTAGCAGGTGTGTGAGCTGACAGGTGGGTAGGGTGGCAAATGGTTAAGGTGCATAGGTGGGTGAGTGGGTAAGTGAGCCAGAGGGTAGTTGAGTTGGTTCAGGAGAGGTAGTCAGGTCAGGGGCTGGTCAAGTCTTGTTGGGGGTTAGTCGGGTGGTCAGGGAGGACTATAGTCGAAAGCTTGGAGGGGTAATCTGTTTGGGTCAGGTCAGAGGGTAGTCAGGGGGTCAGGGTGTAGTCTAGTGGCTGGGGTGAAGTTGGGTTGGGTCGGATCGGAGGGTAATTGGGGATCAGCGTGTCTAAGGGGTAGTTGGATGGTCAAGAGTTGTGGTCAGTGTAGCATACGGGGATCTGGCATAGCAAAGGTTAATGTGGGACTGGGAAACAGTACCACCCACAGTATGATGCAAAAGGGCACATGACCTGAGATGAGGGAGAGTTGCGGACTGAACAGAGACCTATGCAGAAGTAAGCTTGGAGTCATCTCATAGCTTGGGCTATACTGTGTGCATACATACATAGTTATGCATTATCAATAAACACTTAATGTTCAGCCATACAAGACTCAGAACCTCTTTTTGAGTTACCCAGGAGTTAGAGTTGGTTTTAATCTGTCTAATATTTCCTGGATAACTATCCAGGTAAATACCACAGAACTTTCCGAAACCTCCAACTCTAACTCAGAGTCGGAGACATTCACGGAGGGTCCCATGGAGCAGGGGAATTGCTCATCAGAAGTTCAAACTTCACAGGCAATTCCCACAGTGGTCTGTTCATCAGGACTTCCATGGGGTCCCGATGTATGTCATGGGTCACACATCTGGGCTCCAACAATACAGAGATGAGACAATCTGGGCCTATGTCTTCAGATACTTGAAGCAAATGAATGTAAAATCTATCTTAAAATAAATTCATGGAAAGTAATAAAGCTAGGTTTTAGAGAATTTAAGTTGCATTGTAACCCAACAATCTGAATTTAGCTACCCCAAACCCCCTCGTTATCCAGCACTCAGTGTCCTCCTGGAGTTCCTCAGTGGTTTTCAAAATCAGTGAGAGTAATTTAACACCCACTCTCACTGGTCTGTGTGTGAGCACGGAGGCATGGTCTTTAAGCATTCACATACTCAGCCTATGCAGGCAGCTCTCTGCTTTAATTAGAAAGTGTTCCTGAAAGAAATGAGGGAAAACTAAAACACCCACAGTGTCCGCCAGGCTCTAGTATAAAAGGCAGGATGCTGAGTGTGGGAAAGCAGTCGTCTACCAGATCAGTCAGCCTCCACCTTTGATCTTCTCCCTCCAGACTTAGTTTCAAGCATCTAAATTTCATGTGCCATAAATGCTTGGATAACACTTTATTATAGATCTCCTGACTGCATTATAATTTATTGCATGTCTCACTATTCATTATAACCTTAAATGCTATGGGATCTTGAGACTGAGTTTTTAAGTACAGTTAATATTTTTTTGACTAGCTCCAACTGTCGTTGAAACAATAGACACACAGTCAATAATCTGACAAATAATCTCTTCCCCAACACATTGCAAGCATGGCATTTTGAAACTGTGCATCATCCTGTCAGTTTGCTACCTTTGAGTATTTTAGGCGTGCATTTAGCTTCCTTCCTGCCTCGTACTGCAGACCCACAGAACTGACAAAATAATGACTGACGACGTAGCAATAACCCCTCATAAAAGCTGGGGAATAAAAAAAAACAACCCAAATATAGACCCATGGCATGTGGTTACAGTGAGAGTGCAGCAGGACACAAGCCCATCATAACTTAAGCTGCAGGTATATCCAGTGTCCCATAGCTTGCACTGTGGTAGTATCTGGCAAAAAAAACAGAGGATTTGACTTCATTGCTTGCATGGAAATTTTGCATGTGCACTGGTGCTGACCAATGCTGAATGTGAGAGGTGAATTCTTTTAAAATTATACAGTTGCCATAATAGTATGGAGGCACTTTTCTTCCACTTGGCCCCACTTCCACCCAGTTCGCAATCCCACTGTTCTCCTGCACAGTTCACACTAGCACTGTTGTCTGATTCTAACCCCCACCCCTCAATAACAACAACTTGCATTTATATAAGCACCTTTAACATATTGAAGCATGCAAGATGTTTCACAAGAGAGTTATCAAACAAAATTTGACATTGTGCCACATAAATGACATTCGGGCATGCGGCTAAAAGCTTAGTCAAAGACATAGGTTTTAAGGAGTGCCTTAAAGAAGGAGAGAGAGGCTAAGAAGCAGAGAGTTTTAGCGGGGGAATTCCAAAGCTTAGAATCTAGACAGCTGAAGGCAGGACAGAGAAAAGCAAATAGGGGACCCGCAAGAGGCCAGAATTGGAGAAGTGCAGGGGAGGATTACTGGGTCTGGAGGAGGTCACAAAGTGACTTTTCCCTGATTCTCCCTGAGGATTACTGGGTCTGGAGGAGGTCACAAAGCCACTGTTCCCTGATTCTCCCCCATATCTCACACTCACTCTGTTCACTGATTCTCACCACCCACTCAGTTCACACTGGCACTTGGTTTCCAAATTCTTCCCCTGCCCCAGTTCACAGGAAAGCATCAAAATCCAAACCAAAGTAATTCAGGACGATGGTACACTTTCCCAGCCATGCTGTCCTTTATTAACACTCCCCGACATGATATCTGTCAGCTTAGTCGCTTCACATTGTCAGGGAGAGAGAGAAGAGAAAGCGGCACAAAGGATATCTTTTATAAGTTAGATTTTAGGGAATGAGTCTGTATACTGACAGCACTCCCACTCCACTTTTGTTCTTTAATTTCCATTCACGCTATAGTTGTAAATTCATATTGAAAGCTTGCATTGGATCAAGTGGGCTTCGCAGCGGCCCAGTTGGGTAAATATTCAGAGACTCTGCCTGCAGTGCTCAAGTCTTGCTCGGTGAGAGTGCTGATAGATGAACTGGGCAGAACTCTCCAATTCAGGGCGTTCCTGATTTATTGGTCATTAGTGAAAATTCACCCAGGAGCTTATCCGGTGAGTAGCTCTTCCCCACAGATTAAAGAGGATTGTTTTTGAAGTGCAGTTGTCAAAAAGGTAAATTGTAAAGGGTGCTCTGCAACTGGTGTTACCCAGTTCTACTCTCATGACTGTCAGCAGGAAGATAGCAGTTTGTAACCTGTGTAACACAACATCTGTGCAAATGGACTTTGAAAAGGCATCTGCAGAGTTTCTTCTGATTCTGGTTTCTATATGCTGCTCTGCTTCCATTGGTAATTCCATAATGCCTTTGCAGTAAATCTCAAAGAGGCCCTGAATTTCCGCAGGAGTTTACCTGATCTTCCACAGCAACTTTGGCAGGGATCAGTAAAGCCCCTTGGAAAGACACGGTGAACAGTGGTACATTGGAATCATCGCCATGGAAATAAGGGACTTAAACCAATTGGAATCCAGACAAGACTCCAGCTGTATAGTATTAAGTATCAGTCACTTATTTCAGACCTGTCTTTCCAACGTGTCAATGCTTTTGTGTGAAAACGTAACCTCTTTCTCGGTGTCTGACCGCAATAAATTAAAACCAGTGCTGCTGGTTTCTGGCCCAGAACCTAGTTCAGTGCAGGGAGAGGCAAGACAAACTTGCAGGAGATGTAATTCAGTTTGGATCACATTGCAATCACTTTGGATCCAGTGCAGAACAGGGATTTGAAAGTCTGTCAGCATCATAACCCTTAGCCTTGACTAGCTCACTTTCTCTTTCTCCTGTGAAAATGACAGATGTTTAAACCAGTTTGGTTGTGAGACCAAAGGGTTAAAATAATTGGCTTGACTTTCTGCAGAGACTAATCATACACAGAATGTGGTGTTCAACGATAGAAAAATACTTATGTGGTGCTGAGTTTTCTTTAGCAGTCTTATCGATAATATCATAAAGCAGATTACTTGACATGAATACAATAATTCCCAGAGGTAATAACATCAACATGATGTAATGGAATTATTTTAAACGTCTCCTGTCCACCCCATATATTTCCCCAGAGAAGGAGCCAAATATCCTTTAATACTCAGGGAATAATAGTTCCTTTGAACAAATATTAACTTATTTTTGTTCATTCATGAGATGTGGGCCTCACTGGCAAGTTCAGCATCTACTGCCTATCCCTGATTGCCCTTGAGCAGCTGATGACAAACTGTCTTCTTGAATCACTGCAGCCAGTCTGGTAAGGATACTACCTCTGCGCTTTTAGGAAGGGAATTCCAGGGTTTTGACCTGGCCACAATGAATGAACAGCAATATAGTCCCAAGTCAGGACAGTGTGTGACTTGGATGGGAACTTGCAGGTGGTAGTGCTCCTAATGCAACTGCTGCCCTTGTCCTTCTAGGTAGTAGAGGTAATGGGTTTGGGAGGTGCAGTCAAAGAAGCCTTGGTGAATTGCTGCTGTACATTTTGTAGAGGGTATACACCGCAGCCATGGTAGGGGGAATGAATGTCTAAGGTGATGCCTTAAGGAATCTTCTCCTCTTGTTAGTTGTTTAATTGTCCACCACCATTCACAACTAGACGTGACAGGACCACAGATCAATGTTCTCTTTAAGCTGCGTAGTTGTGCAGCAACTCAGGAATTGCATGCAGTGTGTGTGTAGGCCAACCGTTTTAAGGTGTTGCATGTCGGCTGTGCAAAAAAATTTAAAGTACCGTGCACTTAAATGAATCAGTCAAGTGCTAGAAAAAAAATTACAGGGGACATTTCTGCAGAGTCCAGTTAAGTCAAATATATGAATAAAGCAAAGCTAGAATATTAATTTAGAGCCATGCTCAGAGCGGGTCTAAATTGTTGCCAACATGATTCACTCATTTTAAATATATGCAAGAAAGCACATTAATACAATGTATAGCTTGGAAATTCTTCAAGTAAAATGATTAAAAAAGACAAGCAGGATTAAGTAACATAATTTGTACATGTAAAACTTTTCAAAATGAACGTTCTAACAATTGGAAGTTTCACTGAGAATAGTAAAAAGAATTTCCATTAATATAGCATCTTTCACAATTTCACCAAATGAAGTGCTTTTGTAAAGTAGGAAAATACAGCAACCAATGTGAGTGCAGCAAGATTCTTCACACAGTATTAAGTGGTCAAAAAATCTGTTTTTTAGTGGTGTTGGCTGGGGAAGAAATATTGGCCAAGATGCCTCTGCTCCTCTTCAAAAATAATGCCATGGCTTTGTTTACATCCTAGGTTTAGCATCTCACCCAAAAGATAGCACCTCCAAAGATGTAGCTCTCCCTCAGTACTGTCCTAAAGCCCCAGGCTGGATATTGTGCTCAAGTTTCTTGGAGTGATGCATGAAGCCACAACTCCTGATTCAGAGGCCTGTGCTAAAACAAGAGACATCAGTCTCCCACTTAACGGGAGGGGTCCATCCAAGAGCCTTGCTGATTAAACAAAAAACATGCTTCCTATATTTGTATGCTGTGCTTCTGCAAAAATCTATTTTGACTGGTGGTTCCCACAGAAAGCTTTACGCCAGAGCAGAAGCACAAGTGATCAGCTTCCCTAGCACTAACCCATCAAGAAAGGGGAAATGAATCAGACAACTCCAAATAATGAGAGTGCTTAAAATGCCTAGAATTAGTTGTTTGCAAGCTGAAAAAGAACTTAGAAAGTTAGCCAAAATAGGTTAAATCTAATGAATGAATTAATTAACACAATTGCAGTAAAATGAACTACACAGGTGCAATTTGGCAATATAAAATAATGGCTGTTTTATTCCTTAAGTAAATGGCTTTTGTACTTAAGTTATAAAACAACAAATGATTTAATTGATGAGCTAAAATGCATTGACCACAGCTCAAGAACAAAGCACCCACCAGGTGCAACCCATTGATGTCATCCTAAGCAGAATGTATTGCAGGGAGAGAAAGGAATCCTCTGGAGGTGTTAAAAAAAGAGTTGCTGTGTTACAGGACAGATTTCTCCATAACACAGCTGCACAAGGTTCTGAAGACTTGGCACAGGTTTGTTTATGAGTCAATGACTGAGATTTTACCAACTTCAAACTGATTTCTCATGCAAGTCTTTTCTATTTATGTTTGAAATGCTACTGTGTGATTATTCCTTTACATATTATGCTGAAGCTCCATTGGTAAAGGATGACCTAACTTTAAGCCAACCGATAAACTTGGACCTTCAGATTGCAGCCCCCAATCATTTTATCTTTCCAAAGTCCAAAGAAAAGCTGGTAGCACAAGTATGGATAGCACCTCCAGACTGTTGAGGATTAGTAGCTTTCAACACTACTGTTTGGTAACCAAAGAACACACTGAATCACCAGTTGTGTCATATCCATTACCATAGAACTGTACAACATCTTCCACCACCCACCATCAGGTGCATGGAGCTACTGCGACTGGATTAATTGAGAAACCACTTGGGTGGATAATAAAACTACCAGAGAATACACAACTTCCATCAACCCTGAATTAATTAGGGTGTGTCTTTGTTTTTCCCCAGTTATCAGTCGGGGTCTCAACCACATTCCCCAAATCTACACCATCATATTTTCTTTTTAATTCATTCTGAGGGCATGGGCATTGCAGGTGAGGCCAACATTTATTGCCAGTCCCTCGTTACCCTGAGATGGTGGCAGTGGGTCTTCTCCTTGAAGCAGTCTTGCAATTGCAAGTCCACTTCAGAGACCAGTTAAGAGTCAACTACTGTTGGTGTGGGGCTGGGGTTACATATATAACTGAATTCAAATTCTCAATCTGTCACAGTGGGATTTGAGCTCACAGCCTATGGTTTTAGGCCAAACATCTGGGTTATTATACCAAGAGCATAACCTCTACATTTCCAAATCCACATCATCATACAACAACCTAGGACTAAACAGAGATGTACTGCCAAATCTGATTTCCATGTATCCTCACAAATACTTCTGTAAATTCAATAAGCCGACCTTCCTCCTTTCCATAATCACCAGGGAGCTTGGCCAAATCCCTCAGCACTAGGCTTCTGGATGAACAGATAGACATTAACAATAGAATGCAAAGCAAAGCAGGTAGCTGAATACACATTTTGTTAAATCACAAGCCTAGAAATTTATAATTAGGAAAGGGAAACATCAAATTACTTGTTATCATTAAGGACTCCCTTGCAGCCAACTAGCATATCAAATGTAAAGGAGCATTAATTTGAAGCTTAGCGCTTAGTGCCTCCAGATCTTTTTAAGAAAATTACATTTGCTAATGCTTCTAGGCAGGGATATGTGCAATGGTGTCTATGGCAAAGAGTGAAATTCTCTTACCTTTGGGTCTTTTAGTAGGGTGCCTGCTATTACTTCAACTTCATGCAGAGAATGTACTTAGGGCACTCCCTATTTGACTTTGAGCAACTCCCGTAGATGCCATCAAGACATGTTGACATTCACATGTCCAGCATTAAAATATCGCAAAATGCTACTCTAACAGATTCACTGGTATTGATTTTCCAAGCCAGTTTCCCAATCTAGCATTGGTCAGGCAATGTGTTATTGGGGCCTTGATGAACCATCAGTGTGTTGGTCCCATATGATAGTGTGGAATTATCATAATTTATGCAGAGCTAGTGAACTCTAGCACCAACCCACCCTCCTTACTCCTCCGTCCCATGGACCTGGTGCTCAGAGCTTGTCAGGAAAGAGAGTTGGATAGGGACACTTATAAAGGATAACTTGAATAGATGAAGCCAAATAAATGTAAAGGGATAAAAATTCTGACTGATGCTTTTAATGTCCCTTTCAGCCTTTGCAAAGTCTTGCTACAGTTGTACATGGCTTTGGTGAGACCACACCTGGAATACTGTGTGCAATTTTGGTCACCTAATTTAATAAAGGATATACTTACATTGGAGGCAGTACAGCAAAGGTTCATTAGGTTGGTCCCAGGGATGAGAAGGTTGTCCTACGATGACATAGTAAGTTGGGTCTATGTTTTCTGGTGTTTAGAACAACGAGAGGTGGTCTCATTGAAACATTGAAGAAAGAGCTTGACAAGACAGGTACTGAGACTCGGTTTCCTGTGGCTGGGGAACCTTGAAGAACGGGGCACAATTTCAGGGTAAAGTGTTGAGATGACTGAGCTCAGGATAATGAGGAAAATTTTCTTCATTCGAAGGGTTGTGAATCTTCAGAATTCTCTACCCAGGGAGGATTGTTAATACATGTCATTGAATATATTAAAGACGGAGGAAGACAGACTTTTGGTCTTTCAGGGAATCAAGGGATATGGGGAGTGGGTGGGAAAGTGGAGCTGAAGTCATGATCATATTGAATAGTGGAGGAGGCTCAACGGGCCATATGCTCTACTCCTGCTCCTATTTCTTATGTTCTTATTCTGGCTTCCTGTGAATCCTCCACATCCTTCACCCCATTTCAGGTGTCTTGGAATTCCCTCCCTGAACTTCTCCAGCTCCTTTTTTTAAGACCCAACATAAAGCCTACCTCTTCAACCAAGTTTTTGGCCACCAGCCCTAATTTTTCCCTTAACTCACTGTCAGTTGATTTGTCTGTGAAGCACCAGTGACACGTTGTGAAGATAGGACAACAATTGCTGCTCACCACCATCTAGGGTGGTATATATCAGATTTTCGGATTTTCAGTCTCCAGGAATTAAAGACTAACCTCCAAGGCAGCTATTCAAGCAAAAATCATAAGAGAAAATTATAGGGAAAAATTAAAAAACACAATGTTCTTTGAACATTTTTGTTTATTATTTATTAAAATGTGTGAATCACAAAAACATAGCGTGGGATATTCTGCCCCCGTGTACGATGGGCATCATGGCGGGCGGGAGTGGAAAATATCGCAACATCAGAAAATTCAGTTTACCGCTGTCACTGAAGCAGCCCAGGACCTTCCGCTCCAGCCATCAATGGCAGTCCACGTTACCCATCACAGCACAACCGAAACATCATTTTAATACCTTTGTATCTCATTATTAGGCTGCTCGCTGGAATCACCCCCTCACACTGGACCAAGAGGGCACATCGGTGTGCAACTAGACCGACACATTTCACAACGGCACATAAGCAATGGGCGCCTGGCAACCTGCACCTCACTCGTGACATTGAGGTTCGTTCACCTACCCTGCATCGCGCAGCGCTCGTCACGACTCAGGCTCAACACCAGGCTTCGCAGGCAGCACCATATCACCTTCAGGGGTGGGGTATCAGAGACAAGTCTCTACCTGCAGACCAGTGGTAAGGCAGGGGTGGCTTTTTAATGTGCTGCAGGGTGAAACCTCCACTGGAGAAGGGGGGAAACCGGCCTGAGGCAAGGGAGGGGGCTGCAGGGTGAGACCTCCACTGGGGAAGGAGGGAAACTGGCCTGAGGCCAGGGAGGGGGCTGCAGGGTGGGACCTCCATTGCGGGATAAGGGTGGGGAAGGTTACACTCAGACACATGACTGGGGTGGGGGGGTGGTGGTGGGGAAGCATCCTCAGCGCCAGGATGGGAAGAGGGTCAGTTTCAGAATAACATAAGCGACTTTAATCCAGAATGGAGGAACGCTGAGTGAAGAAGCCCTTCAATGTTGAGCTTGCAAAGACTGTCCTTGCCCCAGTCCAGGCAGAGGGAGGACATGTCAGTCCAGTCTCAGTTGTGCCCAGGTTGTTATGCGCAGGGTGTTGACATCACATCATGCACGTTGGTCTAGGGTGTTTCTGGCATAATCCTGGGCCACAGATAACACACTCGGTCAGGGGAGACATCTGCTACCTTTAGGTGGGGAAAAGGTATTGTGGGGGCATTCGAGGTGGTATATATCAGATTATGCAAGTGTCCTCAAGATGGGGAAGGGTGTGGTGCGCATGGGGCATAGGCACATCAACCTCACCATGTTCTGGGGGGCAACAAGGGGATATCGACCACAATCACAGATCAAGGAATACAGCATTGAGAGGTTCTTGGAGGGAGGGAAACCTGAACATTAACCTCCTGCAGGGCGATGCGAGGGATTTCCACACTCACACAGGGAGGGTTCAAGCTGGTCTGGTAATGAGACCTCAGCACCACCATTTTCCAATCTGTAGTGATCACGCAGTACAAAATTAAAAAGAGGAGATACTCTGCTGCTGAGGGCTCTGAGGGCCGACTGGAGGGCAGGTGCATGCACTGGGGGGCTGATTAAATGGGCACCCAAATGAACTGTGCATTCCCAAATGAGGAGAGATGCACAACTGAGACATGGTAGGAGCCTTTCAATGACAATGCAGGGAATCAGGAAAATGAAGCTATGATGTGCTTTCATGAGAGACTAATCCCACAAAGTGGCACTAATCGATCTCCTTGTATTAACCCTTTGTTCACAGCGTGGAGATTCCCCAGAGCGGTAATGCAATCCAGTGCAACTGAGTGACTGGCCCAGCTACAGATACATGTTATAATCGTGGCTCTGGCAGCTTCACAGAAGAAAAGCCTCAGGCCCCCCCCTTAAATAATCTCAGTTCCTGACTAAACATTTTCCCTTGTATATTCTGAAGAGTGTGGTATTAGAATGCAGTGAACGAGGATCCAAACACTTGGGCTGAAGGCAGCACATCCAAATGCCTGACCAAAGCAATGTCATAACAGTCAGTGACATAAAGGCGGGTGGGGTTGGAGGGAAGGCACACCAAGAAACAAACCCTGTGTGGCCTGGATTTTTGGGCAATTACTTTCCAATGTTGGAACAAAACCCTTGAACGCACATTCATTGATGAGTCATTTTCAGAAATAGGACCTTTGGAGTCTAATGCTGACTCATGTCTGTTTCTCATTGATGCTGCAGAGAGGAGACCATCAGGAAGATAGAGGCTGGATTTATTGCTGCTGAATAATCACATACAGGCGGGAGAGGAGAAGGGGAAGATTGTGACAGAGGCACCTGACTTACTGTGGTAATTATGGTTTTATCTAGTGTGTATTATACCTTTAAGAAGAATGCTGTTAAGGAAGGTCACATGGTCTTAGTATCCAATAGGAGAGTAGCGTGGGCTACCTCTGTAGTTAGTAGTTGGTATTGTAGAGATAGAGTTTGAAGTGAAAGCATATGTTTAGTTGCTGCTGAGAACATGCTGTAAATAAACTAAGAATTTCCACCTAAGAAGTGTTTGCTGATCAACTCTAACAATAGGACCAACTCGGCCACCACTCACTGGCAACGAACATCCACAGGATCCAACACTTAGCAAAGGGCGGAGCTAAACCCTCAAGAGCAAGGGACATCAGGGTCCCCTCTGGATGCAGAGGATGAGAATCACTGAAACGTCGTGTCACGCAAGTCCGGGGGAACTCGCATGTCTTATCTGCCGATAAGCGAGAGGCAGTGTCACCGACATCTCAGCATGTCCAGGGATCTGGTGACTCAAATTTGCCACATTCTCCAGGAATTAGAGCCACGGGGACTGGGAGGGCATCCATTGCCAGTGGCTGTGAAAGTCACCATAACACTGAACTGCTATGTGAGTGTCTCCTTCCAGGGTTCCACTGGGGACATCTGCACCATCTCTCAAACATCCACTCACAAATACATACGAGGTGACAGATGCTTTTTTTGCTAAGGCCCACAACTTAGGTCAAGCAAGCCAGGATGACAAGCACTGGACTTTGCAGTGATTTCTGGATCCCCACAGGTGCAGGGTGCCATCGACTGCATTCATGTGGCTATAAAAGCTCCCTGGCAACAGGGACTCCAACACGTAAAGCAGAAAGTCTTCCACTCATTCAATATACAGCTGGTCTGCAACCTCAAGAAGTTTACCATGCAGGTTTGCGCTAGATACCCAGGAAGTGTCCACGGCTCATACATCTTGAGCAGATCACAGATCCAGGACATCTTCGAGGGACCACACAGGGTCCAGGGTTGGCTTCTCGGTGACAAGGGGTACTCGCAAAGGATGCGGCTGATGACACCTGTGCGGTGGCCACAGAATCCTGCAGAGAGAAGGTCCAATGATGCTCATGGCACTACCCGAGCATTGGTGGAGCACACCATAGGCACCCTAAAGATGTGATTCTGATGCCTGGACAGATCTGACAGAGCACTCCAGTACAGTTCCCAGAGGGTCTCATGGATCATCGTGGCTTGCTGCACACTGCACAACCTGGCGCTGCAAAGGGGAGGGGACTTGCCAGATGCTGATGTGGAGTAGCTGCAATCTCTGATGAGGAGGACACTAATGAGGCCGTTGAGTTCAAGGGAGCTGGGGCTGCAGGGGACGAGGCCATAGTATGGGCCAGATGAGGCAGGCATGTGCATGAGGCCCTCGTAGCCACCAGGAAGATGAGGAGTTGCAGCGGGTAACCCCTTGAACAAGTGCCCTCCATCATGGGCCAACATTAACACCAGCGTTGCTATTCCTCTCATTTCAATCATGTCCTTCAATGTGACAGTGAATAGTTACACATCAGGCTCACATTATCCTGACCCTTTGAAGGATGATGAAGCCTCGGGAGCATGTGTCCTTGCTGAGAACAGATGTTAACTGGAGGAGGGAGTCCCGGCATCAGACGTCAGAAGGTGCTGCCTCTCCAGCATCCCAGTCACATCAGCAGCCTACAAAAGCTAGGAGCTGTTCCATTATCCTTGTAGCTGTATGACTTTAATCTGATGAAGCTCCTCACAGAGATCCATGTCCAGCAATGGGACAACACATTCTGTGTAACCGCGATGGTGAAACTGATAGGCGACACTTGGGCCAAGGCAGCCGAGGGTGTTCTGCAAGTGTGCATCCAATCAGAGATGACTCAATCCTCTGTGTCACCTTCTTCTCTATCACATTAACATCCGGCACTCTCAGTTAGGCATGCTGGCCTGCTTTTATCCTCAGCTTGCTATGCATGTGGACAACTTGAAGATGATGACATTCAACCTCTTACATGCCAGGCATTAAAATGCCTCCTCTTTAAGACAAACATTGTGTCCTCTTGGCCAGTCTTGGTCCTTGTGAACTCCAAAATGCTCAGACACCATGAAGCTCTCAAGGTGATGAGTCGCTGTTAATAAAAAGCAAACTTCAGCTTCAGTACATCCTCACTCCTATCCCATTGCTCCCCTCAACATTGTCGAAAGCTACAATGTGCACTTCTAGAGCATGTTCAAAGACCGCCAAAAATCACCATTTGCAATTAGCAGCACACATCTCAGCGAGTGCTTAGGTGATGGGGCGCATAGTGCTGCATCCCAACATTGTAACAAGAGCCTTGTGACCGCAATACAGATAATTACAGGCTGAGAAATGCTCAAGGTTGTAGGTTTGAGCACCAGGGCAATAATGTTGCTGAGAAGGGCAGATCTTAGGCACCTTGAGGTGGCAAGGTGCATACACTTATTGGTGAGCTTAGCAGATGTACACTCGAAAAGTCGGAAATGTGGTTGGCAGACAGGAGTGCACACGAGCTCTGAGCATGGGCTCATAGCATGAAAATCCTGCTGGATGACAGAGAGCACATGGAGCTCCACGATATATGTTCCTTCCCCATTCATAAACACATCTCTCCTTGTACACTATACCTTCACCTTTCAGGAATGCAGACAAAATTGGGGAACACCTCCTCCTCAATGTTATACAGCCAAGAATAAACATGACATGACCCTGCAAAGTATGTGAACGAGGTTGGTTCCACAAGCACACTTAACATTAAGGTCAAGGCATCACTGATGTCGAGAATGACCTGATAAATGGGCACACGCTGTGTTGATATGGAAGCACACCACATAGACGAGAGGCTCATGATAGCAACATCTGCGATAACTGTGAGGAGGCACCATGATATCACACCTGATTGACAGCAACACAGCTCATCATAAAAAGGAGGCAAATGCAAGAGGAGATGTGAAGTGGGTGTGATTCTATTTACATTTGTGAACATTATATACATGTTGTGAACACTCATGCCACCATTGTTCTCCTAAATTTTTTAACTTTCCTGACCCTAATGCTACACCTGGGTGCATCTCTAACATCCACAGCAGAGGTGAAGGCAGCCTGACTGCCACACCCTGTTATGTTATCGGTAATGAATTTGGAATGCATCCTCTGGAGGGCCAAGGCCTAGAGGGCCCCAGCCTGCTTTGGGTCTCCTGTTGTGGGGCAGGTGCACCCTCTTCGGACTGTGGAGCTGGAGGTGATGGGATCACAGGAAGAGGGGGTTGGGATGGGCTGAAAACTCCTGGAGTCGCCTGGGTGGATGGCCCCAGCGTGTCCAGCTGCTGGTCCTCCTCCTTATGGGTGGCCAAGGGCCTCAGGCTGACTCCTTAAAGAGAAGGGGCAGCTGAAGTGGGATCAAGGTGCCCTGCCCCCTCTCGCATGGCCACTGATGGATGCCACCAATGGTTACAATGATAGAGTGCAGCTCCTGCACCAATACAGGACCAATGTCCTGCGCCAAGGTCTCCATGGTGGCCATCATCCTACCAGTGTTGACCTCAGTGCATTGCCATATCAGTGCTATCACATCAGACGGAACTCCTCCATCATCCATTGCAATCTGAGGAATGCAGCTGACATCCCTTCCTGATGTTCCCATGATTGTCGCTGCAGCTCCACCAACTGAGTTAGGACTGAGTCCAGAAGCTCATCATCTGACTCAGGCTCAGCAGATTCCAGGCCTCCAGCAGTCCTCTGAGTACCGGGGACCTGGGATGTCCCTGCCTCTGTCTGCTGTGGACTAGACTGTGTGCTGTACTCACTTGACTGTGACCCTGAGCCTGCTCTAGAGCTAGGTCCCACCGAGGTGTGTGTCGCTGCGCTGGTGGAAGGTGTGGGTGAGCACTGTGATAGGTCTTCTGTGCTGTCAGGATCTTCATCTGAGATGGCGTTGGGGCTCGAGCTAAGGGCGTGGCTGGTTGAGGCCATCGGGCGCTTGGTTGAGGTTCCAATGAAAGAAAATGCAGATAATTAGTGCATGGCAGGCAATTCTAAAACAGGACTATGCGTTAACAGTATGGTTGCCTGAGAAGTGAGCTGGTGCAGGATCCTCACATTGTTGCTGCGGACCTCACCATCACTGCAGGCACGGCCCACATCCTCTCCGGCCAGCTCAGTGGCTCGGTTTTCAAAATGAGAGAGGACCTTGAGTCCCAGACCTTCACCCCGGGTCCGGGACCTCTCCTGTTGATTGTGTGTGACCTTGTCCTGCATAAAGACAGATGGAGAGAATGTGAGCAAAGCACATGCCTGGGCAAATGATAAGGAGGCCTGGCATGTGTGGGTGGTGAGAGAAGCCATGGACTAGATGCTGATGCTATCTCCAGAGGAGATGAGCCCTGATGGAAACATGAGTGTGTGTGCGTGCTAGTAAGTGGTAATGCCCATTGAGCTGGTAGCGAGTGAGATCCCGGTGAATGTCTGATAGGCTTGTGAGTGTGTAAGTTTAGAGTGATGAGATGGTTGACTTACCCTAGAGATCATTCCTCCTCTTTCTGCACTGGGTGCCTGACTTTGTCTGTACAGCGTTGGCACTGACCACTGCTGCCACCACCTCCCAAGCCAAATCGGTGAGCTTGCTGGACCTCCTGCGGCCAGAACGGGGGTGGAGGACATTGCAGTAGGCCTCGACTGCGTCCAAAAGGTGTTCCAGTGAGACGTCACTGAATTTGGGAGCTGCCGTCTTCTTGGCCTTCAGGACCATGTCTTCAGTGAAGCAGTCCTGGGCTGCAGACACTGAGAACACTGCAGACAGCTGCACTTTAAATATGGCGCCTGGAGCGAGGAAGTGGTGAGCTAATGGCGGGCGGGAGAATCAGAGGCCGCCCTCTAGCGATCCAGTGTGTTTCCCATGCGTGCATATTTAATGAAACAGGAAGCGGATGACACAGTGCAAAAACCCACTATTGCAGCTGGCAGGTATAACACCGATTTTCGCACCCACCACCGCACTTGTTGCACTGAGGGGAGAATCCTGCCTGTGGAATCATGATCAATTCTGAAGAAGAGTCATATTGGTAAAGGCAAAATACTGCGGATGCTGGAAATCTGAAACAAAAACAAAAACTGCTGGAAAAACTCAACAGGTCTGACAGCATCTGTGGAGAGAAAGGCAGAGTTAACATTTCGAGTCCGTATGACTCTTCTTCAGAGTCATATTGGACTTGAAACATTAACTCTGCTTCTTTCTCCACAGATGCTGCCAAACTGGCTGAGTTTTTCCAACACTTTCTGTTTTTTTTATTTTATCATGGGATCACAGAATGGTTATAGCACAGGATGAAGTCATTCGGCCCAACATATCCATGACAAAGAGGAATCATCCAATCAGACAATGGAAAGCCTATTCACTTTCTGATTGGTATAAGAATGTGATGCACATGTTGAGTGGTTAATAATGGGAGTGCAGGGATAGAGTGGTTGGAAGCAGGAGGTCATTTGATGTAACCTCCAGGAATATATCCAAACAGAATTAGCAACCAACCAGCATCCTGAAACCATATAAAAGCAAAAAACACTGGGGGAGTATTTCCTATCGCACATCCTTTCCACCTGCAGGATTGGTTGTCATTTCTTCACAGCTATTGACTGCCTTTCTGTGGAGACAGATTCCTATAAGCCATTGTATTCTTGTTCTCCCCTCACACGTCCTGTGGCCATGAACAGGAACTTAAACAGGCAGCTTCAACGGTTCATTCAAAGGCAATCAATCTCTGGTTTAAGAACTGTGGCCCTTCCCCCCACCACCACTACCACCCCACCCCCCCACACTTCTGCACATGAAGTAAAATCTGCAGAGCACAGGAAGAGAATCAGACTGCTGGATTCAAGTTCCACACACAGTTTACTACTAGGTCAACATGTTTCTGGACGTCAGCCAGTCAATAAAGTGTCCGGATTTGCCTGCCTCTGATGGGCTGCAGCTGAACACAGCACCGTGTACCTAACAGATGTTGCCTACCTGCTCAGTATCCCTTACCCTGTGCTCTACAATAACAAAAACACTGGAATGCAGACACTGTTGATGAGAATACTGTTGACCTGGCAGAAGAAAGACAATGCAGGAACAATATAATGCTGCACATCTGAAATAAAAACAGAAAATGCTGGAAATGCACAATCAGGTCATGGCTTCCAAGGTTGCCAACGCTCCAGGACTGTTAGTGAATTAAGTTTAATGCAGGGCTCAGTTGTTTTTTTTTTATTTTCTTTGAGCACTTTTATGTATCAGTTCTAAAACTTATGGAAATGAGATAAAAGGCTGCTTGGCTGACAGTCATCCAAATGAGTAATGAAGAGTGTTCACTTTCCAATTGCTGTCGGAAGGCGGTGCACCATGAAAATGGGCGTGACAGTCAACCAATGGCGGGAGTGTGGGGGCGTGCGGATTGGAAGTGGGTGGTCATGTGATAAAACCTCCATCTAAGCAGAGTTGTCAGCCCTTGCGACTTCAAATAAAGGGAGTTAACCATCAGGTTTGACCCTTAGAATCTGAAGCGTTCTGACGAAGGGTTAAACCCCAATCATTGGACCATGATTTGCTGTCAAAGTAATGATGAGGCTAATGGCACTGGTTGTTATTTATGCACAAATGATACCGCAACTTCAAGTGAAGGGCAGATGCATGGCTAAATTAAAAATCCCAAAGCTGCTGTCCGAGTTGTGCTAGCCACTTTGAGGAAAGAGCATCTTGCTATCTGGTTCACAGTTCTTGAACAGGCTTGAAGTTCCTGTATTTCCAAAGTAGATACAAAATAAACTCACCACCGAAAGTTATTTAATATGTCACGTGATACATGTTGCCTACCGTCAGTCATCCACTCTACCACTGAAGGTCAACACTTACATGTGTGGGATCCCATCTCTTTTGATTTTTGTTGGAGATTTCAAAAATTGACAAAAAATTAAAATTAAAAATGTCCTTTTTCCTTTCCATCTGAACACTGAAGCACCAAATACCTTCCTTTCCTCCCCTTTAATTTCCTCCTCTTCTGTCGTGAAGCATTAGCTCATGCTAGGATTTGGTTACAAAAACTCTCCAATCTCTGTTCCAAGTGGCTATTCTTTTTTTGCAAGCTGGAAGAAGCCAACATCTGTGGACTCTTCCATCATGAAACCATCACAGTTAAACACACTCTATCCACGCTCTTCCCTGCAAGGCTATTGGGCAATGATCAGGGACAAGAAATTGATACTGAGGCCAATTGTACTGCACAAAATGCCACCCTGGTCAAGAACAGCTGGCTTCAGGCAGATTGAAACTGGGAGTTACCTTGATCTGGATTTCCCTCAGGATCACCCTATTGCAACATCCCAGTTAACATGTGCGGATCTTAGAAAAGATTGCCTGAAATCAAAGCAAGAATTTGCATTTATAGAGCACCTTTTCATATCTCACAAAATGTGTCAAAGCACTTCATACCCGACAACACACTTTATAAAATAAAAACAGAAGATGTTGGAAAATCTCAGCAGGTCAGCAGCATAAATTACTATAAAATGCCCATAGCAAGTTTCAAAAACCAACCTAAACCTCCCATCATTTCAGTAGAATAGCAACCACCCCCTTTCTCACCAAGGTGAGACATCTCATATTTCACCTCTCTTCTATTTTTACTTAGTTCTGTTGAAGGGTCATTCGGACTCGAAATGTTAACTGTGGTCCTCTCCGCAGATGCTGCCAGACCTGCTGAGTTTTTCCAGGTATTTTTGTTTTTGTTTGAGACATCTCATCGGCTTTTCCTCTCTCTAACAAAGCTTCTTTTCACGCCAATTGAGGTAAGTGCGCAGTACACAATACCCACCCAAACCACAGCTACTCACTTCCAGCAGAGCAGAGCACAGGTACAACAGGCCAAGTAAGAAATGCATAAGATTTTGCCTTGAGAACTTTCATGGTCAAAACGATAGCTAAATGTTTTAGAGAATAACGATAATGTAATGGTGTGTCAACGCTCTGCTGATTGTTTGTGCTCTCCCATCCAATTAAGACAGTTTTCTGAATTACTTTCTGATTTTACATTGATGATGGCTCTGTATTGATGTTTCATATTCTCCAGCCTAGAGAGAGGAGACAGCAGCAATAATGACATTCATCCTGATGTGCGAACTGACAGAAACTGGAATACAAATCAACACAGAACTCGCCTTGATTCCATGTGGAATAATTTCATAAATTAGAACTTATTGGCCAGAATTACTACAACACTACCAGGGAAATGTCTTACATAAATGTATTATTTTAATCATGAAATGAATGCCAAATTAGCTTACTGGCTTAGAAATGCAAAGCAGGTGATGATAAATGGATGAGGCTCTGTATGGGACTTGATGATTACTGGAGTTGTGCAGGGATCTGTTCACTGTTCCCTGCTGCTCGCGCTCTTCATAAATAATGTGAAGGAGGGCACTTCTTGTCAGATCATAAAACTTGCTGATGGCTTCAAGCTACGTGAACAGGTGGCTGGCATTCAAAGGGATCTGGCAGATGGATTTGAATGGTGGGCAATGCACGTTGGAACAGGACACATGAATCATTTGCATGTTGAATAGTAGTCCAATGGCAAATGTGGAAATGGAAAAGGACTTGGTTGTGATAACAGAACAGTCGCAGGAGACATCCAGTTAAGGTGAGGCTCATAAAGCACTCAAGGTCATTTCAATACACAAAAAGGGAAAAAAAAGCTGCTTACATATAAATATATAGAGAGAGAGAGCGAGAGAGAGCACTTTTGATGGTGTCCTGAAGCATAGTCACCATTTTAATGTAGGAAATTATGACAACCAACTTGCACCCAGCAAGATCCCATAGGTCATCTTCAAAAATTACCATAAAATTGCCCATCTGAAAGGATAGCCAGACCTCAGTCTATTATCTGATATGAAAGACACCATTTCTATCGGTGCAAATTTCTGGCATGAAACTCAAACCCCAACCATCTGATCTGGAGGCAAGAGAGCTATCACTGAGCCACAGCTAACACATTACCTTATAGTAACGCCTTCCTTGGAATATTTTGTGCTGTTTGGCCTACATCAAAACAACAATGACATGGTAGAGAAGATTCATAGTGATGAGGGTCATTCTGGGATTTAGGGATCTCTGTTTTATGGAAATAACTGAACTTTTATCAGTGGAGGAAAGTCAAAGAAGCCATAAGATTAGAAACAGTGACAAAGGTGGATCATCAAGATTATAGATAAACCGTGATTAATGGCCATGGGTGAGTGCAAAATAAAGCTGTCTCTAGTAAAACAAGAGATCGCATGAATTCAGTTCACTGTGGAGTAGTGACAATTTGGAAAGACACAATGAAAAAGCAATTAATATTTGGATTGATTAAGAGAATTGAAAAAGAACTGGACAAATATCTGTTTATGAATGGAATAGAAGAAGTCAAAGACAAAAGCACTGACTTGAAGGTTCAAATAGAAGGTGGAAATTAACAACTCCTGTGCAACTGGGTACATCATGCCTCCTCCCTGAAATGTAATGGTTAATTTTCAATAGGCCGGAAGAGAATTAAATAACTTGTGTAGGGCACGTGACAGAGCTGTTTATGGTACATGAAAAGAGAAACAGCTTCCTTGTTTCATTCTGTGTGTGCTTTTACTAAAGGCAAGTCTCAGGATCATGGAATCTTAGAGTGCTGGAGGACATTTGGCTCTTTGTGCCCGTGATGGCTCTTTGAAAGGACTGTCTAGTTAGCCCTACTTCTTCACTTGTTCCCCCTCAGCCCTTTTCCTCAATGCTTTTTACAGAAAAAAGATAAAATACTTTGATGGAAAACGACGACAGGAAAAGGCAAATTGTGTAACAGAGTCTAGAAAAAGAAGAAAATAAAAATTTTTAGAGCTCCTAATACAATTGCAGTTTGGCTGTGCGTTGAAGGAAAAGTTGGTGTTTCCTGCAGGGCAGCAGTATACAGCAGCCCAACAGAGACAACTTTACAGTAGATGAGGCTACATGTTTCAAAATGACATCCACAGTGTGAAGCCCGCACAGCTGGCAGTAGGGTCGTGAAAGGGTCACATGACAGCAGAGCCCCAGATAGCCACACATTGTGATTGCTGGCAGAGGCACAATGGGTCGAATGGGCTCCTTCTGCGCTATGAGACTATAACTGTATGCAAGAATTTCAATCGCAACATTAGTAATCATTAGGTAGGAGCGTTGAACCAAATTTAAAAGATTAATAAATCCAAATTGAGGAAAGTTAGATTCATTTAAATAATGTCAACTTTGAGCCCATGTTGTATAATTTAGATTGCTTCTTGAAGGAGAATGTGGCCTGTGTTCCTTTGGATCTATGCACACTTGCAGCGTCTCAGGTTTGTCACCGCGACCAAGCTGCTAATCCAGTCTCCAGAAGCTTTCGCTTTCTTGATGACTCCCGTCTTTTCAAACTGCTCTATCTTGTCACTCAGACTGGACTTGAGAGGGCAGTTGGAATTCTCTTCGGAAGACGTTGAGTCAGCCTCACATTCTCTGCTACTTCAAGATGATACTCACCAGGAAGACACCCTGGGCCTGTGAAAATGTCTTTGTGATCTGTCAGGATATGATCAGCAGTCAATGCAAAACATTGCAAATCACTGGTGTGTGGAAGGTTACCATTCCAAGCTTTTGACTTGTTTCAGCCAGGATAAGGGGAGTTTTCTTAGACAGTTTTCTGAATTACTTTCTGATTTTACATTGATGATGGCTCTGTATTGATGTTTCATATTCTCCAGCCTAGAGAGAGGAGACAGCAGCAACTGAACTGAAGATCTTTTTTCTTCTCATTATTGGGCTCGCAGCTTAGTTTGTCCTCTTGGGTTGAGCAGTATTCCATCATAGAGCCTCAACCTTACATTCAACGGCTTCATTTTTGGGTCACCATCTTGAGCAACTTCACCCAAGTTTGTGAAGCCCACAATGTTGCACGTAGTAACAATGACTATCTGACACTTCACATTACCTAAATGCTCCCTTTCTGCAGTCATCATTCCAACATACACAAACCACTTTCTATTTCCAGAATGTATGAGCTAGCCTGTCCTAAGTTATAGAGTGATTCGTCAGAATCATTGTCTGAAATCTCTGCAACAAACGTCTATATAGATATGTTTTTTTTCTTTCTAGCAAAACACCTGCGTGTAAAGTAGTTCAGTTTTTGCAGTTCGAGCACCACTTTCCATATGTTGGATCTGCTTCTTATTCTATTTTGTGGTTTTCCCCATAATGTTTACATATTGTAATCTGGCCTTGATCTTTCTGCTGGCCACTCTAAGTTGTTCTTCCTTTGCATCATTGACTTTTGTTTGGAAGGCTTGGCCTACCTTTCAGCTAGTGGACAGCCTCATCAATTCTCCTTTCAATATTCTTTAACTGATGATTGGCCACCTCAGAACTTCCGCATGTTGATAGTTTTCTTGACAGTAGGCTTCTCTTCTCTCAGCATACATGCCCTCAATGCAGGACGTCTTGTTCCTAAGACAATTCTATCTCTGATGAGATCATCTGTCAGTTGCCCAATACAGTGCCACCCAACAGAATTGTGAAGAAAATTATAGGTCATGGAATGAAAGGGACTGTAGCAACATGGATACAAAATTGGCTGAAGGATAGGAAACAGACAGTAATGATTAATGGATATTTTTCGGGCTGGAAGAAGGTTTGTAGTGGAGTTCCCCAGGGGTCGGTATTGAGACCCTTGCTTTTCCTGATATATATAAATTATCTAGATCTTGGTGCGTAGGGGACAATTTCAAAGTTTGCAGATGACACAAATCTTGGGAGAATTGTAAACTGTGAGGTTGACATTATAGAACTTCAAATGGACATTGATACATTGGTGGAGTGGGCAGACAGGTGGCAGATGAAGTTCAATGCGGAGAAGTGTGAGGTGATACACTTCAGTACAAAGAACATGGAGAGACAGTGTAAAGGATACTATTCTAAAGGGTGTGCAGGAGCAGAGAGATCTGGGTGTACATGTATATAAGTCATTAAAGGTGGCAGGACAGGTAGAGAGAACTGTTTCTAAAGCATACAGTATTCTAGGCTTCATTAATAGGGGCATAGAGTACAAGAGCAGGGAGGTTTTGATGAACTTATGTATGACACTGGTTAGACCTCAGCTGGAGTATTGTGTACAGTTCTGGGTGCCACACTATAGGAAGGATGTGAACGCATTGGAGAGAGTGCAGAAGAGGTTTATGAGAATGGTTCCAGGAATGAGACACTTCAATTATGAAGAAAGATTGAGGAATTTGGTAGTTTCCCTTGGAAAGGAGAAGGCTAAGAGGAGACTTAATAGAAGGTTTCAAAATCATGAGGGATTCGGACAGAGTGGATAGGGAAAAACTGTTCCCGCTCATAAATGGATCGAGAACCAGAAGGCACAGTTTTAAAGTGTTTTGCAAAAGAAGCAAATGCAAGGTAAGAACAAACTTTTTCACACAGTGAGTAGTTAGGGTTTGGAATGCACTGCCTGGAAGTGTGGTGGAGGCAGGTTCAATTGAGGCTTTCAAGAGGGCATTGGATGATTATTTAAATAGAAACAATGTGCAGGGTTAAGGGGAAAAGGCAAGAGACTGGCATTAAGTTAAAATGCTCAGATAGCCGGTGCAGACACGAAGAGCCAAATGGCCTCCTTCTACACCGTAACAACTCTGTGATTCTGTGAACTCACAAGATGCAGCTAGATGCCTCAGTACAGGCACATACTGCTCAATGTTCTTCCTGAGCTTGTGTTAAACACATAGGGCAGAAATTTTCTCTTGTCTGGGGGGCGTGCACCTGACCTGAGTGAGTAAAATAGTGCGCGATGAAGTCGGATGAGCGTCCCGATGTCATCATGCACTTTCGCAATATTTCGCTTGGTGGTTGGGCGTGACAGGCGGCAGGGCACCCGCTGACAATTAAGATGCCTATTAAGGCCCTTAATCAATTAATTAAATTGGATTTTTCGCTGCCCATCCAACCATTCGGTTGGCTGGTGGGCGAAAAGGCCAAGCGGCCTTTGGGTTTTTTATGAACCCTCATCCAGGGCGGGACGAGGTTTCCAACTGGAATTAACAATAAAATAAAAACGTTGAAATCTCATTTATAACATGTCCTTGCTCATGTGACAGAGTCTCATGAGGGGACATGTTTTTAACATTTTTAAATTCTTTGTTTATATTTTTAAAATCTTTAGCTCCCTGAGGCAGCTATGTGCCTTCAGGGGTCTTTCAGCGCACGCAGCCCCGCGCATGCGCAAACATCCATGCTCGCCCTCCTCCCGCCCCCACCCAGGCAGTGCTGAACATCGCAGCGCGTGATTCACGCTGGCTGGCTGTTAATTGGCCAGCCAGGGTGAAATCACGGTCAGAGCCTGATCGCGGGCAGCAGTCGGTTTCAAGACTGCTCCCGGGCCTGCCCACCTCGCCCGCCAGACAAGGTAAAAATCCTGCCCATAGCATTCACAAATTACATTTGTAGAGGGTTCAAAGTGGGTCTTCAAGGCCTCCAAAATTTTAGATGTCTGGCTTTTCTGCCGCTCAGTAAGGTCTAGGGTACAATGCAGCTTGTAGCATTCTTTCCCCAGCACTGATAACAGAGTTGCTCCTCTTCGTTATTCTGGTTTCCGGTTCAACTCTATGGCAATCTCGGAATTCTGCCATTGAGACTGGAGCAATTGCCAAGTTCCTGTCAAATCTCCCATCATGTCCATAGGAGCAGGTATTGGAAAATTCAATGCCATAATGACTCACCCAGCTGCTAATGTCCTGTAGCAAGTTGTAGATCGAAGTTTTAATTGTTCTCTGTTTTTTTTTTATATCTGCTGCTCTCTTACAGCTATAAAACTCCACTCAATCCCAGCTATTCACTTCTGACACTTGTTCCATGTGGTGTGGAAGATGACTACAGCCCAAAAGCCTCTATTTACGTATAATTATTTCAAAGGCCACGTGGAAATGGCAAACCACAGTATACAAAAGTATTTCTCCAAACAGCCTGCAAGTAGATATAGAAAGGTTGTTGATTACCACTCCATTCTCCATGGAAATGAATTGCAGCAACATATGAAAAGTTTGCTTTCCACCAAGTTTCTCACAGAGCTAAGATGCCAGCAGCTAGAAGAGTGGCCTAGTTTTTAACTTCCTCCAATGTTTCTCCTTCCCCTCCTTTCCTGGAGACAAGACTATAATGTCTCTGTGAAGATGTGGAGAGGGGACAGCAGAGTTCTGGTGTACAATCCAGTTGGCCATTCACACTATGCACCTAGACAGTGAGCACCAGTGGGTTACTTGTGTGTGCAATGTAGGTCAGGGTGTTGAGAGTGGGAGAAGCAGGAAAAGAGGGATCACTAGATAGTGAACAAGGGCAGAAATCCAAGACCAACTATATCATATTGGAATTGACTAACTTCTCTTAAAACTCCAGTTTGCATAGTTCAGTACTAATCTAAGTAATGAATTTACTTGATATAATGGAGTTGATCTCAGTATTATTGCTATTTAACTTTTCTGCCTGCTTGGTCAGTCCAATTCATTCGATTTCCATGTTGGTCCCGGTATTAAAAAACTTGGCTTATAGTTTAAAATAAACAATATAGAATTTTAACATTAAAATACTTTTTGCTTGCAAAGTGTTCCTCACTTGTCTCTCTGGTTTTCTAATGAATTTCTAATAGTAGCTACACTTCTAAATTACTTTATTGGCTGTGAAACACTTTGGGATATCCTAAGGGTGTGAATGGTGTTTTAGAAATGCAGGCTCATTCTCAATCTGTAAACCTTTTCAGAATATATAGTGTACAGTGATTGCTGTCTGTACTGTCTACAGGAGGCACTGCGGTGACTGAGCAAGCATCTTTAAAACTTGAAACCCCCAGCGTCTAGAAGGACAATGGCACTGGCTGGAAGCACCAACACCTCCAAGTCACACACCATCTCAAAGTGGACATTTATCACCATTCCTTCATGCTTGCGAGGTTAAGTTCCTGGAATTCCAATCAAACAGCACTGCAGGAGTACCTTCACCACATGGACTGCAGCGGTTCAAAAAGAAGGCCCACCAAGTGCTCAAAAATAATTAGGGATGGAGGATAAATAGTGGCCTTGGTAGAGACACCCACATTGCAAAAATTAATTAAACCAAACAATGACTGTAGTCTAGCATCATGATATTATCACATGTCGATGAGATAATAATGCTTTGACATGAGGCATTAGACACTACATGATACCAGTACAAGCAGCATGAATGACTGAAATTTGAGTTTGTAGATTTGGGAGATAGACTGTCCTGAACTCTAAACACACTAATGTGTGCACATTACCTTTGCCCTACTGTATTGAAAATAAAACCCATCACACATGCTCCCACTGTCAATTATTTCCCAACACCTTAGGGCTGGGCTTTACACTCCCCAGTCTGTGGGTTTGAAGGTGGGAGCACTCATAAAATCCAGCATGTGGCTTAGCTGCCACTTACTCTCCAGCAGCCAACCTGTCTCAAATTTTACAGGGGCGATACAGGCATCGGGCAGCCCAATTAATGACCACATAAGGGCCTCATTCCACCCCCCCCCCCCAGCTATTTGACCTGCGGCAGGTGGAGTTCCATGCCATGGGGGAAGCTCAGCAGCTTTGGCGATGGGTGGCGGAATCCTCCTTTCTGGGTGCCCTGTGTCCATCGGACGCACCCCCACCCACCCAAGGTCATCATTTCCCCTTTACCCTTTGCCCCAGCCTCTGAAATCTGGTCTTCCACCACCCCCCACACTCCTCATCAGGGCCTGCCAGTCTGACCCCAGTGATACCCTGGACTTACCGTAAGTCTGGTCTCCTCTTCATTGGGAATGCCTGCAATCCCAGCAGTGGCCACTGTTCCTGCCTGACACTGCTGGGGCTCCTGAGCTGCCGGCTATCCCAGCATTCAATTGCTGAGAGGCTGCCTTCACTATGGTGGCCGGGCTCGCCACCGATGTTTAGTCCAGCAGTGGGGGGATCAAGGGGCCCCTTAAAATCCAGCCCTTAAACTTCAGAAAATTCTTACCTTCCTCAGTTTCCCTTTGTTCTACAACCCTGCGGCTTTTAAAATCTAATCCTTGTGTTTCTCTGGAGTTACTTCATTTTTACTCTCCCTATTTTCAATCTTCATATCTTCATGTTGGTATCCAGGGCTACAGCAGCACATTTCTAATAATTTCAATAAAATATTGAGCACTGCCAGTTCCAATTCCAATACAATTGGTAAAGATGGTTAACATGACTTAAAAGTCATGGTTGCAACATCCTCTTCAGTCACCTAACACAAATCAAAACTGACATCCAATATCCTCAAAGTAGCAGATGCAACCATTTATGATGTCTTAACATCTGGAGATTTAAAATGAGCAAGGATCCAATATCCTCAATGCTCCATATGTAAGTGTTTATGATCACATCTGGAGTTGTCAAATTACTTAAGACTAAGGAAGTAATCAATGTATTTCTATCTGGCCCCAATTTGCACAGGGGTGGGGGGGGGGGGGAGGTTGCATATGCTTCTCATGGTTCAAAGTTCAAAGATCAACTTACCAAAGTTAAGACCCTTGTCAGATTTATCTACAACGATGGTCCATGATTTTTATAGCCAAATCTCAAGTCCAATGATAGAAGAAGTGTTCTCCTTTTGAAAAGTTTTTTAATGCAAATTTCAATCTGAGACAATTGGCTGCAAGTCCCCAACCAAACCAAGTAGATCATGAGCAACTCGCTACTGGGATATGCAGTCCCTAGAAGGAGATGAAGACTACAAAATGTCACTTTTACCTTGTCACCAGTCTTTGATTCCAATTGTGCTGAACTGATAAGTTTGCTTCACAAGATGAAAGATCCTGAATCCAGAATGAGAAAAAGTCAGCAATTAGTTTAGAAATACTTCCAAACTGGGTCAACACAAACATCTTTCATGTAAAGGTGTCACGATAATGGATAGTGGAACATTTGATGCACTCAGTGTCAGCCTTGAACACTCTTGGGTCTGGTACAGCATTTAGTTAGATACAAAGTAAAGCTCCAACTCCCCAGCTCGAACTATGCACCTTAACCCCAATCACAGAAGAGCACAATTTATGCACTTCAGGGTGACAGTTCAATTTCTCACACGTGCCAAACTTGTGGTCTCTCTGAAAAGTTGCCAAACTGTGTGCAGGTTTGTGCTGTGGGCTACAGCCATCAGGATCTGCATTGAGACAGGAGCTAACAGACAGTGGAGACTTTCATCCAGTCTGGATTTGGTTCAAAACTGGTAGCAGATCTTTCTCTATCCTTCCAGTTCTCATGGATCAATACACATCAGAACTGGTGTCAAAACTCCACATTCTAATACATACAGCCTAACCCAGTTGCAGAAGTACCCTGATTAGATAATTAAATCAAAACTTCACTCAATTTCATTTCAAAACAAACAAGCCTCACATACTGCAGTTGCTGCTGATGTATGTCTCTCTAACGATTCACAGGTACAGTTATACTTTTTCCCCTCTTGTTAGCTCTCAACTTGAGCTATTTAGTTTCTTTTTCTCTCCTGCATTTCCTCTTCCTGATTCTAGTGCTCTTCCTTGTACTTTCAATGCTCCTTAGCCTCCAATTGTAATTCTTCAGCCAAAAATGTCTTTTTTTTTGTCACTCTGACTGGTGTCATCTTCCCTCTGTCACCAGTTGTGCTAACTTAATCAGACTGGCATTAATAGCTCTCATGTAATCTGAGCATTTTATGTTTATCAGGGTTGGCTCACATTGCCATATATCTACTTTCCTAATAGCTAGCCTGATGGTTTTTGCATTTATTGTTTCACAGAATGTGAACACCATTGAAAAGACCAACATTTGTTGCCCATCCCAAATTGCCTTGCCTTCTTGAACCACTGCAGTCCACCTGGTTTAACTTTTCTTTGGTAATTTGGTACAACCAAGTGACTTGCTTAAAGGCCATTTTAGAAAACCCTTCCAGGTTTTATTAATTGAATTTAAATTCAACCAGTTGCCATGGTGGGTTTGAACCCATGTCCCCAGACCATTAATCCAGGCCACTGGATTACTAGCCCAGTGACATTACCACTACATCACCGTCCCATGTGTATGTCTTTAATCTCTCCGAAGATAGATGAGAAAATGGTTTGGCTGGATATGAATTATTAAACTGTTTTATGTCGCAGTAAATGAACATACAGATGCACTTCATTCAAATTGGTACAGCATAATAATGTTAAAATAGCAAACATGCTGTGCTCCCCCATATCAGTCGGTCTTCACACGACTTCTAATCTAGCTCATTACCTTAGAAAAATCCATAAAAACGTTTTCTTTAACCAAATACCTGGGAAGCATCCTGTTTCAAAAGTTTTTCCTCCATAGTAGAACTATTCAGTTTCTGCTGCACATTACAAAGTGGTCAGCAGATACTTTCATTGAAGGAAAGGGCAATTGGTGAAAGAGTGAAAGCAATTAAACACCACAAGTTTATATAGAGAGAAAAGAAAAATACTGCAGATGCTGGAAATCTGAAACTAAAAACAGAAAATGCTAGAAACACTCAGCAGCTCTGTCAGCATCTGTGGAGAGAGAAATAAGAGTTAACAATTTAGGTTGATGAGCTTGTTCTGATGAAAAGTCATCGACCTGAGACATTAACTCTGTTTCAGTCTCCAGAGATGCTGCCTGATCTGCTGAGCATTTCCAGCATTTTCTGTTTAAGAAGAGACACTGGTATTTCAAGCACTCCATGGCTGTGAGAAGGGAAGGTGGTAGATGTTATGTGCTCAAAGAGTACAATGCTTCTAGTACAATGCCTTTATTAGAACTGAATGAAGCATGGCTGCCCCCAGCCTGTGCTCATGACAGAGTCCACATGACTACAGCAAGCCAGGTAGGACCTTTAATACATGATTGAATTTCAATCCCAAACACTCCCCCTTTACATAACAAATAAAAGGCAAATTTGCATGCAATATCATGTGTAACTGTGCGTTACCCAAGTTACCCACTATACACCCAATGTTTTTATGCATTAATAAACTGTTCTTTGTTCTTGTCGGTCTCTGCACATGCACTGCATACATAGTCATTAAATTGTGCAGGTCTCTTAATGGTATGCGTACACACTGTCATTGGCTGTTCATCTGGGTGATGTCCTCTTTCCGGGGAGTGTCGTTCCCATGGCATTTGTTGTGGTAACTGTTGTTGCTCCATCTCCGTTATTGTGGGCCGGTGGATCTCTGGGGATGATGGCTGCCTGTGCTCTGTGCAGCAGATGCGATCCATCTTCCTGACTGGTCGCCTGCAGTGAAGGAACAGCTTCTCTAGTCATTTGTTTATCCCTGAGGTTGCACTGGTATATTTTTTCATTCATGTCTACTACGTACAATTGAGGTGACACCTGCTCTGCTCATGCCCCAAGTTTCCACGTGGGCTGATTCCTGTTGAGAGCATTGAAAGTTTGTACCCTGACTGAACCTCCAATGCTCAACTCTTTGGCAGTTTTGTCAAAATGAAATTTGGCTTTCTGCCATTTCACCTTGATTTTTTTCACTCATGTCTGTTACTGCTTCTGGCTTCAGCAGATTTTTGCTATTGGAAGAGTAGTTTGGGTGCAGCGTGATATTAATCTTTGGACTGGACTACGCTTCAAGCCTTCAGTCAGTATGTTTCTCGACTCAAGGATTGCCTTGTATACATCCATGCTAGATTTGCTCGATTTCTTGATGATTCCTTTGACAATTTTCACTGCCGCCTCAGCCTTGCCATTCAGCTTGGTCTAGAGTGAAGATGATGCATAATGTTGAATTTCCCAATCATTCATGAAGCGGCTGAATTCTTCACTCGTGAACTGAGGGCCATTGTCACTCACCACAATGTCAGGAATGCCATAATAAATGAAGTGTACTATCAGGCATTCTATAATCTCACTGGTAGTCATTTAAGTCAGCTGGTCCAATTCCCAGTAGTCAGGATAGTAGTCTACGCTGATAAGATAATCATTTCCTGCTACAGTGAAGAGGTCTACTCCCAGCTTCATCCATGGTTTGTCTGGGATATCATGCATCATCAGTGTCCCTCTAGCTTTCTTAGCTTGGTACTCATTACAAGCATCACACTAGCTGATGTGGTCCTTAATTTCATTACAAATTTTTGGCCAGTAGGATACTTCTCTAGCTTTGCTCAGACTCAGTTCAATTCCTTGATGACTTGCATGGATGTGCTTCAGCATCTCTTATCTCATCCCCTTAGGGATAATGATTCTAATTCCTTCATACAAGATGCCATCTTGGGCTGTCAGTTCATCTCTGTTTGCCCAGTATGCTCTTGTGACCGCAGGTGTGTCCTTGATGCTCTCAAGCCATCCTTTCATCATTATTTCTTGCAACCCTTGGAGAGCTGCATCCTGTTGGGTAGTTTGCTTGATTTGAGCAAGGCCATTGTCGGTCAGATTTAATGTCTCTGCTGGGTTGATGACTTCCAGGGCATGTCAAGCTGCTGCCTCATGTTGAATCTGGAAGATTTCACATTCTGTTTCAGCATCCTCAACTTTCATCATAGGGAGTGCTGCTCTGGAAAGCATGTCAGCAATGTACATTTGTTTCCCTTGCTTGTATGTCACATCCCAGATGATAGCTTTGTAAACAAGTAACATTCTTTGCACACACTTTGGAGCAGATAGTAGCAGTTTGAGGAAAATGCCTTGAAGTGGCTTGTGGTTGGACTCCACTGTCACTTTGTCTCTCCCAAGCAGGTATTGATGGAAATTCTCACAAGCAAAGGCAATAGCCAGGCACTCTTTCTCACTCTGAGCATAGTGTTGAGTATCGTGCCATCATAAAGCCGCAACCTGACTTTTGAGGGCTTCATTTTTGGATTGCCATGTTGAGCAGAGGTCCATGAAGGCTATGATGTTGCATGATGCACCAGTGTCTATTTGACACTTTATGTTCACTTGATGTTCTCCTTCTGCGGCCATCATTCTAACAGTAACAAACTATTTATCACATATAGACTTGATGGAGCCAACCTGTTATATGGTGTATAGTGATTTTTCAGACTCTTCAGCCAATGTTTCTCCAGTGACCACCTGTGTAGGCTTGTTGTGCTTCTTTCTAGCCAAACACTTGTGAACAAAATGATTCAGCTTCTTGCATTTAGAACACTGCTTTCCCACGCTGGACATGCCTTCTTTTCCTTTGTGTGATGTGCTCCGCAGTATTTGCATCCTGCCTTTTGTCCATGATCGTTCAGCTTTCAACCTGGAATGTCTATCAGCATAATGCAAAGCCTGGTGTGTTCTGCTATACATATGCTCTAGCTGACATTTTACAACCCCTGTGCTTTTGTACATATCGATCACTTTTTAAGAATAAGTTTCTCCTCTCTCAGTGGACTTGCTCTCACTGAAGGATCTCTTATGCCTAAGACAACCTATCTTTAATGAGATTATCTTTTAGTTACCCGAATTCACAGGATTCTGTGAGCTATGTTATTGCAGTCACATACTGATCGATAGACTCTTTTTTACCTTGAGCATTAATGTGAACACAAAGTGTTCATAAGTTACTTTCCCTTGGAGTTCAAAGTGTGCCTTCAACACTTTCAAGGTTTCTGTTGTCTTTTTTTTGCTCTTCAGAGAGATTTAGGGTGGAATATGATTTGTAGCGGTCTCGTCAACGCCCCTGACACCAACGGAAGAGGGGGCTCTGGAGATGGCTGAGCGTCAGCAGGCTCGCGGTAGCTGAGGGAGAGCTGGGAGCACACCTATAAAAGGGTGCATGCATTATTTGTATTGAAATTCAATCATGTGCTAAAGGTCCTACTTGGCTTGCTGTCATCATGTGATCTTTACCATGGGGTACAGGCTAGGGACAGCCATGTTACATTCAGTTCTAATAAAGCCATTGTACTAAAAGCACTGCACTCTTTGAATTTGTAACATGGTGTCAGAAGTGGAGCTGAGATTGAGTTTTGAAGTGCTAGAGAGAAGCCATAGCCACTGAACGAGGAACACAGAAATGTTCAGAACTGTAGAAAGCTGCTAAAATAAAGCCACTCAAAAGGAAAGCAAACAAACTACAAGTAAGTCACTGGGTGAGTCAAAATGGCTGTTAATTTTCCTCTCCCAAAATGAAATGTCGAAATGAAAGGCGATATACAGAAGAACTGGCAGTTTTTCCTCTTGCAATGGCAAACCTACAAGATTACAACAGATATAATTAACAAGCTGGAGAAAATATGAGTGGCAACACTTTTAAAACTTGGGGAGAGATGGCCAGCCCAGTTCCACCCCTCCACCCCCACACCCCACATGGCTCTTTTTCCCTGCAATGTGCAAAGCATAAGTGCCATGATTCCAAGCATTTCCCCCTGCAAAAGAGAAGCCATTGTGTCATGTAACACTTCTCAGATCGGGATTTTCTGGCCCAGCGCAGCGAGTCATGCCACAGCCGATATGGCAAGCCAGCCAAAAGTCCACTGATTTCAGCAGGACGGGAAGATCTCACTGGCAGAAGGGGCCAGAAAATCCTGCCCAATTTGTGGTAGTGCCATTCTCATTTCTTCCACGAGCGATGATGTTAACACATCCTTTGATCATGAGTGGACCAAGGAACATTGTTGTTGGGACTTGTTATCATTGCATCATTGCAATACAGAGACCATCTGAGCTCACTAGTCCCTCAAGTGTGTCACATGTGGAGTTAACACCACTCACCTTCTCAGACCTCAGGAGCTTGTTGAAGCGCTTGCTGCTCTCCACCCAGGCTCTCTGCACACCTCAAGCCATACCTGCTTTGGCTGTGTTGCTGGCCTCCTCCTCCCGCTCCTAGGAAACAATAGTTGCCTGTGGGCCCTTACCACCTCCAATATGATCTCAAGGGATCAGTCATTGAATCTTAGGAATGTCTTTCCACCCTGTGCCTCCATCCTGTTCCTCCTTTACATTCCTCACAGTCAGCACAATCACTTTGCATGCAGCCAAAGTTATGACTGGTTATGGTGGATGCCTGCAAAATTGACCACTCAACTTCCTTTTCCTGCCTCCCGTCCTTAATCGGATGGCGAACGCAGAGGCAGCCTGTTAATTGGCTGCCTCCCATTAGATCCAGCTGACTGTCGGACATCACACACAGAAATAGTCCCAGCCCATGAGAAAAAAGCAATGTTGGTAAGATTCCGCACGATGAGTTCAAATCCCACCATGGCAGTTTGAGAATTTGAATTCCATTTGAAAAATCTTCAAAAAGCTAAAGAAAGGTAGATTGCATTATTAGTAAAATGTGGCATGTTAGATTGTTGTAACAACACAACTGCTATACTAATATTTCTTAGGGAAGGAAATCTGCTGTCCTTAACCAATCTGGCCTAGATGTGACTCCAGTCCAAACTAATGTGGATGGATGGCTCTTAGCTACCCTGTGAAGTGGCCCAGCAAGCTACTTAGTTTTATCAAACTACTGCTGATTCAAGAAGAAGGCCCAACACCAATTTCTCAATGCAACTGGTGATGGGCAATAAATGCCAGGCTTGTCAGTGATGCTCACATCCTGAAAATTATTTCAAAGCATTGAATTACCTAATGCAGATAATACTGCAAATTGGAAACTTAGGGACAAAGTTGGAATGATCAGATCATTAATAAATACAGATACAAGGATGACAGAGTGGAAAAGACCAACTAGTGCGTCAGGTCTGTCCTCAGCAATCATGTTGCAATTAAGCACCATGATTCCCAATGCTCCCACAATGTAGTTTCCTGAGAAAGGCAAGAAAATAGTGGGAGTATAAGACCCTAGGCCAATTCAGGGGGAAAGAAGTTTAGGAAATTTGAATTAAATGACTTGCAATTAATAAGTGAGCTGTACCCTGGCAAAGTTAGTGAAATTACTTTTCTTTGAAGTAATACGGTACTGTTTCATCATCTGCATTGCTCTCACGGTTAATGCTTTATTCAGATGTAAGTAATTAATCATTCCATCTGGCCTTAAGCAGCAGTTAAGAATAGTTGTGCAGATCACAAGGTTTTGTGAGGTAGGAATCTCTTCCTGTGAAGAATGTTCCAACAAATGATTGATTTGAAAAACTCGTTAGATTGTGAATCTTTCTAGTTATCTCTGGCTGCATATGCACATTCAATCCCAGGCCTTCACTTTGAAGAAACTTGCCAACAGATATTCAAATCAAAAATGCTCAAACTGAATGTGCTTAGAAGTGTTTACTGGGGCATTTTGAAAGGAATTTTATTGCTGCTGGAACAGTTAGATCTTTTCCAGAACAAGCACATTGGAGCCGTAATGAACTCCACAACACAGGGGAGTCCAATCCTTTTGCCTTTGTGGGCTATGTTGATGAGGATTATGGAGCCCCAAGGACCACATTTACACTTTAATTCTCATTAATTTGTATGAATCTCAAGTTGCTGAAACAAATAAATCCTAGGATGTATCCACTATTGAGAAAACAGAGGCTCAAAACAATGTTTTCCAACCCTCCAAATACACACAAAATTTCAAATTGAGTAACATAGAGAATAAGGGTGAAGCTTAGTAGGGCTGAGTTGCCTATGCTTTTGATGCCAGAATGTCAGAGCCTGGATGGCACATGGGACTCACAGCCCAAAGTTTGGACACACACATCTCCTTATACACATCCAGTGGGCTAATTAAGAGCAAGATGGCTTTGACATTTAAGCTCCCGGTATTTTTTTGTTTGATTTCCTCTTCCTACTGTCCTGACGTTGCTGATTCTTGTTAGTCTGTGAACCCAGAGGCAGGAGCCATTCTTTAATAAATAAGCCAGAGAGACATTCTTCAGGGATGAGCTGAGATAACTATTGACTTCCCTTCTCCACCGTAGACCATCTTCCTAAACCCCTCTACTCTGCCTCCGCCATTCTCACCTCCAACAACGAGCACGAACACCATGTGGATTTCTTTGTCACTAAGGTTGAAACCATTCATTCAGCTGCCTCTGCTGTTTCCTCCCTCCTCCAGCCTACCAAGTCAAACTTCTCCTAAGTTTCCCTCCTTGTCCTAGTCATGAACTCAAATCTTTCTCTACTTTATCTCTAATATCTCTTGTCCTTGCCAAGCTCATCTTGTCCACAAGACCCATTGCCTGTTCTATCTGCCCTGTTCTCACCAAGCTACTACGTTTCACGTCCTGTCAACTGATATTGTTAACAGTTTCCTCTCCTCAGTTACAGAGTCCTCTCCTTCAAATCTGCCATCAACACCATCCTCCTCAAATACCCCATCTTTAATCCTTCTGTCGTTGCGAACTACTAACCCATCTCCAACCTCCCTTTCTTGTCCAAAGGCTTTGACCATTGCTTCGCCTCCCAAATGCATGCCCATCGAAAGTGAAAATTACACCCTATGTGACTGTGACCATGGTAAGCTATCCCTCCTAATCCTTCATGACCTATCTGCAGCCTTCGACATGGTTAACCATACCATTGTTCTCCTAGATCAGTCCTCCATCGTCCAGCTGGGTGCGACTGCCCTCGTCTCGTTCCATTCATATCTATCCAGTCATAGGCAGAGAATCACCTGTCATGATTTCACATCCCGCTCCCACACCATTACTTCTGGAATCCCCCCAAGGATCTATCCCTATCCCATTCCTATTTCTCATCTCCATACTGCCCCTCAGCTTCGGAACAGTGTCAGGCTCTAAGTTGACAGTGGTGAACACTAACTCACTGTCTCTGGTTTGTCAAGCTGCTTCTCTGACACCCAATACTAGATCAGCAGAAACGTCCTCCAATAAAATATTAACCAGACTGAAGCCATTGTCTTTGGTCCCCGCCAAAAACTACACTCCCTAACCATCAACTCCATCTCTTTCCTTGGCCTCTGTCTAAGGCTGGAGGATGCTGTTTGCAATCTTGGGTCTCATTTGGCCCTGAAATGAGCTTCCAACGCCAGGACTACTCCATCACTACGATTGCCTACTTCAACTCCTGTACCATCACTCATCTCTGCCCCTACTCAGCTCATCTGTTGCTGAAACCCTCATTCATGCCTTTGTTACCTCTAGACTTGACTATTTAAATATTCTCCTGGCCGGCCTCCCACTTTGTATCCTCTATAAACTTGCGTTCATCCAAAACTTGGCTGCTTGTATCCTAACTTGCATCAAGTCCAGTTTATACATCATCTCTGTTCTACTTTGGCTCACTGACCTATATTTTCTCCTGGACTGTCAATCCCCCGATAGTAAAATTCTCATTTTTGTTTTTAGGTCACTCCATGGCCTCGACCCTCCCTTTCTCTGTAACTTCCTCCATCCCTACAATCCTGTGAGATCCCTACCCTCCTCCAATTCAGTCTTATTCCGCTACCCTGTATTTCCACTATTGACAGTTGCACCATCAGCTGCCTAGGCCCTAAACTCTGGAATTCTCTCTCTAAACCTCTCAACATCTCTACCTCTCTCTCGTCCTTTAAAATTCTCCATAAAACCTACCTCCATGGCCATGCTTTTGGTCATTTATACCAATATTTCCTCATATGGCTTGGTGTCAAATTGTGTTTGATAATCATTCTTGTGAAGCACCTTGGCATGAATGCAAGTTGTTTTTGTTGTTGTAGGTAGTGTGTTCTCAAGCTATTCTCGATATACTTGAGCTCATTTAAAACTCTGTTGCTCATATCCTAACTCACAACAATTCCTGTTCACTTATCACCCCTGTGCTCACTGACCAACTTCTCCATCCAATGCCTCAAATTTTAAATTCCCATCCCTGTGTTCAAATCCCTCCCTAGTGTCGCCCTCCTTATCTCTGTAACTTCCTCCAGCCCTAAAATCTTCCAAGAGCTCTGTATTCCTCTAGCCTCTTGTGCATCCCCAAATCCTTTGCCCCACCACTAGTAATCGTTCCTTCAGCTACCTAGGCCATTAGCTCTGGAATTCTCTCCCTAAACTTCTCCACCTCTCTACCTCTTTCTACCCCTTTAAGACGCTCCTTAAAACCTATCTCTTCAATCAAGCTTTCAGTCACTCCTCCTAATATCTCCTTCTTTAGCTTGATATCAATTTTCTTCTGAATGTGCCTCTGTGCAGTGCCTTGGGAGGTTTTGCTATGTTCGAGGCACTATATAAATGCAGATTCTTATTATTATTCAACCACGAAGTATCACAATAAATTGAAACCAGCACGGATCGTAATAAATGAAAACCAGTACGGATTTGTTACAGGCAAATTACGTTTGACTAACTTGCTTTGTTTTTTTCATGAAGTAACAGAGAGGGTTGATGAGGGCAGTGTGGTCAATGTTTTGTATATAGACTTTCGAAAGGCAGTTGATAAATTACCACACAAAAATCTTGTTAGGGATATTGATTAAAGTGGCAGTGGCTATTTGGATATGAAATTAGCCGAGGACAGAAAGCGGAGTGCAATGCTGAACAGTTGTTCTTCAAACTGGAGGAAGGTATTTTCCTGTAGTGTATTTTCCAAGGGGTCAATTTTAGGACCACTCACTTTTTGATATATATTAATTACCTAGACTTGGATATACAGAACATTATAAACAATGAGGATAGAAACAGGCTTCAGAAGAATATAGGCTGATGAAATGGACAGACATGTGACAGGTGAAACTCAAAGCAGAGAAGAATGAAATGTTAAATATTTGTTGAAAGAATGAGGAGAGGAAATATAAACTAAATGGTACAATTTTAAAGAGGGTACAGGAACAGAGAGAACTGGGGGAATATGCACACAAAACTTTTGAAGGCAACAGGACAAGTTTAGAAGTAAGTTGAAAAGCATTCAGGATCCTTGGCTTTATAAATAGATTTGTTAAACATTGGCTAGACCCCAATTGGCGGAATTGTCCCCAGATCTGGGCACCACACTTTAGAAAGGATGTCAAGACCTTGGAGACTGTTCAGAGGGTATTTACTGGAATGGTACCAATAATGAATAACTTCAGTCATGGGGAGAGACGTGAGGAACTGGATTGTTCTCCTTAGACCAGAGAAAGCTAAGAGGAGGTTTCATAAAGATGCAAAAAAATCATGAAGCATTTTAATAGAGTAAATAAGGAGAAATTGTTTTCAGTGGTAGGAGAGACAATAACCACAGGTAATTGGCAAAAGAGTCAGAGCCAAGGAAGGGAAGAAAATATGCACTTGGGTTCTGATGACCTCAAATGAACTGCCTGAAAGGGTGGTGGAAACAGATCCAATAGTG
The DNA here is from genome assembly GCF_964194155.1 of Cetorhinus maximus. Classification (NCBI taxonomy): domain Eukaryota; kingdom Metazoa; phylum Chordata; class Chondrichthyes; order Lamniformes; family Cetorhinidae; genus Cetorhinus; species Cetorhinus maximus. Next base: position 174,328,114 of record NC_135881.1, on the reverse strand, counting down.
ACTTTCAAAAGGGAATTGGATGAATACTTGAAGGAGAAGGATTTGCAAGGGGAAAGAACAGGGGATTAGCATGCAAATCTTGGCTGCATGGTTTTTGTCTATAATCCAGTGGTGCAGAGGCCAAATTGTACATTCAACAAGATGTATTTGTAGAGTGGGTAAGATAAGATGTATTTTTTTGGGATTGAGATAGTCCAACAGAAATTGTCAAAGTTAGACTGTGGCCAATTATTATATAGTTCTGTTTCTATGCTGTACATGTAGATGCATACATTTCTTGGCTCAGAATAAAACGGTGCAAGGAAACAGGACAGAATTTTAAATTATTTTACTGTCACCTCATTACATGCCATGTGTGTTCTTTTATAATATTTCTGGCTAAAAATGAAAGCTGTGTCACTCTTACTGTTTCTTTTTTCATTAAAGCCATGTAACCCTGAACTTGGCAATTTTAACAGTAGTGTAAAGCAGAAGAATGCATGGTTGATTTGATATCCAAGGGAACTGAAAGCATAGCGCATCATTATTTAATCCATAGGTGCTAAAACTGTGCAAGAATGAGTCTGGCAGTAAAGAAAGAAAGATTTTGCATTTATATAGCATGATCTCAGGAAATGCCAATGTACTTTAACACACAATTAAGTACTTCATTTTGAAGCATAATCACTGTTGCTCTGCAGGAAACACAGAGCCAATTTGTGCATAGTAAGGTCTCACAAACATCACCGTGATAATGGCCAGTTAGTCTATTTCAGTGATGGCGTTTGAAGGATAAATATTGACTCAAGCACAGGAAGAACTTACCTGCTCTTCTTTGAAATAGTGCATGGGACCTTCCACCTGAAAAGGCAATGAGAGCCTTGGTTTAACATCTCATTTGAAAAATGGTATTCCCAACAGTGCAGCACTCCATCGGTAAGGAGTGTCAGCCTAGATTTTGAGTTCAGGTCCCTGCCTCGGGACTTGAGCTTTTGACTCAGGAAAGTGTGCCACCAACTGAGGGACACAGAGGTACAGGAAGGTTAGCAGCACTTGGGAGTGTGAAGGAAGCAGCAAGAGATGGGGTGGGGAGTGAGACCCATGACCTGAAGGTCTGATGCATGGCACCTCAGCTGATGAAGTTCAGGCAGCAGCAGAACCTGAGAGAACTGGTACAGGAATGTGTTCTGGAGGGAGTGGGGGTGACTCAGTCAGAATTTTCTTTGACCAGGTACAAAATAGCAGGCAGCCAAGACGGGGAATAATGAGATCTCTCACAAATGCACAGCTGTGTAAAAACAATGAAAGATGTGCCCAGATTCAGGTGCCTGATGGTATGGTTACCAATTATGTTTGGTTCTGTTCCTGAAAGTTTCATAACACAAGCTCCTGCCTCCAACCACCCCGCCCAAAGTGTTTTTTCCCACCTGCAATACTTTTATAACTAATAAATGAAAGTGTTCAAGAAAATGAAAATAATATTCCATATTTTTATACCCCTATGATATTTCTTATGGGGCTGCTCACAGCATTGCCTAGGAGATTAGTTTGTAATTCATGGAGACCCCAGGACAATGTTACTTTAGGGGTTATACAGTCAGGAATGACGAACAGTGGAGATGGCTGTTAGAGTGCAATCTGAGCCAATCAATCAGGACCAGAAATACAGATGATTCTGATTGGCCCCAAGTTAATTGTTTTTGATATTTGATTAGTTTCTGCTGTTTGGAATCTAATTAGTCAAAGGTACGCCCATTAACAAATAACAGCCTTTCATCTCATAAGATGATGATGGTTTGTGCCATCATCCAGCATCCGCAGTAGCTTTTAGCTTTTTGTTTTTATCTCTATGGTTTGTGCCATGATGGTCAACTCTGTGTTAAGCCTCTCTCCTGTGTTGCATTAATGCTCTGCAGCAAAACTGGAGTGTCCTCTCCAGGGTGCAAACCCAGGTAAAATTTATGGAGATCCTGGGGTACCCAAACACCAGAGTCCCCCTCTCAATCTCTCTGTTGAGTCCAATTAAGGAACGCAAAGCCCTACATTTGGCATCAGTTTGGTTGAATGAGTTTCCAGAAAGATGACATATTTAGGCACCAGTCCACCTTTGGGCTCCACTGCATATTTTTTGCCAGTGTTTACTCCCTTAGCCTGCACCAAGGTATCCACAAGGCAGTGGAACTATTCGCCCATGGCTGGGAGTTTGGATCATGAGTGCCAGGGCGTGTCCACATGCCGACGTGCCCACACACTGCATGTCTGGGGGCCAAATTTCCCCCAAGTGCCTCTGAAGCTTTAGCCTGGGGCTGAGGGACCCAGTTTCTGTGTGTCGCCATGAGGAAGCACAGGTGAGGACTTGCCAATGGAGAGGCTATATATTGACAGGGTGCTAGCCAGCGGTGGAGGCTGAAAATGAGAAGCAAACACAAAAGCGGAAAACATACTAACTCTCTTTACCCAACACAAGACACGTCACATCGACATATTGGACCTGTTGCCCACTAATGTAGTATCGCAAAAGGGACAGACACAAGATTTCCATTAATATAAATGTATGAAGTATAGAAAATGCAGGAAATACATATTATATAAAGAATATACAGTATGTAAACTTATGACCCTTAATTCTGATGTAGCTGAAATATTAAGCTTTCCTTTCCTGACAAGATATATTGTGTATGTACAGTGATTACAGTTTTCTCTCTAAAATATACGATTCAAGACTTGAAGACTATGCAGATTAACATGACCCATTCCTGGTTTAATACCCCTGCTGTCTGACATTACATTTTGCTTACAATCATGCTGATTGTCAATATTAAACTCCTCACAGCCTACTATCAAATGCGTATCATTGCTATAAAGGCAAGAATTGGAGGGAATAAACAGTGTCAATAATGTAATCAGCGCACCCTCATTTCCCAAGACTTTAGGTGATAACCTCCAGGTATTTGGAACTAATGATTATAAATACCAACTCTTTAGCACTTGAACTGTGTGTTGTTTTGTTCATTTGGGACATAGGATAAAGTACTGTTTGTAAACACCAGACAGGATCAGAAGCTGTGAACCATATATAACCAAGGCAGCACAAAAGTGCTGTTCCCACACTGTCTCCATGAACTACTGTTGATTTTTGTTCATCCCAAATCCAAACACAGCTACTTTTCTCACATGGTGCAGAAATGTTTAACATACAATTAGGGTTGCCAACTCACCAGGTTTGTCCTGGTGTCTCCACAAATTAAAGATTGATTTCCAGGGCACTGCTGCAAGCAGTCAGGAGAAAAAAAATCATAGGGGTATTAAAAAAACGTATCATCTTTTCATTTTCTTTTAACTTAAAAGATGTGAAAAACATTGGCCATGAGGAAAAAGGCTGATTGGGCAGGACAGTTGGAAGTCAGGGATACATCCAAGCAGAGTTGGCAAGTTTTGGCAACCATACATATATTGCCCAACATGTGTAATGCTAGAACAACATTGTGTATCATGGCAGCATTACATTGCATTACAATAGTGATTACTCTTCAAGAGTACTTTATTGGCTGTAAACAGCTTTGGGACATCCTGGGATTGTGACAAGTGCGAAATAAATGGAAGTTTTTTCTTTCTTCTTTCTATATATTTGTCTACCCTGCCCTCGCCACCTTTGCTATCCATGTTTATTCTTTGTGTGCAGTTTCATTTGTTTAATCTTCTTTGTGATGTTTTTCATTAAATTAGTCTTGGACAATTTCCTCTGCACTTGAAACTCTCCACTTCTTCAATAGAAATAGGTTAAATCTACAACAACTTATTTCACTGCCATCAATGAAGAACCACTGAAGAAAGCAGAGACCTCCATTCCCTTTCAGAAGCTTGAATTATGGTGCCTAGGTCTCCTGACTTTAAAAACAGCATTTCTTAACAAATTTATCAACACATCAAGCTGTACAGCCACATCACATCACACGATAAACTCTGATAAAGGCAGACATTATCAGGTGTGCAGTTTCATTGTACACCATTAGCAGAAACAAGCAAAGAAAACGAAAAGCCAGAAGTTTGTGGTGTGACTATGGTTATGTGCAAATTGAGTGAATGAATCTCATGCCATTAGCATTGGCAGGGTCCTTTCACAATAATGAAGGATCGGACTGCTCGCCACCCGCGTCCAGAGGTTAAGTCGGCCAGAAGTCCCATGCCAGCCCAACTTGCAGCCATAACGCACTGTGGGTGAGCTAAATTGGTGAATAGTGGGACATCTGGCCCTCACTTGGGAGGGAGTCCCGCCCCCAGGAGCTGACAGCCAATCTGAATGGCTGGCAGCTCCATCACTCCCAGCAGCACCAGAACTCAGTTGTGGGCACTGCTGGGACTGCAGGAAGAAGGCCCAAGGATGATCATGGATGTCCAGAGGAGTTAAGTCCTAGGGCGGATTTTTACGGCCCCTTCCACCAGCGGGATTTTCCAGTCCCCTCAAAGTCAATAGAGTTTTGAACGGATCACCGTATTTTCTGGCCCCGTCCCTGCCACGATGGGACCATAAGATTCTGTCCCTGGAGTGTTAGGGTGGGGAGGGATCCAGAGCCTGGGAAGAGTGGAGAGATGGCTGAAGGTGCCGAGTTCTGTTGGGCAGGCAGTGCGGATGGAAGGCGGGGTGACATCTGAGGGGAGGGGTGCCCCGATGCACCTCCAAATGAGGTGCCCATTGCTTAAGTGACCGTGCTGTGTGCAAATTGGCGGCCATATTTTTAATTCATTCATAGGATGTGGGCTTCGCTGGCTAGGCATAAATTTATTGCCCATCCCCAATTGCCTTTGAGAAGGTGGCAGTGAACTGCCTTCTTGAACTGCTGCAGTCCATGTGGTGTAGGTACACCCACAGTGCTGTTAGGGAGGGAGTTCCAGGATTTTGACCCAGCAATACTGAAGGAACAGTGATATATTTCCAAGTCAGGTGAGTGACTTGGAGGGGAAATTGCAGGTGGTGGTGTTCCCTTGTATCTGTTGCCCTTGTCCTTCTAGAGGGTAGAGGGTGCAGGTTTGGAAGGTGCTGGCACAGGAACTTTGGTGAATTGCTGCAGTGCATCTTATAGATAATACACAATGCTGCCATTGTGCCTCAGTGGTGGAAGGATTAAATGCTTATTGTGGTGAATGGGGTGCCAGTCAAGTGGCTGCTTTGTCTGGGATGGTGTCAAGCTTCTTGAGTGTTGTTGGAGCTGCAATCATCCAGGCAAGTGGAAGGTATTCCATCACACTCCTGACTTGTGACTTGTAGATGGTGGACAGGTTTTGGGGAGTCAGGACGTGAGTTACTCGCTGCAGGATTCCGAGCCTCTGTCCTGCTCTTGTAGCCACGGTGTTTATATGGCTGATCCAGTTCAGTTTCTGGCCAATGGTAACCCCCAGGATGTTGATAGTGGGGGATTCAGCAATGGTAATGCCATAGAATGTCATGGGAAGTGGTTAGATTCTCTTTTCTTGGAGATGATCATTGATCATTGCCTAGCACTTGTGTGGTGTGAGTGTTACTTACCACTTGTCCGTCCAAGCCTGGATATTGTCCAGGTCTTGCTGCATTTGGACACAGACTGCTCCAGTATCTGAGAAGTCACGACTGGTGCTGAACATTGTGCAATCATCAGCGAACGACCTCACTTCTGGCATTATGATGGAGGGAAGGTCATTGATGAAGCAGCTGGGCCTAGGACACTACTCTGAGAAACTCTTGCAGTGATGCCCTGGAACTGGGATGATTGACCTCCAGCAGCCACAACCATTTTCCTTTGTGCTTAGGTATGATTCCAACCAGCAGTGAGTTTTCCCCCTGATTCCACTGACTCCAGTTTTGCTAGGGCTCCTTGATGCCACATTCGGTCAAATGCTACATTGATGTCAAAGGCAGTCACTCTCACCTCACCTCTGGAGTTCAGCTCTTCTGCCTATGTTTGAACCAAAGCTGTAATGAGGTCAGGAGCTGAGTGGCCCTGGCGGAACCCAAACTGAGCATCAGTGAGCACATTATTGCTAAGCAAGTGCCACTTGATAGCACTGTTGATAAGCCCTTCCATCGCTGGGGTAGTGAAAGATGCTATATAGTATTTTCTTCCTTTGAAGAGTATAGTTTACAGAAAGGTTGTTTCTCCTAAAATCGAAACTCCAGGGCCCAGAAATTTGGCCGCACCTAATTCTAAGCACCATAGCTGCAGAGTGTTAACAGCTTATGCTCAAGTGGGGAGGTGCAAGGAGACCCAGATTTTGGGTCTCTAACCTGATTATAATGTAAATTGCTCCTCAGTGGGATCCTGTACAGGTTAGTGCTCCAATTTCCAGGTTAGTGATTGGGTTGGATCTCGGGAATCTGGAAGAACAACAGGTGAGTTTCAGAGGCCATGGTCAGGTAGGGAGATCACAGGCTTCAGGTATACAGCTGTGGATTTTGTCTGGGATTGATAGGAAGATCACGGACCTCAGCTATACTGTTGGCGAGTTGGGACTGTTGTGTGGAATAGATTGAAAATCACAGACCTCGGGGCTCCTGTTGAGGGGTCAGTAGCACTGTCAGGGATCGAGTCGTATGCAGACTTTGGTAGTATTGTTGAAGTTTTCAGGAATGCTGTCGGCACAGGGCTTTGAGGTTGTGGACAGGGTCGGCGAGCTCAGGGGGTCAGGAGAAAGATTTCAGATCTCGAGACCAGAAACTGCAGTGATTATGATAAGCACTTGCGTATTTTTCACTTATTTGGCGTTTAGCATTGATTTTTTCAGGGATAATCAGCACTGGCACTGGCTGCCTCAAGGCAAACCAAAGTTGCGGCAGAGAACAGAAGCAGGCATTAGGTTCCTTATTTTCATATGCAAGCCTGCTCCCACCAATAATTTCACTGCTAAGTTTCAAAAAACTTTTAGATCTCACTTAATGTTGGTCAGTTAATTAGCAATCAATCAGATGAGTGTTTGATAAAATAACTGGATGCAAAATTGGAATTGGTAACATGCATTGTTTGGGTGCTAGGGGTGTGGTTTGGGGACCAAAATGGTGTCCGATATTGCGAATGGTGCAGCACGTCATCTTAGTAAAGGACAGCTATGTGTTCTTATTGCCTTTTGGATCCCAAATATTGGTTAATTCCTCATTTTCATATTTAAAGCTGCAATCCACCTTCTTGGATCAGGCTGGCAGCCCAACCGACTTCTAGCTTCAGTTACATTAGGAAATGGTAGGTTTGTGGGTGGGTTTGGGTGGGAAGCTGGGGTTTTTTTTACTTTAAACCCCCAACATCCAACCCAAAGCCGCCCATTTATTTTCAGTTAAAATATCCCCCATTCTAACACGTGAAGGCCATTCAGCCCCTCAAGCCTGTTCTGCTGCCACTCAATTAGATTATTGTTGATCTGTAGCTTTACTTCATCCGGCCATCTTGTTTCTGTATCCTTTCATACCCTTGCTTTACAAAAAATTATTGTTCTCAGTTCTGAAGTTAGCAATTGACCTGGAATCGACAGCGCTTTGGGGGAGAGAACTTCAGATTCCACAACTATTTGTGTGAAGAAGTGTTTCCTGACATCACCCTGAATGACATAGCTCTAGTTTTAAAGTTATGTCCCCTTGTTCTGGTCTCCCCTACCAGAGGAAATTTTTGTCTTCATCTACCCTATCAAATCCTCTAATCACCTTAAGCACTTCATTAAGATTATTCCTTAATCTTCTATGCTCAAGGGAATACAAGCCTAATTTATAACGAGACTCATGCTTGACATCAGAGTTAGTTTGAATGAGTTAGGTTAACAACATATTTAGTCATAAAAACGCAGCTACCATGCAATTCATGTTTGGAGAAGATTGACTTCAAACTGGTCAAGTCTACAGATTTTCACAGGATTAAAGGCAAGTTCTAGTAATGTGCTTTCTAGATTATTCTGATGAAGTTTCCCCTTAATACTTCACCAACTCTGCAAAGCCCTGATTACAGCATTAAATCCTTGCTGCTAGCAAATGATGTATAAACTGCCAGGGTTTATTATTCCACATCCACACAGGAGAATCTGTCAAACAATCAGCAAGTTTATCTTGTACAGCCTCGTGTCTCACATGGATCAAAATGTAAGCAGCAGATATTGTGAACTACAACGTGCCTGCACCACTGAGGACAATTACCCAATTTAGATTGCTTGGTTTGCAAGTGTTTCCAGTCAGACGACATCGATTTCACCTCATGAAAACTTTTGAGTCTTTCGAGCCTTAAACAGCTCAAGGAAAATCAAGGGTATCATTGGCGGTGCATTTGCTGCTGACCCCAAGTGCAGTGAATTATTTCAACACTCCCTTCTGTCAGGTATTGCAGCTTTCTGTCAACCTCATAATAACAAGAAGCCCCATTCCCTTTTGAACAGCACAGAGCCTTATTCAAAAGCCCAGAAGGTAAATAGGCCAAGATGTGAGATACATAGCTAGATAAACTAGGAACGATCATGTTAGCCTCAGTGTTCCAAGATGAAGGATGAGGTTAGGGTTATCAACTCTGGTTGGATGTATTTCTGGAGGATACATTGCATGGTCTCCCACATTCAACTACCCTGCCCAGTCAAACAGCCTTTTACCCCATCCCTAATACATTTTATAGCTAATAAACAAAAGTTTTCAAAGAAAATGAAAAACAACAATTTGTTTTTTTAATCGCCCCTGTGATTTCTTTATTCTCTGGTTGCTCGCTGCAGTGTTAAATTAAGCTTCAATCCCTGGAGAGCCCAGACCAACTCTGGAGTTTTGGCAGCCCTCGGGGAGGCGGGGTGAATAGAGGGGGAATCCAGCCAGGGTTGCAGCTCCTGATCACTGTCACTAACAGAATATGTGGAGGTTGGTTGAGAGCAGAGTTCAGCTCAGCTTTAAATCCCCCATTTCTCTTCAGTCATGCACATTGTCCAAATTCACATGCAAAGTACAGCCAATTGGACAAAGTACCAATTGGGCACTTGCAACCATGAAAGTGTCCCATCCGTATTTAGCCATAGCCTGTGAGGGACTGCATGTGAGAGAGAGAGAGAGAGAGAGAGACAGACAAGCAGTTATAGCTTGAGGAGTACCGCTCTGCATCAAGCATGGCTGGCCAGGAATCTCTCCTCGTTTTACTGCATGGCATGGGTGTGTTGGAAGGATTAGCCAGTTGATTATCAACTTGTTTGGCTGTATCATGAATGCTCCTTCAGTTGCCAACAAGTGCTGGAGTGGTGCTTGAACCTGGAACTTCTGGCTCAGACGCAGGGGTGTTACCCACACAGCCACATGGCCTCGCCATGAACGTGTATCACAGCCAATATTATTGCTTGCAGAAGGATAAGGCAGCGCATTAGAAGAACCAATTGAAATGCATTAACCAGGCCTCAGAAACAAAAAGGCTAGGGCCAGAACTTTACGGCCCTGTCACAGCCCCGCTGACTTCGGCGAGAACATAAAATCCCACTGTTTTAAAATTTTCACTCCTCCAATAGGTAACACAAATTCAACTAGCACAGGCCACAGCAACAATAGAGCAGTGTAGGGTTATCAACCATCCAGGATTGCCCTGGAGTCTCCAGGAATTGAAAATGAATCTCTAGGATACTGTTGCTATCAAACCCGGGAGAAAAATCGATGAAAAATAGTGGGAGCAATTTTCCCTGGATACTTTAGGTGCTAAAGAGCTTCCAATGTAGCCAAGGTGGAGTCTTGAGCTGAATGGCAGTTTAGCCTGCTCCTAGTGCAAGGCGCCAGCTTGGTAAAGGAGTCGAAGCTTCCACTAGCAAAGGATACCCAAGAGATCATTGTGGGACTGATTGCCACTGGAATTGCCTGCTAAACTCATTAATGAGGTTGCATGGCATTTTGGTGGATGGTGCTTGACCTAATATCTCCTCCTACCAGTGACCAGCTGATTGGGAAGAAATAAGTTACTGCTGAGAATTTCGAGTGCTCCTTACTATTTTTACTATCTTTTACTATTACTACTGCCTGAGGTTTGAAGGAGAATTCTGAAACACATCAGGAGACTTTCTGCGATGCTTTATCAAGACTTTGCCAACACATAAGCAACATTTATTCTGCAAATTCTCTGAGGACTTCATCTAAAATGAGTGAGTGATGTGCTACTCTACTTTATTAGACGCCTTTATAGTAGTAATCAGGACAAAAAAAGCACTCGGCCATTGGCATCTTGCTAAGGGTCCCCCTTGGTCTGCAGGAGGAATGAGAGAAGCACATGAGGCCAAGCAGAGCAGCACCAGCTGCTGCAGGGGTAAGGGGCAGGAGGGTAAGGTGGCTTATATCCCCTCTGTGGGTACAGGGCATACCCCCTCCTCTAGACCTCCTCAACCAAAACCCCCAGTGCCACATTCAAGAAGCTGTGCCTCCTCTCAGCCACTCCATGAGCCATCCTAAAACCTGTCGCTGTGTTTCTGCCATACAACTCTATGCATTTAGTGGAAATGGGTACATGGAGCCCACTTATACTGCTCCAAAAAAATTGCATCTTATCAACATGATTGTTAAACTTGCAGGCTTCTGCTTAGCATCTCCAGGCAAGTCCAAATCATGCTAATCATCAATTAAGATAAAAACTGCTTCCTAAAAGCATTTCTTCAAACCCTGTCACCAAAATAACCTCCCATGATTTTTTTTTTATTATTTTGAAGACTTTTGTTTAGTAGTTATAGAAATATTGAACATGAGAAAGAAGGCTTTTTGACTGACATGAATTATCCAGCCTGGTAATGAAGGATCTATTCCCTTTCTAGTTGGTGCAGAAAGGCAGTGCACCTTGAGTATAGACAGGAGGTGTCAGCTGTGGCTCAGTTCATAGCACCCTCGCCTTTGAATCAGAGGGTTGTGGGTTCACGTCCCACTCCTGGAAACCAAGAACTGTGATTGTACTCGAAAGAGTTGCAATCTGTGACTGTTGATAACTCGAAAGAGTTTGAGTATAGACAGTTGGGTGATCAATGGGAGGAGGGGATGGGGAGGTTGGAGACAGGGGGGTCACATGATGGCACATCCAGGAATATGTCTGATCAGAGTTGACAATCCTACAGCATAGGCTGCTCAGATGTCATATCATTCTACACATCTGGGCCAAAAAATCCCATGAAATAGTGCATCCCCACCCAGAATTTGAAAAACTACTTTCAGGAATAGAATACCTGATAGCAATAGAGCTGATGCAGCTTTTCTTCCCTAGACCGACAGAACTAACTGATGACTTAATTGTTCTTGGATGCTAGTTTGGCTCAATAATATCATGCTGGACTTTGAGTCAGAACATAATGGACTTGGGCATTACTCCAAAGCCTGAATACATCATCCAGACTGATACTTCTGTGTGCTTCTGCACTGTTAAAAATGCCATCTTTTGAATTCAAAGATTGAACCCTACATGTTTGGCTGGATGTAAAGGGTCGAGTGGCATAAATCAAAGAAGATCAGGACCTTCACCCAGTGTCCTAGCTAATAGTTATCCCATAAACCAGCTCCAAATCTATTACAAAAGCAAAATACTGCAGATGCATAATTATTAGATTAACGGATCATTTATCTCAGTGCTCTTTGTGAGACATTGCTCTGAGCAAGTTGGCTGCTGTGTTTCCTGTCTTACCATTGCTACACTTCGCAAGTCATTTGTTAGCTGTGAGGTGGTTTGGGACATCCTGAGGATGTGATATGTTCTATATAAATGCAAGTTTATTCTTTCTGTGGGTTACAAGGTCACCTAACCGGGATTATAACCATATAACTAGCCCTGTTCTTGTAAAATATCCTCTGTTTAAACCTGTTATTTGGTGATAATACAAAAATTCAAAAACAGTGTAATCTTTATCAACAATTTATTACAAAGTCATGTACTACATGTTTTTGCACAGTGGGGCACGCTGTACTTTATACATAGTGACCTTGGACCATACTGTTGTACTTTCAGTGCTAATGCAGTTATTATTGCACTAAATCAGACATCAACTAAGAAAACTACATCAAATGAGCTATAAGCACCATAGAATCTTAATCTGTGCAGCTAAGATGAAGCTAAGATGACCATGTATTTTACCTCTGTTGATATTGTCTTGAAGAAATTTAACTTTTAGAAGAATTCAGATGTATTATTAGTACCCTTTGAAATATGAATAATGATTGGGGTGAATATTGTAATGAGGACTGGAGAATTAAAGAAAGTGATACATGCCTCTTATCAATTAATCAGTGAATTGTTTTTGAAGTGTAGCTAATGTTGCCATTTAGGAAAACAAGGAAAACAATAAATCAACGTATTATTTTTAATAATCGCTTGATAGTACAGACCTTGAGTATTGCTGAAAAAGAGACATGCTGTTGAAGATTTTTGTCTTGCACTGATGAGGACAGCTGCAAGAATGCCACATTTCAAAAGGAGCAACAATTTATACTGTATGAGAAAAGGGTGCTCATTGGTTGGCAAGTTAATTATGATTGCTCGAGGCATTGCCATGGAGAATGCACCAGGGAAGTGTTGTACCCGACGCTTTAGTTTGTTTCAAAAAGGCGCAATGCCTAAACATGTTCCTGCTATCTGCAGAGAACAGGTCCCCATGTATTAATAAACATAGCTTTTGGCAAGCATAAGTGAGCCACATTGCAAGCCTATCTGAAAACTTGATTGTTAGTATAATTCTTGCCATATTCGTGATTGTTCAGCAAGTGCTGTCCAATCATGGAATCACCTATAATGTTAAACATTATGTTCTGATTTTTGCAAGTATGGACTGTTGAGCATGGTCAATACTCTGCCTATTGCGAACAACAAAAGGGATGTGCTGTTCAAGACAACTATTTTCTTTTTTTTATTCATTCATGAGATGTGGGCATTGCTGGCTGGGCCAGCATTTATTGCCCATCCCTAATTGCCCTTGAGAAGGTGGTGGTGAGCTGCCTTCTTGAACCACTGCAGTCCATGTGGTGTAAATATACCCGCAGTACTGTTAGGGAGGGAGTTCCAGGAATTTGACCCAGCGACAGTGAAGGAACAGTGATATATTTCCAAGTCAGGGAGCTGGGTGGCTTGGAGAGGAACTTCCAGGTGGTGGTGTTCTCACGTGTCTGCTGCCTTTGTCCTTCTGGATAGTAGCAGTCGTGGGTTTGCAAAGTGCTGTCTAAGGAGGCTTGGTGAGTGTTTGCAGTGTTGTTGGAGCTGCACTCACCCGCAAGTGGAAAGTATTCCATTACACTCCTGTCTTGTGCTTTGTAGATGGTGGACAGGCTTTGGGAAGTCAGGGGGTGAGTTACTTGACCCAGAATTCCTAGCTTCTGATTTGCTCTTGTAGCCACAGTATTTATATGGCTAGTCCAGTTCAGTTTCTGGCCAATGGTAACACCCAGGATGTTGATGGTGATGGTGGGGATCTCAGCAATGGTAATGCCATTGAACATCAAATGCAATGGTTAGATTCTCTCTTGTTGGAGATGATCATTGCCTGGCACTTGTGTGGCATGAATGTTACTTACCACTTGTCAGCCCAAGCCTGGATATTGCCCAGATCTTGCCGCATTTGGACATGGACTGCTTCAGTATCTGAAGAGTCGCAAATGGTGCTGAATTTTGTGCAATCATCAGCGAACAGCCCCACTTCTGACATTATGATGGAAGGAAGGTCATTGATGAAGCAGCTGAAGATGGTTGGGCCTAGGACACTACCCTGAGGCACTCCTGCAGTGATGTCCTGGAACTGAGATGATTGACCTCCAACAACCACAACCATCTTCCTTTGTGCTAGATATGACTCTAACCAGCAGAGAGTTTTCCCCCTGATTCCCATTGACTCCAGTTTTGCTAAGGCCCCTTGATGCCACACTCTGTCAAATGTGGCCTTACTGTCAAGGGCAGTCATTCTCATCTCACCTCACCTCACGAGTTCAGCTCTTTTGTCCATGTTTGAACTAAGGCTGTAATGAGGTCAGGAGCTGAGTGGCCTTGGCAGAACCCAAACTGAGTGCCAGCGAGCAGGTTGTTGCTAAGCAAGTGCCACTTGATGTTGATGACCCCTTTCACCACTTTAATGATGATGGAGAATAGACTGATGGGGAGGTAATTGGCTGGGTTGGGTTTGCCCAACTTTTTGTGTACAGGACATACCTAGGTAATTTTTCACCTTGCGAGCGTTGTAGCTGTACTGGAACAGCTTGGCTAGGGGCACGGCAAGCTATGGAGCACAAATCTTCAGTACTATTGCCAGAATGTTGTCAGGGCCTGTAGCGTTTGCACTAGCCAGTGCCTTCAGCTGTTTTTTGATATCACACTGAGTGAATCGAATTGGCTGAAGACTGGCACCTGTGATGCTGGGGACTTCCGGAGGAGGCCGAGATGGATCATCCACTCGGCACTTCTAGTTGAAGATTGTTGCAAATGCTTCAGCCTTATCTTTAGCACCGATGTGCTGGGCTTCCCCATCATTGAGGATGGGGATATTTGTAGAGCTTCCTCCTCTAATGAGTTCTTTAAATGTCCACCACCATTCACGGAGGATGTGGCAGGATTGCAGAGCTTAGATCTGATCTGTTGGTTGTAGAATCACTTAGCCCTGTCTATCACTTGCTGCTTATGTTGTTTGGCATTCAAGTAGTCCTGTGTTGTAGCTTCACCAGGTTGACACCGCATTTTTTTTAGGTATGCCTGGTGCTGCTCCTGGCATGCCCTCCTGCATTCTTTATTGAGCTTGGGTTGATCCCCTGGCTTGGTGATAATGGTAGAGTGGGGGGTATGCCGGGCCAGGAGATTACAATCTCTACATGTTGTGGTTGAGTACAATTCTGCTGCTAATAGTCCACAGTGCCTCATGGTTGCCCAGTCTTGAGTTGCTAGATCTCTTCGAAATCTATCCCATTTAGCATGGCGGTAGTGCCACACAACATGATGGAGGATATCCTCAAGGTGAAAATGGGACTTTGTTTCCTCAAGGGCTGTGTGGTGGTCACCCCTAGCGATACTGTCATGGACAGGTGCATCTGCAGCAGGCAGGCTGGTGAGGATGAGGTCAAGTACGTTTTTCCCTCTTGTTAGTTCTCTCACCAGCTGCCACAGTCCCAGTCTAGCAGCTATGTCCTTTAGGACTCAGCCAGCTCATTCAGTAGTGATGCTACCGAACCACTCTAGATGCTGTACATTGAAGTGCCCCACCCAGAGTCCATTCCTTGCCCTTGCCACCCTCAGTGTACTGAGTACTGATTCAACAGCTGAGGTGAGGGGTGGGGGAGGGGCAGTACACGGTAATCAGCAGGAGGTTTCCTCGCCCATGCTTGACCTGATGCCATGAAACGAGGTGATGCTGAGGACTCCCTGGGCAACTGCCTGTGAGCATTACTGGCATTTATTACCCATCTATAATTGCCTTTGAGAAGGTGGTGGTGAGCTGCCTTCTTGAACTGCTTCAGTTAACATTATATAGGTACACTCACAGTGTTGTTAAGAAGGGATCTCCAGGATTTTAACACAGTGACAGTGAAGGCACAGCAATATAGTTCCACAACAATATAGATATGTAAAAAGAAAAAGATTAGTGAAGACAAATATAGGTCGCTTACAGTCCAAAAAAGGAGAATTTATAATGGAGAACAAGGAAATGGCGGAGCAATTAAACTACTACTTTAGTTCTGTCTTCACGGAGGAAGACACAAATAACTTTCCAGAAATACGAGGGAACCAAGGGTCTAGTGAGGAGGAGGAGGAATTGAAGGAAATGAATATTACTGAAACAATAGTGCTGGAGAAATTAATTGGACTGAAGCTGCTAAATCCCCAGGGCCTGATAGTCTACATCACAGAGTACAAAAGGAGGCGGCCAGGGAAATAGTGGATACATCGATTGTCATCTTCCAAAATACTGTAGATTCTGGAACAGTCCCAGTAGATTGGAGGGCGACAAATGTAACCCCAATATTTAAAAAAGGAGGAAGCGAGAAAACAGTGAATTACAGACCAGTTAGCCTAACATTAGTAATAGGGAAAATGCTAGAGTCTATTATAAAGGATGTGATAACAGGACATTTAGAAAATATCAAGGGGATTAGACAAAGTCAACATGGATTTTTGAAAGGGAAATCATGTTTTACAAACCTACTGGAGTTTTATGAGGATGTAACTAGCAGAATAGATAAGGGAAAACCAGTGGATGTGGTGAATTTGGATTTTCAGAGAACTTTTGATAAAGTCCACATAAGAGGTTAGTGTGTAAAATTAAAGCACACAGGACTGGGAGTAATCTATTGGCATGGGTTAAGAATTGGTTAACAGACATGAAACAGAGACTAGGAATAAACAGGTCTTTTTTGGAGTGGCAGGCGGTAACTATTGGGTTACCACAGGGATCAGTACTTGGGTCCCAGCTATTCGCAATATATATCAATGATTTGGATGAGGGAACTAAATGTAATATTGCCAAGTTTGCCAATGATAGAAGCTTGGTAAGAACATGAGTGGGGAAGAGGATGTTAAGAGGCTTCAAGGTGATTGAGACAGGTTGAGTGAGTGGGCAAACACATGGCAGATGCAGTATAACATGGATAAGTGTGAAGTTATCCACTTTGGTAGGAAAATCAGAATGGCAGAGTATTATTTAAATGGTGATAGATTGGGAAATGTCGATGTACAAAGGGACCTGGGTGTCCATGTCCACCAATCACTGAAAGCAAGCATGTAGATGCAGCAAGCAGTTAAGAAGGCAAATGGTATGTTGGCCTTCATTGCGAGTGGATTTGAGTACAGGAGCAAGGATGTCTTACTGCAACTGTACAGGGCCCTGGTAAGAACACATCTGGCGTATTGGCCTGAATTTGCAGCTCGGCAGACAGGTGTGATCGGCAAGCCTGGGAGTAGCCAAGAAACGAACCATTGACTGCAGTCAGCCCTCGACCGCGATTTCACGCTGGCTGCCCAATTAACGGCCAGCCAGCAAGAAACGCGGACTGAAATGCTCAGCGCTGCTGGGGTAGGGGCGGGAAGATGGCGGGCAATGATGTTTCTAGGGGTATGAGCGAGCACTGAGAGAAACTCCCTGAAGACAGAGAGCTGCCTCAGGGAGCTGCAGGCCTGAAAACCATGAAATAAAGTTTTGAAAATCAGGAAAAAAATGTCCAAGCATCACAATCAGGCACCTGAACATACAGATGATAAAAATGCTGCCCACAGATTTTTATTTTTATTTTTTTTAATAACGGAAATTTCATCCCGCCCTTGGATGAGGTTTGATGAAAAATGCAAAGTCCACTTGGCCGATTCGCCCATCCGCCAACCCGAAGGTTGGATGGACCACGGAAAATCGGAGACAACTGCGCCGTTAATGGGCTTAATTGCCCTCTTAATTGTCGGCAGGCGCACTTCCGACTTTTGCATGTGCCCACTGAGTGAAATAATGTGTAAGCACAGGGCGACGTCGGAACACTCGACCGACATCTTCTTGCGTGATTTTACGCCCGACCAGGTCGGGTGAGCGCCCGCCTGTGGGACATCAAATTTTGATCTCCTTACCTAGGAAAGGATATACTTACCATAGAGGGAGTGCAGCAAAGGTTTACCTGATTAGCCTGATTCCTGAGATGGCAGGGTTATCGTATGAGGAGAGATTGGGCCGAATAGGCCTGGGTTCATTGGCATTTAGAAGAATGAGAGGAGATCTCATTGAAACGTATAAAATTATGACAGGGCTGGACAGTCTGGGGATGCAGGGATGATGTTTCCCTCTGGCTGGGGAGTTTAGAACAAGGGGTCACAATCTCAGGATACGGGGTAAGCCATTTCAGACTGAGATGAGGAGAAACTTCTTCACTCAGAAAGTGGTGAACCTGTTGAATTCTCTACCACAGAAGGCTGTGGAGGCCAAGTCACTGAATATATTTAAGAAGGAAATAGATAGATTTCTGAACTCTAAAGGCATCGAGGGGTATGAGGAGAGAGTATTGCATTGAGATAGAGGATCAGCCATGATAGTGGAGCAGGTTTGAAGGGCAGAGTTACCTTCCCCTGCTCCTATTTTCTATGTTTGCTATGTTTCTAAGTCAGAATGGTGTATGACATGGAGGGGAACTTGCATGTTTTTAAAAAATTCTTTCATGAGATGTGGGTATCGCTGAAAGCCAGCATTTGTTGCGCATCCCTAATTGCTATAACTGAGGGTTTGCTAGGCCATTTCAGGGGCCAATTAAGAGTCAGCCACATTATTGTGAGTCTGGAGTCATGTGTAGGCCATACCAGATAAGGACAGAAGATTTCCTTCCCAAAAGGGCATTAGTGAACCGGATGGGTTTTAAGACAATCATGGTCACCAGTCTTGAGGCTAGCTTTCAATTCCATAGTTATTAATTAATTGAATTCAAATCCTACCAGCTGTCATTATGGAATTTTAACTCATATCCCCAATGCGTTCACCTGGTCCTCTGAATGACTAGGCCAGTGACATTACCAGTACACCCCCCTGCCTCCTATGTGGTGGTGGTGGTGTTCCCATGCATCTGCTGCTTTTGTCCTTCTAGGTGGTAGAGGTTGTGGGTTTGGAAGGTGCTATTGAAGGAGGCTTGGCGAGTTGTACATTGAAGATTCCACAAAAATTATGACTTCATCCGTTTTTTTATAATGTTAGTTGAGAGATAAATGGCAACAAAAGAACAGGCGATCTCTCTGCTCTTCTTTGAATAGTGCCGTGGGATGTTTTACATCCACCTGACCAGGGTGATGGGGTCTCGATTCAATGCTTCATTTGAATAATATCACCTCCAACAGCGCAGCACTCCATCATCACTATACTCAAGTCACAGCCTAGATTATGTGCTCAAATCTCTGGAGTGGAGCTTGAATCCATAAATATCTTTTCAAGCACAATTAGGGATGCACCTTGCCATATCCTACAAACGAACAAAAAATAACTGACTCAAGAGATGCCACATAACTTGCCCTCAATGCCATTGAATGCAAACAGCTGTATTATGCATCAAAACAATAGTAATTTCTTCTGTATTAGAAAGTAGATATTCCAAAGCTCCAGAGCTATGACATGATACTCCACCGATCTGTGCTTGGAATCTCCCACAAACACCAGCACAGGGTATTTAAATTAGCCATCAGGAAAGTCCATGTGGGATTTTACCGGCCACACCCTGAGTAGAATTTTCCCCCCCATCGGGGGGGAAGTTCATGGGCGGACGCGTGCAGGCGCACTTCCGATCGCCGCCCCCGATCAGAGTACAGCGCCATTTTACATGGGCGGACCAATTAAGGCCCACCCAGTGTGACGTCCACAGGGAAGCGCTATGTGCTCCCTGTGTAGGCGGGGGGAATCTCTAAAATCGCACGAAAGAGCGCATTCATCTCTCTATGGCTAAGTGCGGCCTCAGGGAGATCATCTCTACTTTCTAAATATTAAAAATAGAAAAAAAAATTCCCTTACATGTCCCCTCATGTGACAATGTCACATGAGCTGGGACATGTTCATAGTTCCCAAAAAAAATTATTAAAATTTTAAAAACCCTACATGAAACCTCATCCCGCCAGTGGATGAGGTTTCATGTTTTTTCTAGTTGCTGCCGGGGCTCCTGGCCGACCCGTCAACCTTAAGGTTGGACGGGCAGGTCCACTAATTACTTTAATTGATCTGTCAATGGCTTCAATTGGCCATTGACAGTCGGCGGGCGCGCAGCTGATTTTGCTGTGGCCCCGCCTTCCTGAAAATTTAAATGGGGCGGAGTGACGTCAGGAGTTCCGTCCAACATCATCCCGCGTCATTTTATGCATCAGCAAGCGGGCCCCGCCCCCGCTCGCCGACAGTAAAATCCTGTCCCCTAAATACCTCTTCAAGTTTGGCACATGTGGAGATCCCAGTTAAATTCAGCTGGGGACCATACTCTAGACAAGTTGTGCAAAGAGGTATTGAGTGGGGGGGGATTTCCTGTATATACAATAAAGCTGAAAACCTGCTAAGAAAGAATGGGCTCACTATTCCATTAAACACATTGCACATGGAAGAGATATTCTCTGTTGGTTTGCTGTTCTGCGCAATCAAAATGGAGCAAGAATTCAACCAAAATAAAAATGACAGAAAATCACATTTTGAATTTCCTGGAGATAGAGCAGGAGCCTGGTTTGTGCAGGAAAGTGGCAGGAACAACAATTACCAAGGGGGTGATAAACACAGAATTTGGTTACAGTTAAAGCAGGGGATGACAGGAACCAGCTCCCAACAGGACCAAGCATTCATGGATTTCATCACACATTATTTGAATTACAGTTATATTTATTGGTGGAAGCGTCTAAGTGGGCAATGATTTTTAATGAAGAGTCCCATGATTGGTCTTTGAGTAGGCCCAATTTCTTCAGCAGCTTATTTCAGAAATTGGACTATGGACCGACCTATTTATGAACACACTGGGCAGAATCGTCCCAGGTTTGCACTAAGTGCGGTAGTGGGCGGGTAAAATGATGTTTTACCCATCGGCAGCGATGGCGGATTTTCACACCGTATCGTTCCAAGCCCGCTGCATTACATATGAATTCCGAGGAAACATGCCATTTCCATGGGGAGGCGGGCTCGCATTTGCCCACCATGCCATCACCTCACCACTTCATCATGTCGGGCGCCATATTTAAAGTCCTCACATCTTAGTGTTTCCAGCCCATGACTACGGCAGGGAAGATGTCCACGAAAGGCAAAAAGACTTCAGACCCCAGGTTTAATGACGCGTCACTAGAATGCCATTTGGTCACTGTGGAGGCCCTGCATGATGTCCTCTACCCTCCTCTGGCCGTAGCAGCATCACCAATCCAGCGTGGCAGGCGGTGGCAGCACTGGTCAGTGCCAATGCCCTGCAAAAGAGGACAGCCACCCAGTGCCACTACTGGATAAATGATCTCCTACCTTCCGTCAGGGTAACTCACTCTTCTCATCACTCTCAACACTCACAAACCCATCACACATCCACAGGGATCTCACACCTCAAGGGACAACACAACTAACTCTCACACACACCCTCACATCTCCATCAGGCTCATATCCTCTGGAGCTCACATCCTCATTGCCGTCCATGGCTCCGCTCACCACACAAATATTCCATGCTGTGCCATGTGTCCTGCTCACACTCTCCCTACCTGTTTAAATGGAGGTGAAGCCTGCTCACATCAGCAGGGAGAGGTCCCAGACCGGGGGGTGGAGTGGCCCACATTAGGCCCTCACTCACTTTGAAGAGCGTGTCATCGTGCTGACTGGTAAGGATGTGGACCCTGTCTGTGGTGACGGTGAGGTCGATGGTGGACACCCACCTGAGGATCCTGCACCACATCATCCCTCCCTCAACACAACTGTGAGTGCTCTCTCTCCTGCTTCTAATTCTGCTGACATGCACTCATTAGCTCTACGTTGGTTCACAGGGAGCTCTGCCAAGAGACCGACACCCTCAGTCAGCCAGTCCCTCAGCTCCATCCAGGTCCTCATCTGCAGCCAAAAGGACCTCCTCCAGTGAAGAGCTGGAAATAAGCAGCCTGGAAGACCCATCACAGCGCTTACCCAGTACTCTCCACCAGTGCAAAGACAGACATCTCGGTGGGACCTAGATCAAGAGCAGGCTCGGGTTCACAATCTGGTGGTCACCGCACGGACACGTGTCCACAGCAGGAGGAGGCAGGTTCAGCCGAGCTCCCCAGCACTCGGAGGACTGCTGGGGAAGAAGCATCTGTGAGGTCTGAGTCAGACGATGAACCTCTGGATTTGGCCTTCCAATCATCCTGGAGAGTCAGCAGAAGGCGGGGGAACATCATGCAGGGGTGTTAGAAGCCTCACAGAGTGGCATGTAAATCGAAGGAGTGCGACTGCCTGCCCTCTGATGCAGTGATGCTCACATGTGCACGCATGGAGGTCACCATGGGGAGGAGACCCTGGTCCAGCAGAATGCAGAGATGCGCAGAGACCTGCACTCCATCGTGAGAACCATGGGTGAGCTCCTGCAGTGGCAACGTGAGAGGAAAACGGGACACATTGACGTCCCTCCAGGTGCTTCTTCCCCTCAAGGAGTCAGGCCAGGGCCCTCGGGCACCCGAGGGGAGGAGGAGCGACACTGGACACCCCCGGGTCATCCCTTGAGGAATCTCAGAGGCTGTCCATTCCCTTTGAGTCCCCTTTGCCTGTGAGCCCCTCAACCTCATCCTCTGTCAACAAAGGCAGAGCAGACAGCCCACAAGTGAATCTGGAGGGAGAAGTATGTGTGTGGCAGGGCCTTTCGGAGCCTCTTGCAAGCACTCTCACATGCACGCGGATCCTTCACGTTTCGCACTCATCTCAATGTCCTGAGCATTTTCAGTGCTGCCTGCTGGGGTTCACTTTCAGTTGTCCATCTGAGCTGACCTGCATCTCTACCCACCCACTGATCACACTCCCATGCAGCACCTGGTCTCGTCCACCACGACTCACATTTCATTTTCGATTTGGACAGCATGGTCAGGATTCACTTTTTTATCAGCTCCCCGCCTTTTCCCCTCCCCCTATCACAGTTGACTCCCCCCCACCAGCATCACTTTCCAACTTCCCTGGTTACCTACCAGCCCCAACCCTTTAACTTCTGGGATGTCCAGAGGAACGTCCACATTCCCATCCTTCCCAAAAATCCCACCCCCACCCACATTCACCTCCCCGACCTCCTCCTTTCCACCCCCAGGGTCTGTGTCTGCCTCCGGGTCCCTACCAACCACCCTGGCCGTCCCTTCTATCGCTGCTGTCGAATCCTCACCCTCCCACCCGATGGCTTCACTCTGCCCTCAGTCATTCTCACCCTTCCTCCATACCATATCCACCCTCAGTTCACTCGTCAGGAGGCAGACATGGAACTATCCGACCCCTCCTATGCATGTTCACCTGCACATTCCCCCACCTCTGCACCCCTCCCCCACTTCGCACCCCTTTCCCCTTCACACCCCTTCCACCCTGAAACTCCTTCAACCCTGGAACCATTTCCCCCCCAGAACCCCTTCCCCCCTGAGTCCTCCCACCCCTCCTGCCTCCACCCCCTGCTTAGTCCCTCCCCTTTCCTGACTCCTTCCTCCACCCTTACCTCTTCCGCCACTATTAGTCCCTCCCCCCTCCCAACTTCTTCCTCCAGTCTCACTTCTTCCTCCAGCCTACACCCCTCCTCACTCCTTCCTCCACCC
Source organism: Cetorhinus maximus (assembly GCF_964194155.1). Classification (NCBI taxonomy): domain Eukaryota; kingdom Metazoa; phylum Chordata; class Chondrichthyes; order Lamniformes; family Cetorhinidae; genus Cetorhinus; species Cetorhinus maximus. Next base: position 174,304,976 of record NC_135881.1, on the reverse strand, counting down.
TTACTTCTTCCTCCACCCTTAGTCCCTCCCCTCTCCACACCCCCTCCTTCCCCACCCCAGGACACCCTCCCCTCTCCGCACCCCTTCCTCCTCCCGGACACCCTTCCCTCTCCACACTCCTTCCCTTACACCGTCGACCCCCCTTATACCTACCTCCTCAGTTGCTGACTTATCCCCCATTACCCCCTCCTCCCCCATTCTAACTCTCCCCCACCCTCTCCCACAATGCCTTCATTCCCCCCTCAACCTCACCCCGATACCTTCATTCCCCCCTCCCAACTTCACCCCCTCAGCACATTCACTCCCCCTCCCAAAACTGACCACCCCCCACCGACACCTCTTCCTCTCCCAGCCGAATCTAGACCTTCCTCTCCCATCCCCTCAACCATTATCCATTGTGAGCATCAACAGTGACTTTCCAACTTCCGTGAGCTGCCTAGTGGCAGAGCCATGTCCATGAGAGTCTACCCAGCATGCCATGGATGCTCCTCCAGTGTGCCGTTGCTGTCGGCCTCCGGCATCCTCTGCTCCTCGGATGTCCGCGATGTGAAAGGCCCTGGCAGTAAATCCTGACTTCTGCACATCACAGTTGTCACCAGCGTGATTTCCTGCTGACGTGGGTGGAGGAACCCAGCGGGGAGGGGGCGATTCCGGTGGGCAGGCTTAATAATAATGTGCTGATGTACGACAATGAGGTGCCCGATGTTCGATGGCATAGAACACGGCCTGCCATTGGTGGACTGAGCGGACGATTGCGAACTGGTTTCATACCGTCGTGAAACCGATCGCGCCTTATTGTCCGCTCATGCCACCGAACACGCCCGACACCGGTGGGCACGGAAAATCCCAGCTATTAGATCTGCTGTCACGTAACCTATTAAAACAGAGATTATTTTCAATTTTTTTTGCCACTAATTTGTGGTAGTGCGCACACCTGATTCAGAGTTCAAGTCACACACCAGCGACTTGAGCACATAATTTAGACTGGCACCTCATTGCAGTGGTGTGGGAGTCCTACACTGTCACTGATATCATCTTCTGGATAAGATGTTAAACCACATCCCCTTCTGCCCTCTCAAGTGCACATAAGAAGGTGCCATGGCACTATTGGAAGAGAGATTTTTCCCTCAGTCAGGGTCACTAAAAGAGATTATCCAGTCAGGTAGCTTGTTGCCGTTTGTGAATCTTGCAAGATTCTCCACAATTCAAAAGGACAACTTTGGCTTTAAAGCATTTTGGGACACATCAAGTCCTGAAAAGGTGCACAGAAAACAAGTCCTATCTTTTGCTTCAAAAAAATTTGAGATGCACTGGAAGCTCGCACAATCCTTACATCCCTTCCCGCACAACTTGCATTTATATAGCACTTTTAAAATAGTAAAATCCCAAGGTGCTTCACAGGAGCATTGCCACATAAGGAATGTATGTGGACAAGTGATCACAAGCTTTAACAAAGAGGTGGGTTTTAAGGACCATCTTAAAGGGAGAGAGGGTTTAGGGAGGGAATGCGAGGCCTTAAGGCCTGGATAGCTGAAGGCATGCCTGCAAGGGAGGGGTGAGAGAGCTGCACAAGAGGCCAAAGTTATCGGAACGCTGAGTTCTTGGAGGTTTGCAGTGTCTGGAAGGCATTACAGAATGAGGGAGGGGAGAGACTTTGGGGAGGTTTGAACACCTGCTAAGAATTTTTAACCAGTCAGATATATGTATTCTCCCGTAAATGCTGTGACAGCAGCTCCACAAAATGCCTGTCATCATTCTTTTCTCCAATTAAAAATCAAAGAACAAATATATCCTGACAACATCAATCCCTGTCTACCATGGGCAGACAACTTTGCATCTCTCCATATGATTCTTTGAACAAGAACCTGCAGGCCCTTTGAAAGTTTTATAAAGTACAGGGTTTTTTTTTTTGCAGGTTACAAAGCCTGGCAACAAGCAGCACAAGGTTCAAAGCCCTCAGCATCGCTTTCAGTGCGATCCCTATGACAATGCCGCTTGGCTTCAGCTTGCGCTGCCTGGAAACATCCCAGAATGTGGCTTTGGTCTGCTGCTGGTTTCGTGAGCCAAAGTACACAGCAATTTACAAGGTTCTATTTCCAATTCACTTCAAGTGGATGCAGATTAAGCATATTTCAAATGCAACCATTTCAAGCCACTCATGGATTGGAGTCAATTTTCCAGCGTACAAGGGTGTAGGTTCTATACAGCGGCGAGCAGCTGCTGATATATGTTGCATCATCACTACTGGGAGCACTGGACACCATTTCAAATGGAACACAAAGCAGTCTGACAGGATTACAGGTCAATAAATGGCAGAAGGAAAGAGAAGTTGTGAAAATACCTCAAATGATCACACTGCAGATTTTATATTTGAATAAATAAAGGAAAATCACATTAAATTTCATGGTTACCAACGGTTCGTGATGGTCTTTCACTGCGCAATGACTCACCTGCAAAGGGCAACAGCATTGTTTTCACTGATGATCTGAAACTCTGTCCCTCAAATAGAAACAGAAGGTGGAGTTTTACTGTCCTGCTGGCAGGGTTTTGTGGCGGGCGAGAGTGGAAAATTCAGAGAGAGGCCAAAAATCAGATTTCTGCCGGCGGGAAATCAATTCAGAATTTTCCCCTCACCACTTCCATGGTGGGCTAATCGCGGGTTGGGTTTCCCGCTGATCCATGTGGGGAATGCCATTTGCATGCACCACTACGTCATGAATGCTCATTACAAACGCTGCTCGCTGGAGTCAGGTTCCCCTTCCCAATCTAGTGCCACGCCGGTGGGAAAAGTAGACTGGTCTAAATCATGACCAGATATAACTGACCTGTAGCTGTCTGCCCTCACTTTGCTCATGACTTTGAGGCGTGTGCAACATTCAAAGCCAACCTGCAACAGCGCCACTCCGCGTTCTCACCAATGCCAGTGAGATGCCACACTGGTGGAGATGGAGGGTTGGTCTGCTCACTGGACTCCTCGGTACTCTGGGAAGGTTTGTTCTGCGGGTCTCAGGCAGGGCTGCACTCTGAAACAGAGACTAGCATTGTAACCCAGGGGGTGGTGGCGGGGAAGGATGACGGAGACATGGGGGTCAATGGGCTATGGTGGATTTTTTAATTTATTCATCCATGGGATGTGGGCGTTGCTGGCTGGGCCAGCATTTATTGCCCGCTCCTAATTTCCCTTGGTGGTGAGCTGCCTTCTTGAACTGCTGCAGTCTATGTGGTGTAGGTACATCCACAGTGCTATTACGGAGGGAGCTCCAGGAACAGTAGGTGGAACGGTATGTGGTAATCAGCAGGAGGTTTACTTGCCCATGTTTGACCTGATGCTTCATGGGGTTCGGAGTCAATGTTGAAGACTCCCAGGGCAACTCCCTCCCACTGTGCCACCACCTCTGCTGGGTGTGTCCTGATGGTGGGACAGGACATATCCAAGGATGATGATGGTGGTGTCTGGGGCATTGTCCGTAAGGTATGATTCCATGAGGACGACTATGTCAAGCTATTGCTTGACTAGACTGTGAGACAGCCCTCCAAATTTTGGAACTAGACCCCAGATGTTTGTAGGGTCAAGACGGCTGAGTTTGCCGTTGTCGCTTCTGGTGCCTAGGTCGATGCCAGGTGGCCCATCCAGTGCAATAATTTCGTAACATCCTTACTTCACAAAAATCTATTGATCTCAATTTTAAAATTCCCAATTGACCAAGCCTCAACGGCGTTTCGGGAGAGAAAGTTCCAGATTTTCTCTACCCTTTTGTGAAGAGGTGCTTCCTGACATTGCCTCTGAATGGACGAGGTCTAATGAGGACTGGGGTTATTCCTCCAGATGCGAGGACATTTGCAGCCTTCATGGTGGATTTTCATTAGATAAAAGCATCAAGGGATATGGAGCTAAGGCAACAACAACAACTTATATTTATATAGCACATTTAACATAATAAAGTGTCTCAAGGCATTTCACATGCGCATTATCAAACAAAATATGACGCTAAACTACATATTAGCAGATGACCAAAAGATTGGTCAAAGAGGTAGGGTGAGAATTTGAGTGTGTAGCCCCCAGTTTTTGGGGCACTAGCAGCACCCTAAAGAGCTGAAAAATGCTGTCTGCAGTGCACATGCACACTAGCAATGCAAATCACATGGAATCCAGCCTGGGGAAGACATTAGTGAGCACACAGTGAACAGCCACTAGAAAGATTAAGAGAAGGCAGATCATGATACCAATCAGCAGGTGATACTAATTCGACACCAGCGTTTTCACTTTGGAGCTCAATGCGCCAACTAACACCCTCTCTTAACATTGCACAGCTGAACACGATGCTAAGCTGCATGTAAGAACCTCTACCAGCGCTATTTAAAAGGATCATCAACTACATACAAGTTAGTTACTGGTTGATTGCTTCTGACCAATGGTACAATTCTACATATTTTTGGTTCTTTCCATAGTTGTTTCAAGTTTCAAAAGTCTACAGGGCATGGTTATGTAGGTACTGAAGTACTTTTTGTTGACTTCAAGACTTCTGCACAAACCAGTTGTTCCCAGGCTTGGGTACACTAGTAGGCGTTCCTCTTGGAACAGAGCATGACTGAAAGAATAAGTAGAAGCTACGCAGACCAGCAAAAGCTGCAAGGAGTTTCAGTCCCTGTACTGGCTGAGGTAGTTCTTGGGGCCTGCCCCATTATCCTATTATGGCATCATGGAAATAGATATATGTGGAGGGCCACGATGAGTAACTCATACGCAAACCAAGGACGCTACATGGAGATAGAAAAGAGGAGTTATCCATAGTTTCCTGGCCAATATTTATTCCTCCACCACCAACACTAAAACAAATTACCTGGTCATATCTCAATGTTTGTGGGCCGTGCGGTGGTCAAATTGGCTGCTACTTTGGCTACATTACAATAGAGGCTACACTTCAGAAGTACTTCATTAGCTGTAAAGTGTTTTCAGGCATCCTGAGTTGTGAAAGGTTCTATACAAATGCAAGTCTTTTCTTTCTCTCTTTCTAGCAAAGAGCTATTGGGTAATATGTTAATAATCATAATCATGCCTCAAGACATGCAAAAGCATTTATTGAAAAAAACTTACAATGGAAATTATTACTGATTGTGCCAGGCAGGAAGGAGTCTACAAGCCTCAAGGAGGAGGTTTAATTTCATTTAGGCTAAATGAACCATAAAACATGGATCTCCAAACAAGGCCCCAGAGATCTGGGAAGGAAGCTGCAGCCTCCAAGAAGTGAACAATTAGGATGCGCAGGAATGCACTAGATTGATGTTGCTGTCTGATCCAATAAGAGTCAGTTGAGCTTCTGTTTTATTTTGGAGGCAATGCAACAGCAGCATAAAAACTTGTACTACAGCATCTTTAAAACAGTTAATCATGCCAAGGTACTTCACAGGAGCACTAAAAAACAACATTGCCACCAAGCCAAACGGGGCAATATTTGACCAAAAACTTGGTACGTCTTAAGGAGCAACAAACGAAAAGGGAGCGGTAGACTGGCAGAGAAGTTTATGGAGGGAATATAGGAAGAGTATTCCAGGGTTTAAGGTCTAGATGGCTGAAGGCACAGCCAACAGTGGTGGAGGGTGAAAATCAGAGATGCACAAGAGCCCAGAATTGGAGGAACACAGAGATCTTGGAGGGCTATAGGGTCAGAAGAGATAGCAAGATAGGAAGGGGCGACACCAGGAAGGGCTTAAACACAGGGCTGTGAATTTAAAAATCAAAGCTGTGCCAGACTGGGAGCTAATGTCGGTCAGCAATCACAGGGTTGATTGGTGAGCATCATTACTGTGTATTGCGGGCTCCCCTCAGGTGAAGAATGTCTCTGAGTATTTCCCAGAAAGGTGGTCAACAAGCAAGAGAGAAAAAGGGAGAAGCAGAGGTGGGGGAAGATGTGGGGGTAGCTTTTGAGTTGAGAGTAAGCCCATCAAATTGTAGCTCTTCACTTCTTCTAGCTAGCAAATCTTTTTCTGATGGTGACTCATGAAGCAAAACATCTCATTGGCCTCAACAGCACTCATAGAGGATTCAGACAGTGAGTGCTGACTGGCTATTCCATTTTTTTTTCATTCACGGGATGTTGGCTTCGCTGACTGGGCCAGCATCTCTTGCTGCCCTTGAGAAGATTATGGTGAGCTGCCTTCTTCAACCGCTGCAATCTATGTGGTGTAGGTATACCACAGTGCTGTTAGGAAGGAAGTTCCAGGATTTTGACCCAGCGACAGTGAAGGAACGATGATATATTTCCAAGTCAGGATGGTGAGTGACTTGGAGGGGAACTTCCAGGTGGTGGTGTTCCCATCTATCTGCTGCCCTTGTCCTTCTAGATGGTTTGGAAGGTTATGTCGAAGGAACATTGGTGAATTCCAGCAGTGCATCTAGATGGCACACTGCTGCTACTGTGCATCAGTGGTGGAGGAAGTGAATGTTTGAGGGTGTTGTGCCAAACAAGCAGACTGCTTTGTCCTGGACGGTATCGAGCTTCTTGAGTGTTGTTGCAGCTGCACTCATCCAGGCAAGTTGGGAGTATTTCATCACACATTTGACTTATGCCTTGTAGATAGTGGACAGGCTTTGGGAAGTCAGGAGGTGAGTTATTCATCACACGATTCTTAGACTCTGATCTGCTCTTGTCGCCATAGTGTTTATATGGCTAGTCCAGTTCAGTTTTTGGACAATGGTAATCCCCAGGATGTTGATGGTGGGGGATTCAGTGATGGTAATGCCATTGAACGTCAGGAGGCGATAGTTATATTCTCTCTTGTTGGAGATGGTCATTGCCTGGATATTGTACAGGTCTTGCTGTATTTGGACATGGATTGCTTCGGTATCTGAGGAGTCACGAATGGTGCTAAACATTGTGCAATCATCAGTGAACATCCCCACTTCTGACCTTATGATGGAAGGAAGGTCATTGGTGAAGCAGCTGATGATGGTTGGGCCTAGGACACTACCCTGAGGAACTCCTGCAGTGATGTCCAGGATCTAAGGTGACTGACCTCCAACAACCACAACCATCTTTCCTTGTAGTAGGTATGATTCCAACAAATGGAGAGTTTTGCTAGGGCTTCTTGATGCCACACTCTGTCAAATGCTGCCTTGATGTCAAGGGCAGTCACTCTCACCTCACCTCGGGAGTTCAACTCTTTTGTCTATGTTTGAGCCAAGGCTGTAATGGGGTCAAGAGCTGAGCAGTCTGCCAGAACCCACACTGGGCATCAGTGAGCAGGTTATTGCTAAGCAGTTGCCGCTTGGTAGCAGTGTTGATGACCTCTTCCATTACTTTTCTAATGCTCGAGAGTAGACTGATGGAGCGGTAATTGGCCGGATTGGATTTGTCCTGCTTTTTTTGTGCAGGACATACTTGGGCAATTTTCCACATAGTCTGGTAGATGCCAGTGTTGTAGCTATACTGGAACAGTTTGGTTAGGGGCGCTGCAAGTTCTGGAGTACAAGTCTTCAGTACTATTGCTGGAATGTTGTCAGGGCCCATAGCCTTTGTAGTATCCAGTGCCTTCAGGCATTTCTTGATATCACGTGGAGTGAATCGAATTGGCTGAAGACTGGCATCTGTGATGCTGGGGACCTCTGAAGGAGGCTGAGATGGATCATCCATTCGGCACTTCTGGCTGAAAATTGTTGCAAATGCTTCAGCCTTATCTTGTGCACTGATGTGCTGGGCTCCTCCATCATTGAGGATGGGGATATTTCTGGAGCCTCCTCCTCCAGTGAGTTGTTTAATTGTCCACCGCCATTGACGACTGAATGTGGCAGTACTGCAGAACTTAGATCTGATCCATTGGCTGTGGGATCGCTTAGCTCTATCTATCACTTGCTGCTTATACTGTTTGACATTAGACTTAGAATTCCAGATTTTTCCCTTGGATTCAAATTCCACCATCTGCTTTGACAGGATTTGAACCCACAGCATTACCCTGGGTCTCTAGGTTACTAGTTCAGCAACAATATCTCTATGCTATCACCTCCCCCTGCTGCTCGAGGCATCACAGCATGACTCATTTGATGGCCATAAATACATCTTACAGCAGAGGTCAGATGCTCACGGTCAGAGCAGGTACACAGGAACACTGAAGTCAATTTAAAATTCAATTTCAAGTATGTGTAATCAGTTGCAGATGTAACAGATGTTGAAAGTCATTCTAACCCCAACTTTCACCACATTGTCATTGGAGCACCAATACCACAGTAGTCGGATTCAATGAGGCAAAATGAAAGCGAGATATATTGATTGCATCTGCAAAGGTCTCTCTGTTTCAAGTCTTGGGAGCATCTTTGAATTAGAAAACTGCACAATTAGCCATTTAGGCAGCTGGTGGAAATTTGTTACAGGTTCCAAAGCTCTGCAGCTGACTAATCCCCGCACAGGTCAGAGTTCAAATCCTGACAGCATATCACCTCTCTTTTTCCTAATAAAATGCAGCAAAAACATTTTTTTAAAATAGAAACTTCTAAAAGGTATACAACGATAATCAAATTTTCCTTTACTATTCAATATTCATAAACCTCTCTTATCCTTTAGAGCTCAAAAAAAGAACACAAGTGGATCAAATCTCCATTATGGCTGGACAGATCTGTAACCTGAGGCTGTGATCATAACAAGTTGATTTTGAACTGAAGCAGCCAATGTTTGGTTCAGGAGGTGATCTGCCAGTCTGCTCATACGCCATCTTGTCTACAATCACTTGAAACTAGATTTTCCTTATTTATGGAAAAAAAGACTGAAATGCATGTTTTTCAAAGTGGTTTTTATCAGCTGACAATGGAATGAAAAGGACAAAAAAATCTGAAACATGCCATTTTCTGAAAATGCAATTTGATTGGAAGAAACAAAATATCTGGCAGCCAGTCACTGCAACCGCGTCAGGCAGGCCCTATTAACATTCCTTTAACAATTGTCAAACAGGCAACAGACGCCTTGCCCAGTAAAAGGGTGGCAGGGTTTGCTCATGCAGCTGTGAAATGTGTGCAATCTGTGGATGATGGCCAAAGGACAATTGTGAAAAGGGCCTGATTTAATGCCCAGGCTCTGTACGTGCCGGAAGCCTCTTGTTTTGAGGTAGGGTTACAAAATCTGGCTGGACATATCCTTGGGAGTTTCATCATATAACCTCCCAGTTCCAACCGCCTCACCCAGTCAGGCAGCCGTTTTTTTCTCCATCCCTAATGTTTTTAGTTTTAAAAAATTTCCAAAGGTTTTTTTGAAAACATGTGTCCCCAGCCAGCATGTTTCCTGTGAGGGGGGACATAAAATAAAGTGAGCACCCATCCCACCACCTTCCCGCCTACTCCTGAGCTCTCCTCCAATTGACCCTGATAATATGCTGCCCACGCCATAAAATGTTTGGCGTGGGCAGCAGAGCGGGAGTGGGAAGCCTAGTTTTTAAACTTTAAAGTTTAAAGGGCGGGAAGGAAGGGGTTTTGCTCCTCGGGGCTGCCCTTGGCTAATCGCGTGGTGCCCCCACCCCCCACCTTAGATCGAACTGCCCGCTTCCTTCCTACTGTTCCCTCCCTTAAACCCATCCCCTCACCCCGCCCACCACCCCCACCGCCCCTCTACCTAACCTACCCTAACCCTCCTGGCCCAAGGCCCCAGGCTTGCCTGCTCCAGGGATCCATGGGCCTTGATCTTCTTTTCCTTCTGCAGTTCCAGCAGCAGCCACTGACGCCTCCCTGGCGCTGCCGGGGCTGATGGAGCTGTCCGACAATCAGATTGACTGGCAGTTCCAGAGGGCGGGACAAAGACCCACTCAGCCCTCGTCAGTCAGCCCCGCAGCACCATATGGCCGCAGGGCGGGTTGGCATGAAGCATGTCAGCTCCATGCTGATGTGGTTTCCAGGGCCGGTGGGGGGGGGCGGCCCTGGAAACCCCCCTCCCCCGATATTATTCCGCTTGTAATGTTATCCTTACTGCCACAATGATTTTCCACCAAGGTTTCTCACAGCCGCATTCAGGAGATTCATTTTAATTTCTAGAGGCTCCAGGACATTGAGGGGAGGTGGTGGTGTAGTGATATTATCACTGGACTAGTATTCCAGAGACCCACGGTAATGCTCTGGGCTCAAATCCCACTATGGCAGATGGTGAAATTTGAGTTCAGTTTAAAAAAAAAACTGGAATTAAAAGTCTAATGATGACCATGAAAATATGGTGGTAAAAACCCATCTGGTTCACTAATGCCCTTTAGGGAAGGAAATCTGCTGTCTGTACCTGCACTGGCCCACGACGATGTGGTTAACTCTTAAAATGCCCTCTAGTAAGCCACTTGGTTCTCAAGGGTAATTAGGGATGGGCAATAAATGCTGGCCTAGACAACAACACCCCCATCCCATGAATGAATAAATTTTAAATAAAATTCCCGGAGGGTTGGCAATCCCAAATAAAGGGGGAGGATGAAACAGTTGCTGGAACCCTAGACAGCAAATGGTTTCCTGCTCATGATGAGGATATATTGAGCTATTCAGAAGGGAGAGCCTAGAAAAAATTTGAACTGCAGAGATTGGTCGGGTATCCAACCTGCTATGTACCATTTCTCCTTAACTTCTTCCTTCCCCCCTGGGTATTGAGCAACAACTATCATTTTACATCAAGCTAATCTGCAATGATTTGCAAGATATTAACATGCCCATGCACAATGACTGTGCACAAGAACATTATAGTGCTTGGAAGGATTATACAATGCTCAGATGGACAAGTGTGATTCCATACTATTCACACAGGAAGGGCAAAATTTTACCCTTGGCGGGGGTGAGCGTGTGCGGTCGGGAATCCGACTGCTGCCCTGAACCAGCAGCGCACCGCGATTTTACGCGGGCGGGCCAATAAAGGCCCATCCAGCGTGAGACGCAGCCTGTGAATGAGCACGAAGAGGCGGGCGGGGGCGGGGGCTTAATGTCCACTGGGTCTAATGGAGACTCGGCAGCCGATTCAAATGCAGCCTCAGCAGCCCCTGGAAGACTGCCACCAAAGGACGCAGAAGTCCTGTGCATGGAGGCTGTAGCGGGTGGACACTGTAGGCGGGAGGGCAGGTTGGCGGGGCAGTCAGCCCCGTGTTTCTCAGGTGGGTGCCTCGCTGCCCTCCTGGAGGAGGTGACAATGAGGAGAGAAACACTTGCCCCAGGGACGGGAGGAGGAGGCCCCCCCACCTCACCAAAAAGGCCTGGGAGGAGGTGGCATTGAGGGTCAGCAGCCACGATGTGGTGAGGCGCACATGGGTGCAGTGCCAGAAGGTCTTTAATGATCTCCTGCGATTGGGAAGGGTGAGTACCATGTTGGCATGAGTCACTTTGCAGAACAGAGCTGACCATCCCCTCCTGGATCTCAGAGGTGTTAGAGTGTGAGTGGTAAATGTCAATGAGGCAGGATCTGGCCAAGGAGGTGAGCTCTGGTTGCCTGGACTGAGTGCCTTGCGGCTCCAGAGTCACGAATTGGCTGAGCCCTGCAAGGTGTTTCTCAGGTGGGATTGGCCAGGCTGCAATAGCAATGCAGGTAGAGGATGGACTAATCAACGCTCCTTCATCCTTCCAGGAGAAAACATCCCATAACAATGCAGAGGTCACGGACTGGCGGGGAAGCTCCACACCTCCTCAACTTCAGTAGGTACAAACAGGAGGCCCTGGAGCTGGGCAGGTGCCATGCACCTCGGTCAAGTGGCTGCGGTGAGGTTGGAGCGCCAGAGGGAGGTGAGAGTGCAATGCACTGAGGTGAGAATGTGGCTTTTTGCCAACCATTCCACTATAGTCTCTATATTGATGTGAGCCTCGAACCTGGAATGCCCATTGATAATGGAAAGATGAAGGCACCATGATGCACATCTCTGTCTCATCAGGGTGCCACGCATGCACACTGACAGTCTAATGACTTAAACTAGTGACATGTCCTTCTTCTCCCTTTTAGGCTCACCAGCAGCCCTTCATTATGAGGAGCCTGAAGGCCCAACCCTGACCACTGAGGACCACCGTGCTCAGCACGCACCTGCACCACACCCTCTCTGTCAAGCAGGCACCAGTGCAGATACCAGCACCTCGGTGGGCATAAGATTGGTGTCTAGTATTTTAGTGCACAGTGGTGAGGGCATTTCACACTCACTTGAGGTGCAGGCAGAGGCACAGAGTGCCCAGGGTGCCGGCAGTCAGAGGACTGTTAGGGACCAGGGACATGCTCAGTCGATGGCTGATGATGGGCCTCTCGATTCGTCCATGAGGCAGCAGCTGCTGGATGTCCAGCATGGTGTGTGGGAGGATCTGGTGGTTTACATGAGGGAATGCGTGGCCATGGTGTCCATTGTAGAGGAGTCCCTGCGGAGCATGAGCACTGTGTTGACCCTCATGGCCTGGTGCAATGCCTCCGCTGTGGAGAGGCTGCTCCAGGAGCTCAATCAGGGGTTCCTGGGGATGCGCTCGGACCTGCAGCCCTCACACTGGCAATAACCTCAGGTGGTCAGTGTCAGTGTGGGAGATGGATTGGGCACCCAGTATCCTAGCCAGGTGCCCGTCCATCAATGCTGAGCAGGGAGGTCACAGCGACCTGATATTGGCGCACAAGCTGCCTGTCATCTCTGCAGGCTCCTCTCAGGGTGCTCTGGAAAACGGCAGCAGCTCCTCCACCACTCTACCAGTGACCGTGGCATCTGATGAGGCTGTGGTGACTGGGGAGATGCCAGCCATGGCACTGGCTGCTCCCTCCCAGGCGGGGCCAGCACAGGCTCTACGGGCCAGAGGATGCCCCCCCGGGTCATCAAGGCCAACAAGACAGCAGAGTGAGCAGGCTGTCTCCGAGGTCAGTGCCAGCGAGGGGGGAGCACCAAGACGTAGCACTCGCAAGTGAAAACTTAAAGCAGCTTAAACACAATGCGGCCTGGTCACGGGTGATATTTGTTTCCCCCATTTTCCTGTTTTTTTAATGGTGTGATGTAAAACACTGGTCAGCCTTAATTTCTGCAATGTTTGTCAGTCGGCAGTTAATGAGTTTTTTTTTTTGCAACTGGTCTCTGGTTGCTTCATTTGCTCTGTAGGCCATGATGTTATGATGGACATGTGACTCCTTAAATTTTATTGCACTGGCACATAGCGTATATTGTTGACAAGGAATTGGTCCTGTCAGGCCTGCAGCCCTGGCATTTGTTGGAAGTCCATCTGTGGTGTTCCAGCTGAAGGTTCTTTAGATTAAAGCCTCCCGGGTGTCCCTGCCTCCCTGGAGTATGCCCGGTCAGCGTCTACCCCCTCAGCATTTCCCTGTTCATGCTCATCCTCAGACTCACTGCTGGACTCATCGTGTGTGGCCGGAGCAACTGCGTCAAATCTTTGTCCACTGCGTCCCCCCTTTCCAGCGCAAGATTGTGGAGAGTGCAGCATGCAACCACTATCAGTGACACATGATCTGGGGGGTACTGGAGTGCACCCCCTGAATGGTCCAGGCATTGGAAGCACATCTTGAGAAGACCGATGCTTCTCTCCACCACAGCCCTTGTGGAGGCGTGGCTCCTATTGTACCGCTGCTCAACTCCTGTTCTTGGATGGCAGCGAGGCATCATGAGCCACCTTCTGAGGGGGATAGCCCTTGTCACCCAGCAGCCATCCATCAAACCGGGCTGGAGCACTGAAGAGCCCCGGCACCTGGGAGTGTCTGAGGATGTAGGCGTCGTGGGAGCTGCCTGGGTACCTTGCACAGACTTGTAGAATCTGCATCCTGTGATCACACACTATCTGCACGTTCATGGAGTGGAAGCCCTTCCTGTTGACGAAGGCACCGGGCTCACCTGCTGGTGCCTTAATGGCCACATGTGTACAGTCTATAGCACCCTGGACACGGGGGAAGCCAGCAATGGCCGCGAAGCCTCTGGTTCACTCAGCTTGACTGGCCTCGTCTATACGGTAATGAATGAAAGTCAATGCACACCTGTACTGCGCTTCCATCACCAGCTTGACGCTACTGTGGACAGATTATTGGGAGACTCCACTAAGATCCCCCACTGAGCCTTGGAAAGAGCCAGAGACATAGAAGTTTAGGGCCACTGTGACCTTCAGCGCCACTGGCATGGGGTGTCCACCCACACAGTCAGAGCAGATCTCAGGGCCAATCCTCTGACAAATGGAGGTCACTGTCTCCTTTGAGAGATGGAGCCTCCTTCGGCACTTATTGAGGTAGCTGCATCGCTGCCTGTAAACCCTGGCAGCAGGATAATGGCGTCTTCTCTGGCCCCTTTCACCTTGGCCTTCCTGTTGGCCCTGCGCCCCTCGTTCCTGCGCCGCTCCTCCCACAGGTTGCTCCCCTGGAGGCTGAATAGGGACACCTGGCCTCCTCCTCCTTCTGGCCCTCTCTTCCTCAGAGGAGGAGGTGCCTCCAGCAGAGACCACAATCCCCATTCCCAGGGTAAGGGTAAGGTGTCTGATACCTGGAAGGCCCCACGCGGTGTGAACCCTCCGGGGGCCTGGAAGACCACACAGAGTCCTGAACTGAAGCCTCTAAATGCTCTGAATGCAGCGCTGGAGCGAAATGAAGCTGTCCTGTTCACAGAAGCAAGCAGCAGGTGGTGATTTCCAAAACTACTCACTATTCACTTTGTCAAGCCCACTGGCCCCTCTTATCCCGCCCATGGATGAGGCTTTGCAAATTGTGGCCTGCCCGCCTGCCTGTCTTGCCTGCGTGATGGCCGGAAAATCGCACAGGCAACATAAACTCAGAGACAATTGGTCTCTCAAGGGCCTTAACTGGCCACTTAATTAATGGCAGACGTGCCTCCGTCTTCATCGCATGCCCGCCTAATGAAATATTGCGAGTGCGCTCATCAGGACGCTCAGGATGTCAGGACACTCATCCAATGTCAACGTGCTTTATTTCATGCACGGGCATGTCGGGCGTGTGCCCGCACGTCAAGGATAAAATTCTGCCCAAAGAATCCGGTGACCAGTCTGATACTGGTGACCGTTCCTGAATCTTCCTTAACTTGATTAAGATGCTTGCAGATGATACATGTGGTTAATTGTGAGGAAGAAAGTTGTGGACTACAGGAAGATACCCCAATGGTCTGGTCAGGTGGGCAGATAAATGGCAAATGGGAGTCAATCAGGAAAGTGTGAGGTGATGCATTTGAGGAGGGCAAACAATGTGAGACAATACACAATAAATGGTAGTTTTTTTTGAGAAGTGTAGTGGGGTCTTTGAGTATATGTCCCACAGATCCCTAAACAATGGACAGACAAGGTGGTCACGAAGTCACTTGGGATGTTTTCCTTTACTGGCCATGGCCTAGTGAAGAGCAGGGAGGTTGTGCTAGAACTGTATGAAACACTAGCTAGACCAGAGGGAGAGTGCCACAAACACTCTGGTCACTACATTAGAGGAAGGACATGGTCACATCAGTATCATAGAATGGTTGCAGTACAGAAAGAGGCCGTTCAATCCATTGTGTCCATGTTGGCTCACCTACTCAACTAGTCCCGCTCCCCCATTGTTTCCCTGCAGACCTGCCATTTTTTCTCTTCAGGCGCTTATCTAATTTTCTTTTAAAAGCCATGATTGAATCTGCCTCCACCACACTCTCAGGCAGTGCATTCCAGATCCTAACCACTCTCCGTGTAAAAATGCTTTTCCTCATATCCCCATTGGTTCTTTTGCCATTCGCCTTAAATCAGTGTCCTCTGGTTCTCCCCCCTTCCACGATTGGGAACAATACTCTCCACCCACTTTGTCCAGACCCCTCATGACTTTAAAAATCCTCTCAAATCGCCTCTCAACTTCTCTTCTCCAGGATAACAACACCCACTTTCTCCAAACTATTCTTGTAACTGAAGTCCTTCAACTCTGGAACGTAAATTTTTTCTGCACCCTCTCTAATGCCTTCACATCCTTCCTAATGCCCAGAATTGGACATAATACTCCAGTTGAGGCTGAAACACAGTTTGATAAAGGTTGATCATAAATTCCTTGTTTTTGTGTTCTATGCCTCTACTTATAAAGCTCAGGGCCCTGTATGCCTTTTTAACCACTTTCTCAACCTACCCCTGTCACCTTCAACAATGTGTGCACATGTACCCCCAAGTGTCCCTCTCCTTGCATCTCCTTTAGAATTGTACCGCCTCACCTCCTTCTTCCTGCCAGATGAATCATTTCAAACATGTCCAACCATTCCACCAGGCTGTCCATGTCATCTTGAAATCTCTCACTATCTTCCTCACCTTTTATTGTCCTTCCAAGTTTTGTGCTTTCTGAAAATATTTGAAGTTGTGCCTGTGTATCCAAGTCGAGGTCATTAATGCATTTCAAGAAAATCAATAGTCCTCGTAGTGACCTCTGGGAAACGCTGCTTTACACTTTCTCCAGTCTGAAAAACAAGCATACGCCCCTTTCCTGTCACTCAGCCAACTTTGTATCCATGCTGCCAAAGTTCCTTTTATTCCACGGGCTCCAAGTTTGCTGGCAAACCTATTATGTGGTGCTACCACATCAATCACATTACTCTCATCAACCTTTCCTGTTATCTAATCAAAAAGCTCACTCAAGTTAGGTAAACATCATTTGCCTTTAACAAATTCATGAATCCAGATGTGTCCAAGTGACTCTTAATTTTGCTTCAGATAATTTTTTCTAAAAGTTTGCTCACTACCAAGGTTATTCTGAAAGGCCTGTAGTTACCGGGCTTCTCTGTACACCCCATTTTGAACAAGAGTGGAACATTTGCAATTCTCCAATCCTCTGGCACCACCCCTGTATCTAAGGAGTTTTGGAAGATTATGACCTTTGCACTTTCCACCCTTTCTTTCTTGAACATCCTCAGATGAGTTCCATCTGATCCATGAGTTAGCAATCTTAAGTACAGCCAGCCTTTCAAATACCTCCTACCAGAGAGGCTACGGAGGAGAATAAAGAGCATGTTGCCAGGGATTGGGAATTTTAGCTATGAGAATATATTGGATAGGCTGGGGGGTTGCTTTCTTTGGAACGGGGGGGGCAAGGAGGGAAGATTTAAAGGTGTATGAAATCAGCAGTGGAGGGAGTGTTTCCCCTCCAGCACTCAGCCCTTTGATTATTTTAGTTGTTTTTGTCCTACCTATTGTAGGCTTCAATGCCACTCCCTGTGGCGCTGCTGATCCGCCAGCCCTCTGATTAGGCTAGCAGCCCTTGGGGTCTGGCCGCAGTACTTAATGCAATGACAGCCCCGGCAACAGCCACTAAATTGGCTGCTGCCCATAAAATTCAGATGCAAGTCCTGCCGCCAGCCCACGCGTGCCAGTGATACACATTTCCTGCCAATGCCAGGACCTCAGCGTATTTGGTAAAATCCTGCCCAATGATTTCGGTGCTGCTGGGACCAAGAGTGTAGCCTCTGCAAAAAGTAACATAAGCAAGTTAAGCAATAGAGTTACGTATGAATCATTGTAAAAAAAAAGTAACAAGGCAAATAGGTCCATATTTACCCAACTTCAGCCCAAGAGCTGAATTTCCTCCATTGCAGAAACCTCAATGGAAAATGGTATCAGGACTAGCAAAGGAAGAAATGCACTAAGGGGGCTGAATTTTCCCCCTGTCGGGGTGGAAGTTGAGAGCGCACTCATCTCCCTTAGGCTAAGTGCTGCCTCAGGGAGATCAGCTCTACATGTAAAAAAGGTAAAAGTAGAAAAATAAAATTTCCCTTACATGTCCCCTCATGTAACAATATCGCATGAGTTGGGACATGTCCATAATTTTTACACAATCTTTATTAAAATTATTTAAAGCCTACAAGAAACCTCATCCTGCCCGTGGATGAGGTTTCATGTTTTTTCTGGTTCCCGCCAGAGCTCCTTTAATTGCTTAATTGATCCTGTCAATGGCTTCAGTTGGCCACTGACAGGTTGGCGGGCACGCAGCTGATTTTGTTGCACTCCCGCCATCCTGAAAATTTAAATCGAGTTCCCCCCGACGTCACTGCACTTCATTTTACGCACCGGTGAGCGTGCCCCGCCCCCACTCGCTGACTCATACAATTCACCCAGGGAGTTTGTGGCAGATCCATGGAACAATTTTCCATTTATCAACTGATGAATGGGTAACCAGTAGAAAAATGAAAACAAAGGCAAGTCAAAAGAAAGTACTGAAATGGGGTAAAGGGAAGAAAGCAAACAACATCAAATAGGAAAAAAGACCTACATTAATATACATCACTACCTCAGGCCATCCCAAAGTGCTTTACATAGTTAATTAAGTGGTTTGTAATGTAACATCAAATAGGATAGAAAGAGAATGGAAGCCAAAGCATCATTTACCTGAAATTCAGATAAATAAACAGACATCAACACAGAGGACCAAAGGACCTCTCTTAGTGCTCACTATTTTCAAAAGCGAAATCTAAATTTTGGCAGAGTTTGATACCAGTTAACTCAAGTGCCTCATTCAGGGGCACCGTGGGAAACAATAACTTAATAATTAAACCCAAAGGGATGACATGCTGACCTATAAGAAATGGATGATTTATTACAGTGTGAATCGGGCACGTGGGAGAATGTGTGTTACTGTTTCATCAGAGTATATTGGTAGCAGCTTTAAAGACTAATGCTTGAGATATTTTACTTAGATTCATTTTTAACTTGCCTAATTTTACTTCTTTTAAACTCATTCTTGGAATGTAGTTATCGCTGATGAGGCTGACATTTATTGCTCCTCTCTGGTTGTCCAGGGCACTTCAGAGGGTAGTTAGGTGTCAACTACATGGATGTAGAACTGGACTCACGTATTAGTTGACCAGGTAAGGATGGCAGATATCCTTTCCTGATGGGCATAAGTGAACCAATAGGGTTTTTACAACAATCTGACAGCCTCTTGTTCTCTTTTAACGATACCAGCTTTTTATTTCCAGATTTGATTTTAGTTGAATTCAAATTCTCAAACTGCTCTGGAGGGATTTGAACTCAAATTCTCTGGATTTTTAGCCCAAACCTCTGGATTATTAATCCAGTAACACTGCTAGCCTGTACATCAAAGTACTGTACCAAACAAGTTGAGATCTCACAAAGCACAAACCTCTGGCAAATGAGAGATTCATCGGAGAAAATCCCATTCAGTGCATCCCAAAACACCTTACAACCAATCAAGTACTGTTGAAGTGTAATCACTGTTGTATGAAACATGGCAGCCAATTAGAATAAAGCAAGCTTTCACAAATAACAATGTGATAATTACCACGTCATTTGTTTAAGTGATTGACGTTGGTTGAAAGATTGGTCTGGACACCAGGGAGAAATCTTCTGCCCACCTTCAAAATAGTCACAGGAGGTGTCAGCTGTGGCTCAGTCCATAGCACCCTCGCCTTTGAATCAGAGGGTTGTGGGTTCATGTCCCACTCCCGGAAACCAAGAACTGTGATTGTACTCAAAAGGGTTGCAATCTGTGACTGTTGATAACTCGAAAGAGTTTCAAAATAGTCACATGGGATCTATTTCATCCACCTGAGAGGGCAAATGGGGCCTTGGTTTAACATGTAATCCAAATGATGGCAGCTCTGACAGTGCAGCACTCCTTCGCCCTCTGTGTTACTACTGAACCTGAATTGACAGTTTAGACATTTCAACTAATCTGGAAGTGGTCTGGAGCCCTAAATCCCCAATAATGTTCAAAATTCCAGCATCGAACCTTATGGACTTTACTTCCAATTAGAAGTTAGAGAGCTCCTAATTTCTCTTACAATCCCATCTCCAACTGTCTGCCATACTGTTATTCAGTCACCACAATATGGATTGGATTTTGAGTTTAATCAGGCACCACCGATCTCCTTGTGGATTGTATAGAAATTAGTGTCACTGAGACTGCTGGTCCTATCTCCATACTGGTTATTTTCCATGCTGTGCTTAAATAGTAACACTATTTCCTATGTACATTTACCAAAACTCATATCACTAATAGGATGAAAGTTTGGCTGATAAAGGCACCACCCAGTGTGGTGTTGAGCTACACAGTAATGCCTCGCCGTTCAATGCCTGAGTCAATTGATCTGAGATGCAATAGCTTTTGGGGTATAATTAACCGTACTTCCTAGGGAGGAGGGGAGGGAAATATCAGGCAGGATTCCCTAAAGGTTTGATGGGAGAAAATTGAATAGAAATATACGTCACCCACCTTGCCATTGCCAGTTCTTTGAAAGGGCTATCCAATTTGTTCATCTTCCCTGCTCTTTCCCCAAAGCCTTGCAAATTTTGCCCCTTCGAGAATATATCCATATCCCTTTGGGAAGTTACTATTGAATCTGCTTCCACCACCCTTTTTGGCAGCACATTACAGAGCACAATAACTTGCTGCATAAAAAAATTATCCTCATCTCCCCTTTGCCAATTAGTTTATATTTTTGTCCTCTGGTTGCCAACCCTTCTGTTGCCAGTGGGAACAGCTTTTTCCCTCTCTACTCTATCCAAACTCATTATAATTCTGCACACCTCTATCGAATCTTCCTTCAACATATTCTGCCCAAAGGAGAATAATCCCACCTCCTCTAATGTCTCCACATAACCGAAATCTCTCATTCCTGGTATGATTCTGGTAAATCTCCTTTATCCCTGCCATGTGCCAGCTGTGGGCTCAGTTGGTAGCACTCTTGCCTCTAATTTCAAATCCCTCTCCAGCATTTGAGCATACAAATCAAGGTGCTGTACTGAGAGAGTAATGTCAACCTGGGAAACATCAATTCTGTTTCTCTCAACAGATGCTGCCTGACCTGCTCAGAATTTTCTTTTGTTTTTTTATTCTGATCCCTAGCATCCGCAGTATTTTGCTATTGTATTAGTACTGCGGGGATACTGGGGAGTATTGGGCTGTCGACAGTGCCATCTTTCAGATTCAGTGCTAAGCCAAGGCCAGGCCTTCCTGTTCTTGTGAAGAGTCATACGGACTCCAAACGTTAACTGTATTCCTCTCTGCAGATGCTGTCAGACCTGCTGAGTTTTTCCAGGTATTTTTGTTTTTGTTTCGGATTTCCAGCATCCACAGTTTTTTGCTCTTAGCCAGGCCTTCCTACTCAGGTGGATGTAAACGTTCCCATGGCACTACTTCAAAGGAGACCAGGGGTGGGGCGGGGGAGGTGCCCTGGCCAATAGCTATTCCCCAGTCAACATCACAAAATAAATTATCTGGTCATTATCGCATTGTGGGGGTTTGCTGTGTGCATATTAGCTGCCAGGTTTCTACATTACAACAGTAGAATAAACGTAAGTAAAGAAATGCAAATACAAGTTTTTTTTACTCCCAGGAAAACAAATAAAGTTGGATATCCAGACTCCAGTGCACAATCACTAGGACTGTGTTCAAGCACAACCATTCAGAAAGAAACTTTAAATCGATCCAGGAGGGTTATCAAGCTGTGTCAGAGAGCTCAAACAAACCAATAAATCTCATGAAGCACATATTGGAAAATGTCCATAAATGATGGGTGAGTAGCACTGGGGTCAAGGAGGAGATAAAGCTGGATGCCAGGCATTTTTCTCACCTACACTTGCATTTTAAGATGTTTCCGCAAATGACCAGTTAAATTAATCACCGTAAATTTATTTTCAGAGTACTGACTCACGACCACACAATTATGTTACATAATTACAATATTAAGGACAATGTCACGTGATCTCAATATTCAGCATCCAGAGATCCACAACAGCACAATCCAGGATTTGCCACAACTGGCCTGAAAGACTTCACAAAGATGCTTTAGTTATTCTTCAGGATGTTGACTTTGATAATAGATCCATTTGGATCCAATGGCTTGCTCTTCATATTTTCAATATCTACAGGAATGTGCTTTTATCTGGCGTTGCATTGATACTTGTTGGATTGTGGATGGTGCTGTTAAAATGAATTAAAATGGCCGCGAATGATGTCAACACATTCAGACAATCTGAGGTAAACTGACTGGCATAACAAATCATTCAATTCTGAAGTAAGTGTAATCAGGACTACGGCGAACATATGTAGTTGGTCAGTTGTCACAAAGTATCATCAGATGTTAAAGAGCATGATGGCTTTAATTTTTTAGAATATAAATATAAATGAATAACGTCCTAGATCTTTCAATCAGGATTGGACAAAAAAAATGCATACTTACATTCCACCGATATTTCAGGACAGTGGAAGACCCTTCACATCCGACTCAGTCCAACAAGCCTCGGGGGAAGCAGCACAGAGTGTGCATCGCAGAAACCACGCCCCCTTTTCACAGCACTAACTGCTGTATTCCGGTAGGTAAAGGGTTTAAATGTCCCAAAGCTGCTTTGAAAATAGCTACGGAGAGAAGGTAAGTGTGTAAGGTGAGTGGGTAAGGGGCTAGAATGGGTAAGTTAAGTGAGTAAAGGGTAGGGTGGGTAAGGGGGTATGGTGGCACTTGGGTAGGTGGGTGAGGTGAGTCAGGGGGTAGTTGGGTTGGGTTGAGGCTAGTCAGGTCGGGTTGGGGGGTCAGGGGGGCAGTTAGTCGTGGGAGCTGTCAGGTCAGGTTGAGGCCAGGAGGAGTTGTGTGGTGCAGGCTAGTCAGGTTGAGTCGGAGAGGGAGCCAGGGTCAGCGGGCCCAGTTAGGGGGTCAGCAGGGGGTTATTCGTAGGGTCAGGGGGGTAGTCCGGGGAGGAGGGGTCAGTATGAGTGATTGGGCGCGGGAGGGTCAATTGTATAGTTACCGAGTAGTTAGACCAGATTTTTTCTGTTTAAAATTTCTTGGGTAATTATCCAGGTAAATACATTGGAACCATCCAAAATCTCCGACTCTAACTCAAAGTTGGAAACTTTTTTGGGAGATCCCGGGAAACAGGCAAACTGCCCATTGGAAAACTGCTCATTGGAAGTTCAAGCTTCCCAGGAAATTCCCACAGAGTCCTTACATTGGGACTTCTGAGGGGTCCTGTAGCGCATCTTCCAGGGTACATCTGGTGTCTGACTATCCGGAGACGGGGAGATCTGGGTCAATAACTTCCACCAGGCTGCAGTGGGTAACTGCAAGTATGTGATATGACATGAGAATGTTAGCATTGTGGTCATGTTACTGGACTAGTAATTCAGAGACCCGGAAGAGTTCAAACCCCACCACTAGCAGCTGGTGGAAACTAAATTCAGTTAATACAATGCTAGTCTTGGTAATGGTGACCATAAAGCAACTGGATTTTGTAAGAACCTATTTGGTTCACTCATCCCTTTTAGGGGAGGAAATCTGCCATCCTTACCTGGTCTGGCCTACTTGTGAATCTAGACCCACAGCAACATGGTTGATTCTTAACTACCCTCTGAAATGGCCTGGGAAGCCACTCAGTTATATCAAACTGCTACGGAAAACTCAAATAAGAATAAAACCAGGCAGACCATCCATATCAACTTAGGCAGCAGAAATGATAAAGGCACACCATGCCCAATGGGCCCTGCAAAGTACTCTTCACTAACATCTGGGGATTTGCACCAAAATTGGGGCAGCTGTCCCACAGACCAGTCAAGCAACATTCAAAATTATACTCACTGAATCACACTTGTCTCTTAAGCAGTCATTTCATTTTCCCGGATCCAGATCTAGTGCAAAGTGATTCTCAGCTGCCCAGGGTTTACTTCCATTCCTTTCCTTTGCCAGCCCGGTAAGTTTTAACCCCAGAATTGTCTTTAATGGTTAGGTTTTTTTCCCAGCAATTCTGCTTCTAGCACAAACTAGACACATTTTCCAGTGGGAAATGTGTGGCCAAGGGTACCCGCATGGGCTCCAGTTATGCAGCTTCCAACCTCATAGTCTCCCAAACTCGGACGGCCCGCTTCTACCTCCTGCCCAAAATCCACAAACAGGACTGTCCCGACAGACCGATCATGTCAGCCTGTTCCCGCCCATGGAACTCATTTCTTGCTATCTTGACTCCATTCTCTCTCCCCTTGTCCAGTCTCTTCCCACCTATATCCGCGATTCCTCTGATGCCCTACATCATATCAACAATTTTCGGTTCCCTGGCCCCAATCCTCTTCACCATGGACGTCCAATCCCTCTACACCTCCATCCCCCACCGGGATAACCTGAGGGCTCACGGTTTCTTCCTTGAACAGAGGCCCAAACAATTCCCATTCACCGCCACTCTCCTCCGTCTGGCTGAACTTGTTCTCTCACTGAACAATTTCTCCTTAAACTCATCTCACTTCCTCCAAATGAAAGGTGTGGCCATGGGTACCTGCATGGGCCCCAGTTATGCATGATAGGGTCCCCCTTGTCCTCACTTATTACCCCACCAGCCTCCGCATTCAAAGGATCATCCTCCGCCATTTCCACCAACTCAAGCATGATGCCACCACCAAACACATCTTCCCTTCACCACCCCACTGTCGGCATTCCATAGGGACCATTCCCTCCGGGACACCCTGGTCCATTCCTCCATCACCCCCTACACCTCAACCCCCTCCCACGGCACCTTCCCATGCAACCGCAGAAGGTGCAACACCTGCCCCTTTACTTCCCCCCTCCTCACCATCCAAGGGCCCAAACACTCCTTTCAAGTGAAGCAGCATTTCACTTGCACTTCCCTCAATTTAGTCAACTGCATTTGCTGCTCCCAATGCGGTCTCCTCTACATTGGAGAGGCCAAATGCTTTGCGGAACACCTTCAGTCTGTCCGCAAGCATGACCCAGACCTTCCTGTCACTTGCCAATTCAACACACCACCCTGCTCTCATGCCCACATGTCCGTCCTTGGCTTGCTGCAATGTTCCAGTGAAGCTCAACGCAAACTGGAGGAACAGCACCTCATCTTCTGACTAGGCACTTTACAATCTTCCGGACTTAATATTGAGTTCAACAACTTCAGATCATGAACTCTCTCCTCCATCCTCACCCCTTTTTGATCCCTTTCTTTCTAATAATTATTATATATTTTTTATATATATATTTTTCTTTTTCCACCTATTTCTATTATTATTTTTAAAAATAATTTCCTTCCATTGTTTTATCTCCTCCTTTTAGCCTATTTCGATCCCTTCCCCCCACCCCACCCCCACTAGGGCTATCTGTAACTTGCTCATCCTGCTTTCTACCCTTAAGGTCACCATTAGCACATCCTTTAGCTAATATCAGCACCGTCAACACCCCTTTGACCTTATATTTATGACATCTTTGGCAATCTCTCTTTTGCCTCCACCTATCTCTGGCCCTCTATCCAGCTCCACCTGTCCCACCCCCCTTAAACATCTTATATTTCACCACATTTCTATTTCTCTTTAGTTCTGATGAAGAGTCATACAGACTCGAAACATTAACTCTGTACTCCTCTCCACAGATGCTGTCAGACCTGCTGAGTTTTTCCAGCAATTTTTGTTTTTGTTACACATTTTACAGCCTTGTTTCAAATCCTCATGAGTTTGATCTTTTCACTCTTAGAGCGACCTCCCACTTGCATTACTGCATGGTGAACCCTAGAGACTTTCGGCCTCTAGCTACTCCCTCTCTCCCAGATCCTGACCGACTAAATTGTCTGTGAGTTTCAGGGATATATTAGAAATCCTTACCTTCTCATAGCTCATCTGCATGGAAACCTGAACCACATGGGCCTTGTTTCCAGGTGGAAATACTGATTAGCTATAACTTAGATTCCAACACTATTCTATCTTGGAATTAGAATGACAGTTTAAAGCATAACTGTTTATAATCTGCCATTCTCAACACTCTCCTGGGATTTCAGAGACTGCCAATCTTACCACTGTCAATACAGATGTTGCTACCATTGTTTCCAAGTGTGAACACCTTATACCTTCTTCCCAGCAAAACAATCTGGGCCTTTCCTTTAATCTTTAACAGCCCCCTCACCCAGGCCTGTTGTCACGCAGACTTCAGAACAGTTCATATGACCTTCTCCATTTTACTCTAAATTAAAGTAAAACATAACAGTCTTATAAACCTCATAACTGTAACAATATATGGCAAGGCCTGGACAATATTCAGGCTTGGGCTGATAAGTGGCAAGTGACATTTGTCCTACACAAGTGCCAGGCAATGAACACCTCCAACAAGAGAGAAGCTAATCATTGCCCCTTGATATTCAATGGCAGTATCATCACTGAATCCTCTACTATCATCATCCTGGGGGTTACCATTGATCAGAAACTGAACTGGACTATCCATATGAATACTGTGGCTACAAGAATAGGCCAGAGTCTGGGAATTCTGAGGCAAGTAACTCACCCTCTGACTCCCCAAGCCTGCACCACCATCTACAAACCACAAGTCAGGAATGTGATGGAATACTATCCACTTACCTGGTGGAGTGCAGCTCCAACAACTCTCAAGAAGTTCAAATCTATCCAGGACAAAGCAGCCTACTTTATTGGCACCCCAACCACCACCTTAAACATTCACTCCCTCCCCCACTGATGCACAGTGACAGCAGTGTACCATCTACATGATGCACTGCAACAATTCACCAAGGCTCCTTCAACAGCACCTTCCAAACCCATGACCTCAACCATCTAGAAGAGCAAGGGCAGCAAATGCATGGGAACACTACCACCTGCAAGCTTCCCTCCAACTCATGCACCATCCTGATTTGGGAGTATATCACTGTTCATTCCACTGTTACGGGATCAAACTCCTGGGACTCCCTCCATAACAGCATTATGGAAGCACCTACAACACATGGACAGCAGCGGTTCAAGAAGGCAGCTCACCACCACCTTCTCAAGGACAATTAGGATTAGGAAACAAATGCTGGCCATGCCAGTGATACTAACATCTCATGAGAAGATATAGAAAAAAGTGCTAAGGAGGAGCTCACCTAGTTCAGTTCCAGGTCCTAAGTTTGCACATCCCAGCGGATTGACTGTAGGACGGATAACCCCTTGGCTGGCTGGGCAGAGGGTAGGGGTGCAAATCAACCAGGGTTCCTGTTCTTGATTGCCACTCATTGACCGTTGATGGAAAGTGAGAATGGGGTGACGGCAAGATCAGTCTCAGCTGTGATGTGCTTCACCTGCCAGATGACCCCAAAGCCTCCTGGTGTTCCCTAGCTAGACTCGCACATCAAGTCCTTGCAGTGAGGTTTCAAAGGTCAATCAGCGCCTGTGAAATAAAGCCAGCATGAGTCAGTCTCTAACCAAGGATGGGAGTAAATGTAGGGAATAGAGGGAATAAATAGCGAGCTGATTAAACATGGAATTGACAGAGCTGACAGCTTTCACAGTCAGGGAGAAATTTTCAAAGTGATGCAACTCCAAACAAGACATGCTGCATAGAAAGGCTTACAAAGCAGTTTTACTAAGGTTAAGTGAGGGTGACACACAACAGCCTCCATGTGTCAACACAAGCATAGGCACAAGATAGGCAGGGAGGAGTGCGAAAGCTGGCACCCATTGACTATAAAAGGCAATGGCAGAGTTGTGGGGATTGGTGTGGGCGCAACAGGATTTTATTGACAGTCCCCTGAAGGCAGATGACTTCTTTCCTAGAATCTTTTTATCAAGGAGAAAACATTTTCTCCAGAGGCCAAATTGAGGTACATGAGCCTTACTTTTACCTTTCCATGTGATCCAAACCAATAAATCAGAAACATTGTAGCTAGCATTTCCATCTAATGATCGAGATCCTAAGATCACAAAAAATTGGAGCATGAGTAGGCCATTTGGCCCATTGAGCCTGGTCTGCCATTTAACAATATCATGGATTGTGGCATTATGCTTTCCCCCCATAATCCTTGATTCCCTTGTCGATCAAAAATCCGTCTAACTCAGCCTTGAATATATTCAATAACCCAGCCTCCCCTGCTCTCAGGAAGAGAGTTCCAAAGACTAGTGATCTTCTAAGGGAAGAAATTCTTCCACATTGTGGTCTTAAATGGGAAGCCCCTCATTTTTAAACTCTGCCCCCTAGTTCTAGATTCGTCAATGAGAGGAAGCCTCCTCTCCGCATCGACCCTGTCAAACCTCCTCAGGATCTTATATTTCATAACATCACCCCTCATTCTTCTCAATTCCAATGAGTATAGGCCCAACCTACTCAGCCTTTCCTCACAAGACAACCCCTTCATTCCAGAAATCTGCCTAGTGAACCACCTCTAAACTGCTTCCAATGCAAGTATATCCCTCCTTAAGTAAGGAGACCAAGGCCCATATTTTCACCACAATGGACAGCCCCTCTGTCATGGCCAAAATAGACAAGCCCAGAAATCCTAAGTCCAGCCCCCATATATAGCACCTCCTATTTTCAAGGAGGCGGGATTGGAAGCGGGCTGGGGTTCATGCATGAGCAGTTCACAGAGGTCGCTGGCCATTTAAATTACCAGCTTCCTCCACTGAAGTGGGATTTTGGTAGGCCAGGAGCGTGAAACCCAGAGTGTGCAAATTGGACCAGGTAAGAGCTGGTCTGAATTGGTGGATTAATTTGGGTAGCCAGGGTATCCCTTTGGAGAGTTAAAGTATCCCTTCAGATATGGTGCCAGGATACCTTTGGGAGAGGTAAGGCACCCTTTTGGATAGGTAAGGCACCTTTGGGATTGTTAAAAGTGAACATGATTGTGCATAGAAAGTGCATAAACTCCTTGTAACCATCAAAGCTGTCAAACAACTGTCAAAGGTATCAATGCTGTCCAAGAACTGTCAAGCTGTCAAAGAACTTTCAAAGGGCCCTAGGTGAGTTGGCATGAAGGGGTAAAGGCAAACGGTGGCAGTTTGGGGTCATGGGCTGGTATGAATTGGCACTAAGTTGGCATAGGAGCTATAAAGGACAATAGGGATGTCAGGGGGCAAAGGGGGTATGAGGATACATGGGGTTTGGGTAGAGGGACATGTGTTGGCACAGGGGTTGTGAAGGGCCAAGGGGGGGTGGGTGGAGGGGGTGACGTGGCATAGGTTGGCATGGATGGGGCATGGTGGGGTGAGGGGGAAGAAGGGTGAGAGCTGGAGGTCTGCTTTTTGTTCTAATCCTTTTTTAAATTAATTCAGCAAAGTGCCGGAGCACAGAGGCAGGCCTTCTGCACCGCCCGCCTCCACACCTGGAAGCCTCTGCATGTGTCCGGGAAAGTGGGCCCAATTTCTAATCCTGCCCGGAACCCCGGAACGAAAATCAGAACTGAGGGCAGACGTTTTTAAAGGTCGGGTTCACAGAACCAGGAATTCTCCCCTCTGTGCACATTCAAGCTGGGAGTAAAGAGTGCAAAGGCCGCTTGGCAACCAGAACGTTGGACGGGCAGCGAAAAATTAAACTTAATTGATAACTTAATGGCCTTAACAGGTCTTTTAATTGTCGGTAGGCGCGTGCTGCCGACTCCAGCGCATGCCTGCCAAACGGAATATTGCCCGACTGCCCGCTGGCATCAGGACACTTGCCTGACGTCAACACGGGTCATTTTACACTCGAGCAGGTCGGGCACACACCGGCCCACCAAGCTCAAAATTTTACCCTATATACAGCATTCCAGGTGCCTCACCAATGCCCTGTACAGCCGTAGCAGGACTTCCTTACTGTTATACTGCATTCCCCTTGCAGTAAAGGCCAACAATCCATTTGCCTTCATAACTAATTGATGTTCCTGCATATTAACGTCTTGTGATTCATGTACAAGGGCACCCAGATCCCTCTGCACTGCAGCATTCAGCAGTCTCTCTTCATGTAAATAACATGCTGCTTTTCTATTCCTCCTGCCAAAGTGGAAAACATCACATTTTCCCATATTATACCCCATCTGCCATTTTTTGCTCAGTCACCTAAATGATTTATATTCCTCTCCAGACTCTTGTATCCTCCTGACAATTTGCTTTCCAACCTATCTTTGTATCATCAGCAAATTTATTTCATTTAAGCCATTAATATAGACCCTAAGTAGTTGATGCCTCAACACTGATACCTACAGCACTTCACTATGTGTTATTAATAAACAGTTATTGTTCAAACATGCAAACCTCTAGATCGCTTCATGAGATAACATACAATCATACAACACATACGGTTCCTAACTTGGCCTTCAGGCCAAGGAAGTTGGCATTCTCCAGTTCCCTTCTTGTCAGATTGACCAAATCTTGAGTTCGACATCGCTAAATCAACAAAACCTATCCTTGTAACTGAGAAGTAGGAATTGCTAAACTAGGGTGCTCAGGACAATTGTTACGTCTAAGAACAAGTAACTCAGCATGGTCCAGTAATTGAATTGGATCTTTCCTGATTTCTATTACATGGTTCCACATAAGGCACAATTACCAACTAGGGTGTCAAGTAGGATCCAGCAGATCGTCATGTGAACTGCAAGTAAATGCCATCAGTAAAGCTGGCACTTTAGCATTGCTATCAATATCAAGTTGTTTGCTTCTAGTTACCATGTCTTATAAGCCTATAACCTGATTGTTTTAGGGGTTTTCCCAGTGCAATATTAAGGCATGTTTCAAAGAGATTCACATTATGATGCAGTAAACCAAACATTTTAAATTGTAATCTTACCTCCCTTTGCTCAAAACAGGAGCAGTGAATGGCTACAGCTATTTGCAAAATGCTTATTAGAGCAGAAAGAAAGCTCCTTTAAGGGCACAGCATGAACATTTATTGCTTGGGAATAAAGCAGAGGAGTGATATACTATTTAATGATCATGTCATTTTGCAGCAGCTCAGCATCATCTGCTATCATCCTTCAATAAATATATATGTTTCAATCATTCTTGGAAGGTGTGAAGGTCAGGAGTTTTTGTCCATCCCTAGATTGCCAGGACACATCAGAGGGCAGTTGAGAGTCAACCACATTGGTGTAGGACTGGAATCACATACAGGCCACAGTGGGTAAGGATAGCAGGTTTCTTTCCCTAAGGATCATTAGTGTACTAATTGGATTTTCACAACAATCTAACAGCATCATGGTCACTGTTGTGATATCACTTTAAGAGAGAATATGTTAATGATTAAGTAGCCAGGACGTAAACCATGTGACCAGCAGACATTGTTCAGAGGAACTTTCAGTTCAGCGAGCAGCATGTGATGTGATGGAGTTGTAGCTGTGCTTTTGCTATTAACAATAGCTGTTGAATCTTTATAGTAAATCTGTCTGCTGAGCAATCCTGTACTACATCTTCAATTAAACTGAACCTACATTTAATTTACCAGTCCAATCTGAAATTGGTAAGTTTGTATTAAGCAAATACAGAAATACAATAGGCACCTTGATGATTACCAGTTTTTTCTTGCCACATTTTTTAAACTAAATTCAAATTCTCAAATTGCCATGGTGAAATTGGAGTTCACGTTTGCCAGATTATTAATCCAGACATTAGGTTTACTAATAACCAGTAACACACAATATGCAACCATAGCTAATAGCACTGTAGACATTGACTACAGACTTGGAATGAAAACTTGTCTTATTTGGTAGCTGTCTTGACCTTAAGTCAAAAGGATATAGGTTCAAGTCCCACAATCTCATTAAAAACATAATGTAGGCTGACAATTTACCCCAGTACTGAGGATGTATTGTATTGTCAGAGATGCAAACGTTCAATTGAGAACTTAAATGAAGATCTTGCCTATTGGCTGCTGGGTTTGCTTACTACTGTGCTTCAAAAAGTATTTATTGCTTATTCAGACATACTGAGCATATGATAAGATGATGTGTGAATGCAAGTTCTTCCATTCGTTCAGTATCAGTAAGCCAATCTTCAATTATACTCTATTGCAGGTACATATATAGAATATTTAGGTTAACAATGCCACACAAAGTACAAACAAAGCGTTAGGGTTCATTTCTAGAGGAATAGACTTCAAAAGCAGGTGTTAAACTTAAATAGAAGCTGGGTTAGTCCACACCTAAGGCTGGATTTTATGGATGCCAAGGTTCCTGACCACACACCCACCCTCTCGCCCCGCTGCCCAACATTGAGCGTGCCCATGATCCTGATGACAGCCCGACAGCACTTTAATGCTGGGAGCAACATTAGTTGCTTTAAAGCAGGGTCCTTGCACCTTTCTTGGAGAATCGAATGGCCGGCAGCTTTGTATTCCCAGCAGCGCCAACTGAGAGCGGTGGCCACTGCTGTGACTGCAGGCAGTCCCACCATGCTGAGGAGCCCAGCTAAGTCCAGGGCCAGGGGTCTCGGCGAGTTGGTGCGAGGAGAATGGGGGCCAGATTCAAAAGATTGGGGTGGGGGGGAGAGTTAAAGGGGTAGATGCCCTTAGGGGGGAGTGTCTCTGATGGGCTCCACAAAGGAAGTCCCCCAACCACCCTTTGCCCGACTCCAGCCCAGGTAGCTAAAGCTGTTGGACTCTCTGAGTGATGTGGCCTCTCCCCTCCCCACCCAACCACAGGTAAAATATTGGCTCAATATAGACTCAAGGGCAGGTGAACCAGCTGACACCTCCCCCACGCTCCCCCTGTAAAATTGCAGACATATTGGGGCAAGCGGGAAGGTGGCAGGAAGGCCATCCCACTGGATTTTACTTGCCCATCCCGCCTTTCAACACACTGGCGAGGTATGATAAAATCCAATCCTTAGAGTGCCGTGCACAGTTCTGATTTCCATTTACACAGAAGGATGTAGATTAGAAGCACTGGAGAAAGTATAAAGATAATTTACAAGAATCATAGCAGAACCGATACAACTATCAGGAATGCCTCAACAGAATAGGGCTCTTATCCCTGGTGAAAAGAATGCTCAGAGGTGACCTGTTGGCAACGTTTAAAATTATGAAGGGATTTATACGGTAGGCATAGAAAAAATATTTACATTTGCGAGGGAATCTATATAAATATAAGATAATAATACATGCAATAAAGAATTCAGGAGAAATTTCTTTACTGAGAGAGTGGTTAGAATGTGGAACTCACCACCACAAAGAGTAGTTGAATCGAATAGCAGGGAAGTATTTGGGAAGCAAGGTAAATACATGAGGGGAGAAAGGAATAGAAGGAAATGCTGACAGGGTTAGATGAAGTAGGGTTGGAGGAGGCACATATTGAAAATAAACACTGATGTAGATAGTTGGGCCCAATATTGTGGTGCTATAAAATTCTATGTAATTCTATATATCATTTAACATCAACCAAGACCAATTATACTTCTAATCGGAACCGTCCAGTAAGCAATGATCTTGATTAATGCATAATAGAAGGATTTAGATGCAAGTCATTGTACAATAGCACTGATCATCATCAATCAGTCTCTGTGGTTCCCAAGAAGCCACAAAATTGAAGCTTCTGAGAATATTTCCATGGCCAGAGGAAGACAAAGCAGGATGAGTGGTGCTGCTTGCTTCAACTAATGCGGTTACACAGCCCCAGTCATCTTTGCAGTGGTTCAGCTGAGGAGGGAGAAGGATGCACTACATTAATGAACAGCACGGCCCCCTAACAGTAGGAGAAACATTGTTGTACAATACTGCACAGCAGAAAGGGGCAAATAAAAATTTTCTGATAACATTTTTCTTTAATGATCAGACAACATAACAAGGCCTACAAGCCCAGCACATTCATGCAGGAGATTGCCATTTCCTACCTTCTGCCTAAAGGTCATGGTCACCTAACTGTTCTGACCCAATAGTTAGGTAGTTTCGAACAGTTTTGTAAGCTTATAGAATTAATACTGTTACAAATTCCTGGCATTCATAGTGAAAATTCAGAGTTGGCAACCCTAATACTATGAATATTAGCTTCCCTCTTCATTTCTCTGCATGACCACTCATAATGAAACTGTTCAAGTCATGTCAGAGTCAGCTTCCAGGTGTCTTTTCTAAAGATAACAAAGAGAGACAAAATTGATGCCAGTTCTTTCACGAAAGGAATGGTATCATAGTTCTTGAAACTTATCCTTGCTGTAGCCTTTTACTCAGATACAAGCTGGATCACAAGTGATTCGTCAAGGCCTATCTCAGCTCAGCGGTGTCCACAATGGCAAAACAAAACTTCTTATTTCTGAAGTGGTCACTGCTAGAATTATGGACAATGATCCAAACTATTTTTGTCACCACAAGAGAAGCAGAATGCGTTCCAATGAAACCAGCATTCCTTGCAGTTAACCCTTCTGCATTCCAAATGGCCTTTGCAGCTTTTGTTGTTTCTTGACTTCCACTAAATATCCAAACATGGTTTGCTGTAATTATATCAAATGTAATTGAATAGTGGAGTAGGAGTAAATTGCAGGGCTGTGTAACTCAGACTTTCAAATAACCTTCATAAACAACTGAACCTTGACACTGTGTTAAAGCTATTTCAATAAAATGGTTATTTTTCTATCAAACATTTTTGTTCGGTTATTGTACTCATGAGTGGATCTGGTAAAATCCAAAACGTTATTGAAAATTTGCATGACAATGTTTTGCTGAAAAGGGAGGTAGTTACAATAGATGACAAACCAAGGGTGATACATTGAAAATCTTCAGGCAGATAGCATCGTGTAGCAAGGAGGCCAAGAAATTAAGGTACATTTTGTCTTTCTGTTACATTATTTGGAAATTGCATCAAGTTGTATTTATTATATGGAAGCCTGATGTTTCTTCAAGGCTTCTCCAGCGTTGTTGAACAGCCATCAGAACTCCAAACGACCTTCCAATTTAAATAGCTTTCCATTAACATTTTTTGGAGATGTAAAGTAATTTTCTTGACTTGTAGCAGTATGAGAGCTTTGCTTTCTAGCCACCAACATCAATGTGGAGCATTTCCCAATCAGGAATAGCCTGGTGTTACGGAGAGGAGAGAGACAGGCAAATGGTACTTATTGTCCGTAAGCAGAAGGTATTTTGAGTTTTTTTAAAGTATGTGGTGGCGTGTTTTCCCAAACCCTCAGTTGGTGTGATCCAATTTACTAATAACCAGTTGCAAACTCACATTAGGATTAACTCAGAAGGTCAGTTTATTTCACATTCAAAACCCAGGGAAGGAGTGTTTGCAGCTTCCTCTTCCACTGCACACACACACACACACACACACACACACACGGGGGTGGGGGGGTTGTGGATGTGAGGCTAAAGATGTAATGTTATAACTGTCCAAAAAGGCAAGAGGTTTGGGTCATGTGACATGTCACGGTAATGGTTAATTGCAGCTTAACAATCAGTTTATGTGCTTCTGGCCAGGATTCCACTGCTCCCCTTAGGAGAGAGACAAGATGGCTATTAGCATCTCTTCCTGTATAATGAGCTTCAATCCCTCTCCTTTGTGATAATTCCAGTTGGGGGAGCCAGTTCATCTGCACTTCTTGCTTTCATTGATTACAAGGGGTTTATACAATGAGGTGTGAGATTTCACAGCTGAGTGAAGAATTATTTTGTTCTCATAGCTCCTGGAGGTAGCTCCCAGAACAAAGGGCCAACCTTGTGGTCAGGTGGCTTGTGTCAGCCATCTTTTTTTGTTCATCAGAAAGTATTTTTTTTTAAATTGGCAAAGGAATGAAGTTCTGGATCTCTTTTCCTGTCATATGGAACCCAACACTAGGTTAAATGCAGGGCGAAACACTCTGCACTCTGCCCCAACCTCAGAATAATTCTCCTTGTTGTATCAGTGAGACATTTTTAATTCCTTCTCAGGCCATTCTTGGGAGTAAAACAGGGAAATCCTGGTAATTTTTTTATTTGATGTTAGTGCCTATCTTGTAATTATGTCCTACTCAGGCCCCCTCCCACAACTCTTTCTTCGATACATCGATAGTTGTTTCGGTGCCACTTCATGCTCTCGTCTGGACCTGGAAAAATTTATTAATTTTGCTTCCAATTTCTACCACCACAGGCCAGGGCTGCAGGTTCCAAACTCAATACCTGACAGGAACATTTGCTTGGTGAACAACATGCACTATGCTCCATTTCAATAAAGTTCAATGACAAACAAGTTACTCATAACATCACGGGTTACCCTGCACCTCCAGAACTAATGAAGCACCCAGAGGCTTGTTGAACAGAAACACATTTAATGATGTGGTGCCTGACATACATAATACAAATGAAATTGATGAAATGAAACCAACGAACATTTAATGTTCAGAGATATTCAGGTTATGATGAGAAGGAAAAGAGAGGCTTTTAGCAGGTACAAGGGAAGCAAATCAGCAGAGGCATTAGTGGAGTACAGAAAGTGCAGGGTGGAGCTTAAGAAAGCAATTAGGAGAGCAAAGAAGGGATATGAGAAAGCTCTGGCTGGTAAAAGCAGGGAAAATTCCAAGATATTCTACAAGTATATCAATGGGAAGAGGATAACCAGGGAAAGAGTAGGGCCCATAAGGGACCAAGGGGGCAATCTATGGGTGGAGCCAGAGGACATCGCTAGAGTGTTGAATGAATACTTCGCATCCGTCTTCACCCAAGAGAATGAGGATGAAGGTATTGAACTCGGAGAGAGAGACTGCGAGGTTCTTAAGCAAATTGATATTGGGAGTGACAAGGTATTGGAGGTGTTGGCAGGCTTAAAAGTGGACAAATCTCAAGGTCCGGATGATTTGTGTCCCAGACTGCTGAGGGAGGCAAGGGAAGAGATCACAGGAGCTCTGACCCAAATCTTTAATTCCTCTCTGGCCACGGGGGTCATGCCAGAGGACTGGAGAACAGCTAATGTGGTTCCGCTATTTAAGAAGTGTTGTAGAGATAAGCCGGGGAACTACAGGCCGGTGAGTCTCACATCAGTGCTAGGGAAACTATTGGAGAAATTTCTGAAGGAGAGTATCTATCTCCACTTGGAGAGGCAAGGTTTGATCAGGGATAATCAGCGTGGCTTTGTCAGAGGGAGGTCATGCCTAACAAATTTGATTGAATTTTTTGAGGAGGTGACCAGGTGTGTAGATGTGGGTAGTGCAGTTGATGTAGTTTATATGGATTTCAGCAAAGCCTTTGACAAGGTCCCACATGGGAGACTTATAAAGAAGGCAAAGGCACATGGGATACAAGGTAATTTGATAAGGTGGATTCAAAATTGGCTTAGTTGTAGGAGGCAGAGGGTGATGACAGAAGGTTGCTTTAGTGACTGGAAGCCAGTGTCCAGTGGCGTACCACAGGGATCTGTGTTGGGTCCAGTATTATTTTTCATTTATATAAACGACATAGATGACTATGTGGGGAGTAGGATTAGTAAGTTTGCAGATGACAGAAAGATTGACTGGGTGGTTAACAGTGAGGTTGAGTGTCTTGGGCTACAGAAAGATATAGATGGGATGGTCAAATGGGCAGATACGTGGCAGATGGAATTTAATCCTGAAAAGTGTGAGGTGATACACTTTGGAAGGAGTAACTTGACAAGGAAGTATTCAATGAACGGCATGGTACTAGGAAGTTCTGAAGAACAAAGGGACCATGGCGTGTGTGTCCATAGATCTCTGAAGGCAGAGGAGCATGTTAGTGGGGTGGTGAAAAAGGCATATGGGACACTTGCCTTTATCAATCGAGGCATAGATTACAAAAGTAGGGAGGTCATGTTGGAGTTGTATAGAACCTTGGCGAGGCCACAGCTGGAGTACTGTGTGTAGTTCTGGCCGATTTCACCCCTCTCCTAATATTACTCAGTTCTGTTGAAGGGTCATGAGGACTCAAAACGTCAACTCTTTTCTTCTCCGCCAATGCTGCCAGACCTGCTGAGTTTTTCCAGGTAATTCTGTTTTTGTTTTGGATTTCCAGCATCCGCAGTAGTTTTTTAGTTTTTTGTTTTTACATTATAGGAAGGATGTGATTGCACTGGAGGGGGTGCAGAGGAGATTGACCAGGATGCTGCCTGGGATGAAACATTTAAGTTATGAAGAGAGGTTGGATAGACTTGGGTTGTTTTTGTTGGAGCAGAGAAGACTGAGGGGCCACCTGATCGAGGTGTACAAGATTATGAGGGGCATGGCATGGACAGGATGGATAGAGAGCAGCTGTTCCCCTTAGTTGAAGGGTCAGTCACAAGGGGGCATAAGTTCAAGGTGAGGGGCAGGAGGTTTAGGGGGGATGTGAGGAAAAACTTTTTTACCCAAAGGGTGGTGACGGTCTAGAATGCACTGCCTGGAAGGGTGGTGGAGGTGGGTTGCCTCACATCCTTTAAAAAGTACCTGGATGAGCACTTGGCACGTCATAACATTCAAGGCTATGGGCCAAGAGCTGGTAAATGGGATTAGGAAGGTAGGTCAGGTGTTTCTCACGTGTCAGTGCAGACTCGATGGGCCGAAGGGCCTCTTCTGCACTGTGATTCTGTGATTCTGATTCTGTGATTAGAAGTGGGGTAAAAAATATCACCAGTGGTAAGCCCGTGTTGTGCTTAAGGTACTTTAAGTTTTTGCTTGCGGGTGCTACGTCTAGGTGCTACCCGTCGCTGGCACCAGCATTGAAGACAGCCTGCTCACTCTGCTGTTCTCTTGGCCTTGATGACCTTGGCAGGCGTCCTCTGGCCTATGGAGCCTGTGCTGACCCCGCCTGGGAGGGAGCGGCCAGTGCCATGGCTGGCATCCCCCCCGTCGCTGCAGCCTCATCAGATGCCACGGTCATTGGCAGAGGGGCGGAGGAGCTGCTGCCCTCATCCAGAGCGCCCTGAGAGGAGCCCACAGAGACGACAAGCAGTTCATGCGCCAACTTGAGGTTGCTTTGGATCTCCCTGCTCAGCATTGATGGACGGACACCTAGCTGAGATACTGGGTGCCCAATCCATCTCCCACACTGACACCGACCGCCTGAGGTCATTGCCGGTGTGAGGGCTGTAGGTCCGAGCACATCCCCAAGAATCCCTGATTGAGCTCCTGGAGCAGCCTCTCCATGAGAGTCGCCACTCTCTCCATGGAGGGGGCAGTGTGCTCGGCTGTAAGGATCATTGCATCACTCATGCTCTGCATGGACTTCTCCACAATGGAGACCATGGTATGCATTCTTTCATGTATCTCCACCAGATCCTCCCGCACATCCTGCTGGGCTTTCAGCATCTGCTGCCTCAGGGACGACTCCAGAGGCTCATCATCAGCCATCAACTGAGCATGTTCCTGGTCCCCAGCCGTCCACTGACTGCCAGCGCCCTGGGCGCACTCTGCCTCCGCCAGCACCTCAAGCGAGTGTGAAGTGTCCTCACCAATGTGCACCGAGATACTAGCCGCTGATCTTATGCCCACTGAGGTGCTGGTATCTGCGCTGGTGCCTGCTTGCCTGAGACGGTGTGATGCAGGTGCGTTGTGATGGTTGCTGTCCTCTGGGGTCAGTAGAGGACCATCAGGCTCCTCACTTCAATGGGCTGCTGGTGGGTCTAAAAGGAAGAACAAGGACATGTCATTAGTTGAAGTCATTACACTGTTACTGTGCGTGCCTGGCACCCGGATCAGGGGGCCCTCGTCTTTCCATTATCAATGGGGATTCCATGTTCGAGGCTCACATCAATATAGAGACAACAGTGGAATGGTTACTGTGACAGACATTCTGACCTCAGTGCACTGCACTCTTCCCTCCCTGTGGCACCCCAACCTCACCGCGGCCGGTTGATCTAGGCGCATGGCGCCTCTCCAGCTCCAGGGCCTCCTGCTCATATCGAATGAGGATGAGTAGGTGGGGTGGTCCTCCACCAGTCCACATCCTCTTGACATTATTGTGGGATGTCTTCTCCTGAAAGGGCAGAGGAGCATTGATTAGTCCACCCTGTACCTGCATTGTCATTGCAGCCTGGCCAACCCCACCTGAGGAACACCTCACAGGGCTCAGCCGATTTGTGACCCTGGAGATGCAAGACACTCATTCCAAACAGCCAGGGCTCCCCCTCTTGCCCAGATGCTGCCTCCTTGACATTTGCCACTCACACTCTAAGACCTCTGCTCCTAACTGCTGTGCTAAGTGATGTATGCCAACACGGTACTCACCCTTCGCAGAAGGTTATTGAAGTGCTTACGGCACTGCACCCATGTGCACCTCGCCACATCATGGGAGCTGACCCTGGATGCCACCTCCTCCCAGGTATTTTTGGTGAAGGGGGGGGCGCTCCTCCTCCTCCCGTCCCTGGGGACAAGTATATCCCGGCATGCTACCACCTCCTCCAGGAGGGCAGCAAGACACTCGTCAGAGAAATGCAGGGCCAACTGCCTCACCGACCTGCCCTCCCACCTGCCGTGTTCACCTGCTACGATCTCCATCACAAGGCCCAAGTGCTTCACTAGCAGCCTTCGAATGGCTGCCACGGCTGCTTCTGAATCGGCCGCCGGGTCGCCATTGGACCCGGCGGACATTGAGCACCGGCCCTCACCCTCTCCTTCACGCTCATTCAGCAGCCACGTCTCACGCTGTCGGGCCTTAATTGGCCCGATCACGGGCGGCGGTCGGTTTCCCAACCACCCCCGCCAGCTCCTGCCGACGAGGGAAAAATTCTGGCCTATGTAATTCCATGTCCTTAGATTTACATTAATTATAAATTACAATAATGTCTATTGTGAACATTTTTTAATTATATACTTCTGCCAATGGTGATTCTGCAGCTCCTTCTCTGGACAGGGGGTGTCATTAGAAGTTTACATTGGCAATCTCTATTATAAATGTGGAATTTATAATGGTGAAAGATGACAGGAAGCATGGTCAGACTTAAGAGTTTTAATTGATTGCAATCTTTTCAAGACAGTGCTGGAAGGATAAATATTCCATTAGACAGCCTCATGGTGGAGTAACACTGCCTGAGGATACTGCTTAATGGTTGTTTTTGTGGTGCAGATTTGCTCCTGTTGGCTTTGATAGACTTAACCCCCAAACCTGCCAATTATTACCTCCATCCCTATGTCAATTTAGAGTCACAAAATACCACAAGCAACTCTCTTGCTTAATTAATTAGCTGGTCATGAAAATACAAGCACCAAAAATATGCATTATTCAATGAACACATTTCAAAGAATTTAAGTACTAATGAAAGGCCCTTCATTAAACAGAAAATGGGCAAGAAAGCAGCTCTGATACCAACTGAGAGCTCGCATGTGCCTCTTAAATATAAGTAACATGTAAAAATGGAAAACTCTCAAGTCCCACCAAAATTAAAGTGCCATCTTGGGGCCTTGTGTCTAATGTTAGAAAACAGAAACACAGCTGTGATTTTCATTTCTAGTCAAACAGTCAACCCAAGTGGCTCAATGTTTCCTTTTGCATGCTGACTTGAAAAACAGTTGTCTATAAATGTACAACAAAAGCAGCACAACGTGGATTTTTGAGTACATCAGCTAAAAGCCCATTTTCAAGAAGAAAAACCTACAGTATGTTTTTTAAAAGTCCCATTTCTGTTTAACTAGAAGATACATTTCTCACTAAACATTCCTTGTTCAGATATTTGAGAGTGAGTCCTGTGTGTTCTATGGAAATGACAGTGTGAAATCGTCCATTGTCCTTTCAAATAAGATGGTCACTAATAAATCCAATACGGAGTTCAGGACAAACTTCTTTAGCCAGAGAGTGGTTAGAATGTAAAACTTGCAAAGACATGGAGTAGCTGCGGTGAATAACATTTAAAGGCAGCTAGATAA
Source organism: Cetorhinus maximus (assembly GCF_964194155.1). Taxonomy (NCBI): domain Eukaryota; kingdom Metazoa; phylum Chordata; class Chondrichthyes; order Lamniformes; family Cetorhinidae; genus Cetorhinus; species Cetorhinus maximus. The sequence goes on along the minus strand of NC_135881.1, from coordinate 174,263,613 downwards.
GCATATTAGGGAGAAAGGAATATAAGAGATGCTGATAGGGTTAGAGGAATTATGTTGTGAAGAGGTTGTGTGGACCATAAACACTGGCATGGAGCAGTTCGTCCAAATAGCCTGATTCTGTGCTGTACATTCTATGCAATTTTATGTAATAATGTTCTACAACATCCTTCCACATTCCTAGAGTCATTAGAGAAAAGCTTTTCTGCTTCAATGCTCCTGGATTGAGAAATTGTGGACCTGAGAGCTCAGTGATTTTCATCCAATTATATGGCGACAGTCGAATGCCTTATCAGATGCTGGCACGTTTACAGGGCGGGTATAACAACACAGTCTTGCACAGTTGTTCCTGATATTCCAGGTATTGTTTCTGTGTTACTTTTAGTGCAACTCACTACTCAGGAACCACACAGAAGCCCTATCCCAAGATAGATTTTCCCCTATTAGGTGCTTTTTTCCTGTTCTGCATTGGCACAGCCCAAAGTCAGTTTTTAAAGTTATTCCTTTCAATGTGCTGTGGACGTCATTCCCAACCCCAGCAGCATAATTAACTGTGCTTGGTGTTGGCACAAACCTTCAGCTGGAGGTCTACCACAGGGGCAGAAGTTCAAAATTAAGAAAGTTGGAGCCATTAGGTCTGCAGGAAAGCCTGAAATTTTGACCATAATTTCAATTTGGGCATTTATATGTGGGGTGGTTAAAACTTTAGCCAGGTCATACCATTTAAAAGAGCACTCAATGTGTAATTGCTAGGGTTAATTGTAGACCGTCTCATGGTTTGGCTTGTGAAGTTTGTCCATTCTGTTAACTTGCTGAAGTTGGTGAGATTCCATGAGTTTGACTGAATAGCTATCCTGCTGATTATCTCCTTAACTTGTTGGATGGTTGTGCTGGGGATTAGTCTCTTAGCAATTAGTCCAAGAAACATTGGGTTCCACAGTTAGTGATCAAACCCGAGCAGGAACAGGCAGGGAGTAGGGGAAAAGAAATTAGGGGGAAGAACTGAATCCAAAGGTTAAGTGGCTTTAGATGCAGAGGAAGATTGAAGCAAGACATAGAGGTTTGGAGGAAGAAGTTTTGAAAGGGGCAGCAGCAACATGGCCAAAGGCTCTGTGACAGATAGTAGACCGGGGGTGGAGGTACCAGCATTCAGAAGGGCAGAAGAGGGACATAGGGCTAAAGGAAATTGCAAAGTGGGGAAGAAGTGAGGTAGTTTAGAAATTAAACATAATACAGGAATTTTGAAGTAATTGCAGGAATCAGTGGGGAGCCAATGGAGAGTGTGAAACAAATAGAAGAGAAATGAAAAGCAGCGATAGTAGGGAACTTTGCAAAGAGTAGGAAGTGGGCAGTTCTGGATGAGTTGGGCTGAATTTTACTTGGCGACATGTTCCCTGCCCTCCCCCCACCCCACCAGCTGAAAAGCCAGGGTTGGGGGAGTGGTCTGCCCACAACCCTGATGGCTGCCCTGCAGCAATTTAACAATAGGATCTGCTTAATTGCTTTAAGGCGAGACATCTGCCCCAATCTCAGGAGGGTGTTCCACCTCAGAAAGCTGCCAGCCCAGCAGCACCAGACAGGCACAGTGACCACTGCTGGGACAACAAGCAGTCCCACTGTGCTGGGGAGCCCAGGGGAGTTCAGGGTCAGAGGTCTCAGCGAGGGGTGGCAGGCCTGGTCCAAGAGGCTGGGGGGAAGGTTTAAATGGGGGAAGACCTGAAGGGGTGTGCCTCTGATGGGCCTCAAAGGCCTGCAAAGGAGGTTAAAGCTGCCAGGCTTCTCGCATGACATGGGCCTCATCTCTCCATGGGTAAAATACTGCTGGGGGCAAGTTGAGGCCCTTAGGTGGCATTAATCAGGACTTAGGGGCCTTAATAGGCCCAAGAACAGGTAGGCTGGCCAACACCTCACACGTCCCCCATAAAATTTCAGACGTGTCGGGGCAAATAAGTAGGCAGCGAGAGGGCCAGCCTCTGGATTTTTCAAACTCCTGCCCCCATTCCCCTTCCCCCCCACCCGCCTTCAAACCCACTGGCCTGGGAGGGTAAAATCCAGCCCTTGGAGTTTATGTTGGATGGAGCTTGGACAGCCAGTGATAAGGAAATTGGAAATGTCAAGTCTAGAGTTGACAAAGGAATGGACGAAATGAGACGCTTTAGATGCAGAGGAAGATTGAAGCAAGGCATAGAGGTTTGGAGGAAGAAGTTTTGAAAGGGGCAGCAGCAACATGGCCAAAGGCTCTGTGACAGATAGTAAACCGGGGGTGGAGGTACCAGCATTCAGAAGGGCAGAAGAGGGACATAGGGCTAAAGGAAATAGCAAAGTGGGGAAGAAGTGAGGTAGTTTAGAAATTAAACATAATACAGGAATTTTGAAGTAATTGCAGGAATCATTGGGGAGCCAATGGAGAGTGTGACACAAATAGAAGAGAAATGAAAAGCAGCAATAGTAGCATCCGAGATAGCAATGGGGTGGAATGACATTTTGGAGGTGGATCTAAATTATCTTGGCATTAGACTAGACTCGAAATTTGAAGCTAAACTCATGGTTGAACACTGGGATACCAGCAGGTTACACTTCAGCTTGTATCATGGAAGGTGATGGAAATGGGGATTATGATCCAGGGTTTCTGGTGAGGACCAAAAGGTGGCTTCAATCTTACCGATGCTGAATTGCAGGATATTGTAGATGCTGAATTGCAGGATATTGTAATTCATCTGTGACTTAACCTTCAACTCGCGAACGGATATTGCAGCTACAGACAAGAAATCAAAGGTGACTGTGAAAAGGCAAAGCTGATGGGTGAAGGGTGATTTTCAGTTTCCGTTTATCACTGGGGAGCAATGCACAGATAAGAAGTGGTAAAAGGCAAAGAATAGGACTTTGAGAGGTGGATATGTGAACACGGGAGGAGAAATAATTGCAGGAGACGTGCCAGCTCAAGTTGGACATTAGACCAAAGGAGGTAAATACCAGAGGAAAGAAGCTGGAGGAGGATGATATGATCAATAGTGTCAAACGATGCAGAAATGTTGACAAGGATGAGGAAGGATAATGTGCCATGGTCACAGTCATCCAGAATGTTGTTGGTGTTGTTGGAGGTGCAGAAACCAAACTGAAAAAATTGGAATAGACATATTCAGAACTTGAAGCAATTTATTAAAATGACAAGTGTTACAGAGAGATGTACCCGGTAAGGACTGAGCAGTCAAATGGAAAGAAATAAATACATTCTGACCAGGCATTCAATAGAAACAGGATGCAACTGAAGGCTAGTTTCAAAATTTGTCTGTTTAATTAGAAATTTGACTTCGTAGAATCGCACAGCATAAAACAATGGAATAGAATTACACAGTACAGAAGGGGAGTTCTTATGGTGCAGTGGGCCAGAAACTCCAGGTTCAAGTCCCACTTCAGGACTTGATGGTGACGGAAATTGCGTTCATAATGTGACCAAACAGGTTGATTATCAGCCTGTAAATCCTACCAGTATGGCAGGTGGTAAGAGCGGGAGAGTTTCCTGGTCAGCCATACTGCAGAACGCAACGGCAAACCACTGCAGTACTTTGCCAAGCATAATCACGGACCAATCTGATCGAGGTCCATGGTCACCAAAGCCCCCTCTTAGGGCATGGTACCTGAAGGAGAAGGAGTACAAAAGGAGACTATTCAGCCGTCATGCCTTTGCCAGTTCTTCAAAAGAACTGTTCAATCATCCACTTCCCTACACTTTCCCTTAGTTGTATCCCATACCCTATGTCCATTATCCAAGGCCACCTTATCCCCATCTCTACTCCAATTCCTACACTTCTATCCTCTCATACCACCTGTCTCCATCATAGAATGGGCCCACTGAAGAAGGTCATGCAGCCTATCATGCCTGTACTGCCTCCAGTATGGCACATACAGTGCTATTCAGGAGTTTTTAAAAAAAGTATCTGGACCATTAGTTTAGGCCTCTCTAATGACTTCACACTGTCAAGCACAGTGGGTAGAATCATACAACACAGGCATCAATATGGAAGGTTCAAAAGAGATGAGTCAATATTACTCTAACAGTTTCACTTTTACTTCAGCCTTGAACTCTTGGTTACATATAATTAGAGATATCTAACTACCAGATAACAGGTAATCCAGATTAAGTGTGTAACTAATTTACCAAGAAATGTCAAAGCTTTCTGAATAATGGTAGTAAATAGAAAAAAAATTGCTGAACAGCACTTTGATCAGATTCATCGACACTCCATCTGGTATCTGACTGATATCAATTATTAGTAGGTAGATTAAGGAAATAAATAGTCCATTGACCAAAGAACTGGGAATGGATCCATTAAAGATCCCACACATTCTTAAATTTAGCAAAAAAGCTGAAAGGCCATACTGCATGTGGTTTCATAAATTGTTCACTCATTCCCCATTTCAGAACTAATTTAAAAATGGCCCTATCTACTAACGGTTATAATGAACATCTCAACAAACCTAACGTTGTGATAGAACAGAAAACGATCTGACTAAAGCACCAGACTACATGTCATGTTCTAATCAGCCCTCTAGCTCTTTCTGATTCAGAATAAAACATACTCAAGTGTACATGAGAACCACTTTGAAAAAGCTGACATACCAATTACCCTCTGCTGAGTTCAGCTTTTGAAATATATCTGTACATCTTTCCTTCCATCCAAAATCATCAAAACAAGTAAGTCTGTAAATTTTCTGCAACCCTACATCTTGAGTCAGTCTAGGCAAAATGTCGCTCTTCCTGCCTGGTTACCTTATCTAATGCACAAGTTACATGAGATGGACACCCCTCTGTCCATACCGCTTGTATGCCAATGACAGCCAGCTCTACCTTTCCACCACATTTCTCAAACTCTTCACTGCCTCTATTTTCTCTGAAATCAAATCTGGATGAGCTGCAATTCCTTCCAGCCCAGCATTGAGGAGACCAGTGCTATTGGTTTAGGCCCCTGCCACAAGCTCTGTACTCTCACCAGCAATTTCATTTCCCTCAGTGTCCAGTATCTCAGGCTAAACCAGATGTTTCACAACCTCAGTGTCAAGTCCTACTTGGCCCTGAATTGAGCTTATGACCGCACATCACCTCCTTCACAAAAACCAATTACTTCCATTTCTGTAATATCATGGCCCGAATTTTCAGCTCGGCGGGCAGGCGTGATCGGAGGGCCCGGGAGCCATTGGGAAATGGACTGCTGACTGCGATCAGCCTCCGACCGCAATCTCGCACTGGCTGGCCAATTAACGGCCAAACAGCATGAAGCGCCTGCTAATACGATCAGCGCTGCCTGGGTTGGGGGAGGGAGGAGTGCGAGTACTGAAGTCAGCGCGTGGGCGGGGCGTGCGTGGAATGAAAGCTCCCTGAAGGCAGAGAGCTGCCTCAGGGAGCTGAAGAATTTAAATTTAAAAAAAAAAGATTTTAAAAACCAGGAAAAAGTGCCCACGCATCAGAATCAGTCACCGGAACATGTGGACGATGAAAATTCTGCCCAAACATTTTTATTTTTTTGAATTAATATCAGTAACCTCATCCCGCCCTCGGATGAGGGTCCTTGAAAAATACAAAGGCCACCTGGCCGCTTTGACCACCCGCCAACCGTAATGTTGGACAGGCAGCGAAAAATCCCAGTTAATTGCGCCATTAATGGGCTTAATAGCCCTCTTAAATGTCAGCGGGTGCGCTTCTGAGTTTAGCACGCACCGCCGACCGAAATATCGCACAAGTGTGCAATAACAACCGGACACTCACCCGACGTCACCAAGCACTATTTTACGCCCCATGTCTCCAGCCCCCTTGTTGTGGAAACCCTCATCTCTGCTTTTGTGAGCTACACACTTGATTTATTCCAATGCTTTCCTGGTTGACCTCCTTTCCACTACCTGCCTCCATAAACTTCAGCCCATCTAAATCTTTGCTGCCTGCAACCTATTCCAAACCAAGCTCCATTCTCCCATCACCACAATGTGTGCTCCCGACCCCCCCAAACCTTTAATTTAAAATTCTCATCTTTCTGTTTAAATCCATTTCATGGATGCACCACACAATATCTCTGTAACTTTCCCCAGCCCTACAACCCTCCAACAACTCGGTGTTCCTCCAATTCTGGCCTTTTGTGCATTCCTCAATCTTTTCATTGCGTCATTGCAACTATGCCTTCAACTGCATAATCCCTAAACTCTGGAATTCCTTCTCTTAATCTCTCCATCCCCCTCTTCTCACCTCTTTCCCATCCTAATAGTTTCTCTTTGGCTTTGCATGGATTTTTATCTGTCTAAACGTGCGATACAAATAAAAGTTAAATTATGTAGACTCAACTTTTGTTGCCAGTGGCAAAGGAACAGTTACCTCACTGACAACAGAGTTTTTGCTGGCTTCTTAGCATAGATTTCCTCTAATCCAACATCTTTTCCAGCTGCTACAAGGAACCTGTGTCATCTGTGAGCAGGAGAAGAAACTGCAAGGCTCTTTAACCAACCATATTCAAGAATCCTCACTGAGCCATGCAGAATGCAAACCGGAAAGTATAAAGCTGGAAATATAAATTCAACCATATTATGTACAGAAAGCGTAATAAAGATTGAGAAATACAGATATCTTTTCAAGAAAAAAGATATAGGACACAGACAGAGAAAGCAAAACAATTATTTTAATTTATTTTTTTAAAACCTCCAGCACCAATTTTCTTCTGAGGGAATGAGACTCCACATTTGTAAAATTATTTTTTCAGAATCAGAGATTGTTTGACAGTAACTACTACTTATCATGACATTAAAAAATCACTGACTCATGAATTAACCAGCCTTAACCTTTCTCATCCACCTTTAGTGTGGATCTAGTGGATAAGTACAGCAAATTCACATCATTACAGTCATTTCATAGCTGAGTCTATTAGCAAGGACTGCAACAGCACACTGTGTGGAAGAGCAGGATATCTTTTTTGTCTTTCATGGGATGTGGGCATCACTGGGAAGGCCAGCATTTGCCAGCATTCCTAATTGCTCTTGAACTGAATGGCTTGCTAGGGTAATGTAGGTCTGGAGTCACATGTAGGCCAGACCCAATAAAAACAGTGAATTTTCTTCCCTAAAAAACATTAATGAACCAGATGGGTCTCTATGACAATCAATAATAGCTTCACAATTACTGAGACTAGTTTACATTCCAGATTTATTAATTAATTCATTAATTGAATTTAAATTCCACCAACTGCTGTGGTGGGAATTAAACCTATGCACCCAGAGCATTAGCCTGGGCCTCTGGATTACTACTCTAGTGATATTACCACTGTACCAAAACCTCCCCTTAATCACTAACAGCAACTTCCAGATTCCTGTGTTTAATTGCGCAGGTGGGGACATCAAAAGTTGCTATCCATTGATAGCCTCAATTATTATTAGCCACAAAACTATAGCATTGCATAATATTTACAGCACAGAAACAGGCCTTATGGCACAACAGGTTCATACCACATGAGTCTCATCTCACCCTACTTCATTTTCCTCTTCCTAGCAACAGTGACTGCCAAAGCTCTTGCCCATACAACATAAATATTAATGTCAGTCAAGACCCGGATTCAGTTTGCGGTCTCCTGGCTGAGAAGCTCTAGTGTTGAAGCTGGCAGGCTATCTGCCCCTTAATGATAAATGTCTGGCATGGCCTAATTTTGCCCAGTGAACTGACATGCACATCCTGCCTGGATATTTAAATGACTGATTACTGCTCAGTTAATGACCAAGTTTCAAACTTAACAGATTCCAATGAGGTCAGGGAAGGCAAGAACAATTGGGGCCTCTAATCAGACAATACAAGTGGGAACTGCAGAGAACCAAATTAATCTCAATGTCTAATTAACGCATGGAGATTGGAACTCTTATCATTACAGGATTACCTCTTGGAAGTTTTGCTCACCGTACAAAAAGGCATGATATCATAAACCTGAACAAATTCATCAACTATGACATTTCCTGTTGTTACCTCCTCCTAATGAAATTTCTTAAATGTTCCCATAACTCCAGTATCTCTCATTAAGTAGACAAGATTACCATATGATGAGACATGATTGCCGCTGGATAGGATACCAGTGATATGATTAACTGCTATTGCCATGAGACAATGAAACTTTACTTGACATCACAAACAAAATACATTGAAAATGATTAAATGGATCAAGGGCCAGGTAGCAATAGCGGACTTGTGAGAAATGATCTTCTTTTCTTCACTGCCTTTCTGCCCTTAGCTTTTCTTTTGTGAAGTGACACAATGGTTCCACATTCTCAGACCTTCACGTACCAAACCAAAGGGCCATTCCTCATGTGCCAACCTGCTAGTGAGGTTCAGTGGCCCAATCTGCAGGTTCATCACAAACAGCAATGACTTACAATCTGGCTTTTGAATAGGGTTTTAAAGGCTACGTCTATTTTGCCCAGTCATTTTTATGAATTGGAGGCATTGGTTATGAAGGTTTTCAATCAACTCTCTTCGCCAACAAAGCATGTATCAGAACTCCAGCTTTGGTCCCACCCTCAACCTAGTCAGTTTCTTTCCCTGATGCAAACTTAATACAAAGTGACAACTGCCCCTCCGCCCACCCTCTCCCCCACATCCCTTACAGTAAAAAACAGATGTGTTCCAAGAATCAGGAAGCATTTCTATTATAAACATGTGGGTGCACTGAAGTTTTCCTTCCCCCTAACAGTTAGGATTTAAAGCTTGAACTGACTCTGAAATGAAGTGAGACTCCCTCCTCACCTGGGGTTCTCACTCCACTTCATTCCAGTGTTTGATTGAGCCCTGACTCTAGATTCAGGCTGCATTTATGCTATCACCAAGAAGAAAGATATTTTTTAAATTGCCATTAGAAAAACATCATCTCCAAGTTCCCTTCCAAGTCGCATACCAACCTGGCTTGGACATGTATCTCCATTCCTCTGTCAATATCATGCAATTTCCTACCTAACGTCATTGTGGGAGCACCAACACCACAAGGACTGCAGCAGTTCAAGGAGAAGTCCCATTAACCAGCACCACCATGGCCTACTCAGGAAAACTAGGGATAGGCAATAAATGTGACCTTGCCAGCAAAGCTCACACCCTGACAAGAAATGGAAAGAAAATTTATTAGCAAACTCCTTAAATGTAACAAAAAATAGAGAACGGGGAATGATATATATTTTCAGTTGGGATTCATGTGGTTTTTTTCTGCCTTTTGAGGTTATATAAAGTAGACAAAAAGGCCTGTGGAAAATCTGGCAAAAGATTTGCGCTGAAACATTTGGCTGTCCGGGGGAAACCAGTGCAGATTTGAATTCGTGTCAGGCAGATTTACATTGAGTGATGTCGGGCGTACAGCACAATTACAGGCCACTCGGCCCAATAGATTTTTCCAGCAGTGATGCTCCAAATGAGCCTTCTCCAACCTCATTTCATCTAATCTGATCAGCATATACTTCTATCCCCTTCTCCCTAATGTGTTTATCTAGATTCCACTTAAATGCATCTTTGCTATTCGCCTCAACTATTTCTTCCGGCATCAGATTCCACATTTTTACCATTCTTTGGGGAAAAATATTTCTCCTGAATTTCCTATTGGACTTGTAAATTACTTGATTGTATTTATGATCCCTAGTTCTGGTCTCACCCATTGATAGTTCACTCTACATCTGCCCTATCACTGTCTTTCATTACCTTAAAGATTTCTGTCAGGTCACCACCTTAGGCCCAAAGCCTAACAAATTATTCCTATCAACTAGGGTTTTCAGGATTTGATGAAGCAGAAAATCCCCATACAGCTTCTATCTTTCAAAATGTATGGAGAATGAATTCAGACTGAGAAAGCATCCCTTCAATTGGCATTTGGAGTGTATCTGTAATTAAAAAGGGAATAACACATACTGCTTTCCTCGTCCTTAGCAGAAGGTTTGGGTACCAGAGAGACAATACTTCCACTGAATATATGCAAGGCAATTAGTTTTCCTCCACTAAAAGCAACACACTGAGATCAGGCTATGACCTTACTGATAAACAGTTACAAATGAAGATAGACAAGGATTCCTTCAGAATTTCATTAAATTATGGGATTAACTTTCATAAAGCATGATTTCTCTCAATACAGAGAAGAATGAAAGGAACTAACTTCTCCTTGTCTGCTTCATGCAAGAGCACCAATAATGATGAAACTGTCTGCTTTTCCTTCCACCCTTTTTCTATACAATTGCCAGAACAATGAGTGGAAGAAAGGGCAAATGGCTTGAATTTAATGAGAAGTGCCGTTTTCTAGGAAAGTACAAGATGACATTCTGCTTCAAGCATGTCTTCACAATCTTAATTTGATATAAAAACAAACAAGAGCTTGCTTCAATACTTGAGGGCAGGAAAAAGGTCAAGGTTTACTTCAATAAAGCAGACAGCGGCTCCCCAACTTGCTATTTTGAAACCAGTCTGGCTGCTAACAACTCCTGATGCCTGTTTTCCAGCTTCCATTTGGAGGCCTCAAGATCAAACCAATCTCAGGATACAGAGAGAAAGCCAAGTGTTGTTTTATTCGCTTACACAAGAGTTTCAAGGTCGAATAACACCCTTAGTTAATGAGAAGGGGTCTACTTATAATTCTGTGTGTTTTGTAATGAAAACCTATTTGACCAAATTCAATTTGCACAGCTCTACCTTTTCTGAAAAAACAATCCTTTTCTTTTAATTACAGCTGTATTGTACTAAGAAAACAAAGGAACAGACGGCAACTGTTTTCCACTATTTTAGAAGTCTATGCACAACAGTATGAACATGTGTGTTACAGAATCAAAAAAGACACTGGAGACTTGATTTTTGTGCTGGGCTGGGGAAACATCAGTCGGGCCACTTCTGAGTTTGGAAACCCAAACCTGTCACCTCTGCCCATACACATCATATTTTCATCTCCTGCTGGGGAGTCTTCGACTTGGCAAATGGGCCCCGCCCACCCCCCCCCCCCCCGCTCGCCGAGGCGTAAAATGGCACGAGGTGACGTCTCGGCTGCGCGCCCACCAAACTGTCAAAGGCCTATTAAGGCCATTTAACTAACAATTAAAATAATTAACAGAGCTGCCCATCCAACCTTAAGGTTGGCGGGCAGGCGAAGAGCCCAGGCAGCCTTCACATTTTTCATGGAACCTCATCCACGGGTGGGATGAGGTTCCATGAATGATTTTCCATTTTCTCAAAAACTTTTATTGAAATTAATGCACATGTCCCAGCTCATGTGACAGTTTCACATGAGGGGACATGTCATAAAAATATTTTTCAACACTTCATTGAACTGGTAAAATTTAAAACTAATCTCCCTGAGGCACAGATTTCTGCGCTCTTTCGCGTGCATGTGCGAAAGAGCGCACTCCCGACTCAGGAAAGCCACCCCCACCCCACCAGCCTGCACAGGGAGCGCACAGTGCTTCCGGCTGTGCGTCACGCTGGGCGGGCCTTAATTGGCCCATCCAAGTAAAATGGCGGCGTAGACCCAACCGGGGGGCACCGATCAGGTCCACGCCTGCCCGCGCCCACTCCCGCACAACCGCTTCCCGACGGTGGGAAAATTCTACCCCTGATGATGTGGATGGGCATGGTATTTTTTCTGATTCCTGAGGTAGCATTCAAAGAGTGCAGCTGGCGAGGTGGGCTGGGTGGAACGCCCGCCTCAGTTCACTGGAACCTCGACCCGGCACCCCAACATAACTCATATGCCCCCTAACCCTCACCCCTCGCTCCCATATCCACTCTCAATGGCCCCTCCATGACCCCTCATATCCCCATACCACCCTATGCCCTCTTGTACCCCCATGCCCACTCCATGCCCCCACATATGCCATGCCTCCTCCATGCCCCTCATATTCTCCATGCCCTTCCATGGCCCCCATGTATTCTCTTTATCTACTCACCCAGTATCCAATACGGACAGACCTCAGGATACCTTTGAAATGGACATTTAAAAAAAACAATCTAATAGAGCTGTCATATTCAAAGACTCTTCATACTGAAAAAAACCCCTCCATAAAACCAAACCAAAAAATTGTAAATCCCTTCAAGTGGTCAATCTATTCTTAAAACCAACAAACACGTTTCCACTTAGAACATCAAAGACAAATAATCCTTTGATAACCACTTAAAATTATCAATCAAAATGTTAACATAGCCCCCTGCTAAAAAATAATTGGTTCTGAACCTTTTGAAACTCACCCAAGCATTCATAATAGCCTCAGCTGCCAAAACAAGCCCTGGGAAATGTCAGCAATGTGGTCCATTGAAACGGAAACACCAGATGGCCTTTTCTTTAAGCTGTAGTTGCTGTTTCATTTCTATTCCAAAGCAAATTGCCTATTAATCAATGGAGTATAGCAGGTACTTAGATTTGTTTTACTCTCAACAGTGGGACCATTTTTTTTCAAAGCTAAAGATCATTGGACATTTAACTCTCAGTCCAAAATTTGACAGGAGAGTTTCCCAGCACATTTTTCTATGGTTTTGAATGCACTTTCTCCATTGAGAAGAGTACTGTAATGCATGTCAACACTTATATAATGGTGGTCAATGTAATGTGCAACTTACCTTTATAGGACAGAGCGCTTCGATCAATCACTGCGTTAAAAACATATCTACTTTGCAATACAGCATCTAATAGTGACACTTACAGGTGTCAAAACATTTAAAATTTATCTGTCAGAATATTCCAGACTCCTCAGCAGGTTTCCCTCAGTTGTCACGAACTCTCAAACATGGCGGTTTTTTCAGGGTTCCCAAAACCCACACCAGCACACAAAAATAGCATGGTGAAGGAAATTGAAATTTCCTATGATCCTCACAATGGTAGTCCTGACCTCAGAAGAGTTGCATGGGTTAGCATTCAAGGCCTTCCCAGCACACGAAACGGCCACATTAATATAATGCAATGTCAAGAAGGAACTGCAAATTGGAATTTGTACTCAAAGATCCTAATTTGTTTACTCTCCTGACCCCATTCACAAGAAGAACTTGCATCTATATAGTGCCTTCCACAACCTCAGAACACCCCAACAAACTTTGCAGCTGCTACTGATATAATGCTACCACAGAGAGTAATTGAGGTGAATAGCATAGATGCGTTTAAGGGGATGCTAGGTAAGCGTATGAGGGGGAAGAGAATAGAGGGTTCTGCTGATGGTTAGCAGGTTGGGAGGAAGCTCGAAATGAGCATGAACATCTAGCATAGACTTGTCGGGCCAAATGGCTTCTTTCTGTGCTGTATATTCTATGTACTTCGATGTAATGTAGGAAATGTGCATTGTCTTATACATAGCAGTATGTGTGGAATAATCTGGAGGAGAAAGAAGTTCAATGGAAGAGCTCTCACATCAAACGCCACCAATGACAAAGCCAAATGCTGTAAGAAGCACCACCTCTCATCCGCCATCTTGGTTCTGACCACCCGTGAGTGTAGCGTTCAGCCATGCCTGCATAGACTGGTAATATACCTCTGTGATTATCAGACAGTGCCAGAGGAATGACAACAGTAGCATCTGAGCATATGTTTTAAGCTTAACACAATTATCATCAACAACAGGGATGGATATATTCACAGAATATCACTTCAGGAACATAAAAGGAGAATAAATCAGCTTGAATGTATTAAATGTATTTCCCACACATCACTGCGTCGGCTGTAGTAAGTCCTTGCAGGCCATCATATCCCTTTTCTCCCCACTGCCTCTGTTCCTACCTACCAACCATATCACACCACCCCCAACACCCCACCACACCCCTCCACCTCCCCGAGTCCCTGCCCCTCCAAATGCAGACATGAGAAGGGAGTGTCTTTAATTAAAGGAAAATGACTGGGCATCTTTTACATCTGTGTGAACAGTGGCATTTGCAATTCTGAAACTGGCAAATGTCATTTCCATCTATTTACATGCAATCATTGCAAATACCTTGTTTGCATAAAGCATCTGCACTTATGGAATACACTTCTGCTTGTATAGAAAGGCAGTATGCATAGGGCAAATGTAAATGAATAAAATTAATTTTTACATCTCCTTATGCATTTCTGTTTTTGTTTTTCCTTTTGAAACTATTTCTTTAGACAGTGAAAGCTGAACATGGAGAACAGAATACTGGGCAAAGTTATTCAGATCTTGAACATCAGATTGGCAAGCTCTGATTGCAGATACACCACTATTGACTCAGTGTGTTTTAGTGATTTACTCAATGTTATTTCAGCTTCCCTTACTACAACCCCCTTGCACCCGCACCCTCCCCCACCCCTGCCGCACTGACCAAGTGCCTTCTACAATTACATTGCTTTCATTGCTTAAACAAAACCATTTTAAAAATTCACCAGGCTGTCAAAATGAATTGTAATGTTGCAAAGTGACTTCATTTATAAATAGGTACTAGGGCACCAAGACTCTGCCTTTAAGTGGCACCAGCTTCATGAAAACATGTTTAACACACAGTTGCTCATTTAGCTACAAAGATTAAGATACAACACTTCAGAGATCCTTTTGACAAAAAAAAATGACTGCAGGCTCCCTTCTGGTTCAATTACCTTCCCAAATGCAGAAACCAGTTTACTAAGCAAACCTACCTGAAGGCAGGGCCCCTTTAACAATGGACGTGACTTTATCTCAGTGGGGTGAGCCAATATCAGATTATTTTCTCTCCTGCTAGCCAAAATTTAACTGCACTTTTCAGATAAAGATCTGGTTTCACCCTGGTCTTGCCTGTGTGCTTACAGCCACATTAAGCTATTTATGGACAATTTTAAAGAGCTGGTACTTATCTGCATCAGCACAGGAATCCAGAAGGAAGCAGCGCCTCAGCACCAAAAAGCAGAAGTTTTGAAAATTTAATGAACACAAGGAATGGCAGCCTTTAATATCAGTCACGGATCACAAAGCAGTCACTGTCCATTCACATGTATGCACACAACCCACTTATATATTTTGACAATATGTCAATGTGTGCCAAATCACATTAAAACCCTTTAAAAGGCTTTAAAATCGCAATTAAATTCCCATTTAGTTTTTTCTACAGGAATGGGAAATTGGAATAGCCCCATTATTTTAGGTCTATCCTCATAACTCAACAAGAGTTCAGACACAAAGGGTATGGTTTCTGGACCCCACTGGGGCAGGCGTGAGGACAACTGGCACTAAAAATAGTGCTGCCCACCGGCATGCTGATTCCCCAGCCCCATTCCGGCCCTGGGCCATATTCCCAGAGGCAGAATTGGGGGGGGATGGCAGGAATACTGGCCCAGGAGCAGCAGGTAGCCAATCAAACTAATTAAGAGCATACCGAGGCCCGTTGTCGGAGGCCTACTGGGGTTTTCCAGTGAGCCTCCAGGTCCTCACAAGCATATGGGGGACATTGCAATTGTCTTGAGGTGGCCTCCCTGCGGCAGGCTGCGGGGTCAGCATCCCAGGCAGGCTCAGAGGCCCTCCCTGCCTGATTGGATTCAGCTGCTGGTGCATGCTGCCCTGTGGGGGTGACTCTCCCCCACCCTACCTCCCCCTAACAGCCTCCCCACATCCCCTCCTCCCCCCCACCTTTATTTGCGGCCAGCTGTAAAAGCCATTTTTTATTTGAGATTTGAAATGGTTGGAGAGGGAGGGTGCCTCCATTTTTGGGCACCCTCTCCCTCCTGGTATGGCACCCTGCTGCTGCTTTCAAGCTGGAAGACCTCCTATTGGCCGTAGAGCTTCAAGAGCCCATTTGCTCTCCTTAATTGAACGCCAAACACATCCTGTGGCCATTAATTGGCCAATTCAGGCAAAATCACACAGTGCAGGCTTCTGATCGCCATTTGAGCCTGATGGCAGGGACCTGGCGCTGGCAGGAAAATCCTGCCCATGGAGATAGAAAGAGAGGGAAGAGATGGGCGAGGTGAATCGTACATTAGGGGAAAAGCAAAGTTTAGACAAATAGAGGCAAAGGAAATCAAGAGAGAGTCAAACAAAGACAGAAACAATCTTCAAACAGGAGATACACATCTTCTTTAAATGTTTATATGAATTTTAAATCTATAACTACTTTAGGATTGGGGAACAGAAGTGTGTATCATTAAAAATAAAATACTGCAGAAGCTGGAAATCTGAAATGAAAACAGAAAGTACAGGAAAACCTCAGCAGGTCTGGCAGCACCTGCGGAGAAAGAATCCAAGGCCGGGATCGTCCCAGAATTGCACAAAGTGTGGCAGCGGGCAGGTAAACGGAAAATTTATCTGTCAGCTGCTATGGTGGCATTTCGCGCCTTTTCATCCTAATCCCGCCCTGCCTCATTAAGTATGCACTCACGGGGAACACGCCGGATTGCTGGCGGGCAGGCTCGGATTTGCCTGCCTTGATGTGGCCTCGGTACTTCCTCGCTCCGATCACCACATTTAAAGCGCAGTCTACTTCATGCTTCAGACCAGAACTGCTCCAGGTGACAGATGGCCCCGAAAGCAAAGAAGATGGCAGCCCCCAAATTTACTGATGCCTCTCTAGGGCACTTGCTGGACATGGTGGAAGGGCACCGCGATGTCCTTTAGCCCCGCTCTGGCCGCAGAAGGTTCACTAGAGTCCCCAGTCCAGCCTGGGAGGCAGTGGCAGCAGCGGTCAGTGCTACTGGAGCACAGGGGAGGTCAGCCATCCAGTAGAGGAAGAGGGTGAATGCTCTCATCCGTTCCATCAGGGTAAGTCAACACCTCATCACACTCAACTCTCACACTCACAAACCCATCACACAACATGTGAGTGAGAAGAGTGTGTCCGCCTGCTCTCTGATGAAGTGGTGGCCACATGTGCCCGTTTGGTGGTCTCCATGGGAAGGATGGTGGACGCCATGGAGACCCTGGTCCAGCAGAATGCGGAGATGCACGCAGACCAGCACTCCATTGCAGTGGCCATGGGCAAGTTCCTGTCGTGGCAATGTGAGAGGGAAATGGGGCACCTCGATGTCCCTCCAGGTACTCCTTCCCCTCAAGGAGTCAGGCCGGGGCCTTCGGGCACCCGAAGGGAGGAGGAGCGGCAGCTGGACACACTCAGCAATTTGAGAGGCTGTCCTTTCCCACCAAGCCCCCTTTTCCTGTGACACCCTTAACCTTGTCCTCTGTCACCACAGAGGGAGCAACCAGCCCACAGGAGGACAGCCAGAGCAAGCTGGGGCCCTCACAGCCTCAGTTATCCAGAGGACAAACGCTGAAGTTATCAGAGGCAACAGGGCCAACAATTGTGCAGGCTGTCTCCACCCCTCCTGCCGATGTCAGGGCAGAACCTGGAAGATGTGGTAGGCCTAGAAAAGTTAAGAAATTCTGATCACAAGTGGTTGAATTTTGTCACCTCACATTCTGAAAATATATTAACTTTCACTGAATAATGTGTGATGGTGTCTTTCACCTTCATTTACAGGCTTCGCGAGCCCTCCCACTGTATTCCACCCCTCCCACCACAACTAGCAGTTCAGCTACATGCAGCCGGGTCACGAGTGATTCTGGAGGGAGAAATGTGCGTGCGGCAGGGCCTTTCGGAGCCTCACACATGCACTCTCCCACGCACAGAGAGCCTTCCTCCATCACACTCATCTCATTGTGCCGAGCATTTTCAATGCTGCCTGCTGGGGTTCTCTTTCAGTTGTCCATCTGAGCTGCATCTCTGCCCACCCACTGACCACTCTCCCATTCAGCACCTGTGCCTGTCCAAGAGGTTCCACTCACTTTTGATTTGAAAAACATGGTCATAGTCGAGTTTCTCATAAACTCCCCCATCCTTTCTCCTCCTCCAGTCATGCATGTCCTTTCCCCCATCACTGTTGAACCCCCCCTGGCATCACCTTCCATCTCCCCGCTGTCACCTACTAGCCAGAACTCTTTTCTTTCCAGACCTGCTGAGTTTTTCCAAGTATTTTTATTTTTGTTTTGGATTTCCAGCATCTGCAGTTTTTTGCTTTTATCTTTTCTTTCCAGGATGTCCAGGTGAACGTGCACATTCCCTATCTTCCTGAGAATCCCACCCCCATCCACATTGACCTCCCCAACCTCCCCCCTCCCACCTCCAGGGTCCGTGTCTGCCTCCAAGTCCCCACCAACCACCCTCGCCATCCTTTCTACTGCTACCATCACACCCTCACCCTCCCACCCTTCTGGCTCGCTCTGCCCCCCCTTATACTCATTACTTGCTACCACGCCCACCCTCAATTCACTCCCCAGGAGGCAGTCATTGTCTCCACAGACCCCTCCCTTGCACATTCATTTGGACATCCCCTCCCTTACTCCCTCTCTATCCTTACTCCCTCCTCCAACTTTATTCCCTCCTCCACCCTTACTCCTTATCCCCTCCAAACTCCCACCCCCACGGACTCCTTCCACCTTCTGAACTTCCTCCCCTGGATTCCGTTACCCCCTCCAAACTCCATCCTCGGCCCAGACTCCTTCCTCACCCTTGACTCCTTCCCCCCCCTCCGAACTCCTTCCTCCCCTCAGACTCCTTCCTCCCTCTAGACTCCTTCCCCCCCTCCGAACTCCTTCCTCTCCCAGGGCTCTATCTTCCCCCGCTCCTCCTCCTCCCCCTCCTAACCTCATCCCCATAACAACTTTGTCTCCCCCTCCCAACCTCATCCCGTGACACCTTCATCCCCCCCACCCCCGCAACCTCACCAACCCTCCCCCTCCCCCCAGAGATACACTTTCCTCTCCCAGTCAAATCTAGACTTTCCTTTCCCACCAAACCCCCCCTCCCCAGGTACACCTTCCTCTCCCACTCACAGCTGGATCTTCCCCTCTCCTCCTTCGCCGATCATCCGTAGCAGCCCATGGCCAAGACCTTGATGTTCCGAGGCAGATCCGAAGCATCAACGGAGACCTCCCACCTTCCGAGAGCTGCTTTGCAGCGGGGTCAGGTCCATGAGGATCCACCCAGCATGAGAAGCATGTGTTCCTCCAGGGTCCGGTAGCTGTAGGGCTCCATGTCAGCAATCTGCTCAAGGCTCTAATGGTAAGTCCCAAATTCTGCACGTCACACTTCTCCAGACATGTTTTGGGCCAGCGTGTTTTCCCGATTCTGGTCAGGCCTTACTTTGCATTCCATTAGCAGAATGCAAAGCAGGTTCACACCGGCCTCCAGCAGGATTGGCGTTCTGCCGTGGCGGACACCATCGGATGATCCTGCTGTGCTTTTAAGCCGGCGTGAAACCGATTCTTGGTTCTTGCCATATTGTGTCATCCCCCCCGCCAACCACCTCCAACCCCACCATGCTGCTTGACACCAAAGCGGCCAGAAAATTCTGGCCAAAGTATTTATTAGCTAGGGTTGCTGTCACCTTTTCCAAATCCCAAAAGTCAATGGCAGAATATCAGTACACCTCAAAATACTGGAGCCGATATCAAAAGTGTGTCAAAAATCAAGACTGCCTGTAAAGGGATGATGGGTCTGGCTCCAGGCCCTCATACAAATAAATTTCGCATCATTGAAGCACACTTCTTCCTTCAAAAATTTATAAATTCACTACTACAAAAAATGCACTACCATTTTAACAAAAAGAGGATCACAAGGCATAAGTGACAAAGTACCTTTGAATTGGCATTACCTATCCAGTTATGTTAAGGTCTCATTAGACCACCAGATTTTAAAGTGCAGTCTGGAACAGTAAATTACAAGAGGCCCCAGACGGGCATTTGGTCATCATGTTTGCGCTCTGCTGTTCAATCGTTCTGTGAGAGAGACTTAATCAGTGTCAAAACAGGCTGCAGTGTTACAGCAATTTAACTCCAGATGACAGATGAATTGCCCTGGCTCTTTAGTGAAAAATACCTGTACACAGTTCTTTAAGACTGGACTAGCAAGTCTGCATTTACATTTCACTCAACAAACAGCAATTAAGGAGGACATTTTCATTAAGTGTCTGTTGTAAAGGAACCTAGGTAGAAAGATTTACGCTGCAGGGATACTATGGTCAATATGATAGCTTCATGATCAATTCATCTGCAAAATTTCTAATGCTATTAATACTCCTTGTTTACTTACCCACTCCCAGTTTCCATTTTCTCCCTTTCTCATCACTCCTTTTCCATCAGATGGCGATTTGTGTGACTTAACGGTCTCCCAAGGGTAGCAGTAGGCCAGGGATGTCATTCTCAATGATCAATGTCATCAGGCAGTTCGACCATGACAAGCATCATACTGAAGCCTGATTCTATCTTCCCTCAACATCCACACGTCCACATTTTTGCAGTTTGGAGGGGTGGAGTGTCACTGAATTGCAAGGGGGACAGGGCTGCAGGATGGAATTTGCTTGTCCCAGTCCAGGGGCTTATGGTCAGTTACAGTGACCTCCTCTCTCCTCCCTGTCCTGGTTGAAGTCATCCACAAATATATTTGATTTACATTACTGAGCTAGACAGCCACCCTTAGCCCACTTGGTGCCATTTGAGTCTACTGACCTCCCTCCTGAAGCCAAACTAAATTAGTTTTGTGGAAGACCGATACAGACAGATCACACTCGTCCTTCGCTATTTCATTGCAGCGCTCATTCTTCATTGTGTCCATGTTATGATCAATACTGTGCCGAGTAATGGGATAGATTTGTTTTAAATGTCTCTTGGCTCCTAGCGCTGTCTTGATCCCCTCCTCCAGTTTTGTCTATTGTAGTTCTGAATGAAGCAATTGAATCAACGTCCCACATTCTGCGGCCCCGCTTAACCCAAAATACCACTGGACCATACAGCTCATTCATTGCACCGAGCCTCATTAAAGGCACTTTTGACCTTTGACCAGTATTGAACCCTTGATTTGCTTGCAAGTAACTTCCTAATAGTTCACCCCTTTCAGTGTAACTAACAGAAACTCATTGTGGTAGCTTTACCCAGTAGATGTATCTCTCCACATGCTACATTGTAAATGAAGCACTCTGGAAATATCACACTATACCACCGATTACACATCCCATTGGTTCCAAAGCCTTTAAAGCCTATCATAATTCACCTTAAATTCGGCTGAGAAAGAGTCTCTAGTTTTCACAAACCAGCTTCAGCATCCTGCACCATTTTAGTCACGCTGACGTCATGCATTTCAAGGGTGTCTGGACAGTATTGATTTCTGTTCTTTGTAATAAAATGACCTTGCAGTAACTCGTCATTAAATCTACCCACCCACACAATCAAGTACTTACTGTCTCTGAGCGCCTAATGAAATTTGTTTAGTGCAAATAGCATGATCATAATTGGTGCAGTCTAGTGCTGCTATTTCTGCAATTTTTGACTGAAGATAGAGCTGTAGAATGTGGATGTGGATCTCGGAAGTTTCCGATCTCAGTCAACCCTTCAGGTGGAAGTGCCAAACCAAGGTGGGCATTTACCTAAAGGGCATGGGAGAGTAAAATAATGCCCAGGGCTGCTCTCATTAATCATACACCTCCAGTTCAAGACCCAGTAGCATGCGTTCATAACTGATGCAAAGTGTGTGATGGGTTGGAGAGATACAAAGGAGAAAAGGATGGATTTAAGGGGAAGCCCGAATACTAGAGCACTAATCACGTGGAATACCCAGGATAACAGTTGTTGGGAAGTACAGGGTAAATGTAGGTTATAAAATTGCTGAAAAACAATTGTAACTGCCATTAATTAAACATTGAAACAAATAGATCATGGGGACTATTGTTCAGTTTATGAAAATGTTGCTCTAAGAATGGTCTGCACTTCTTCTGTAACTGCTGTGAGGGTAAACTACAGGAGCCATGATTAAAAGGTATGGGATAAAACTGGTTGCAGAGGCAATACCGGAAAGGAAGAATAAAAGGTCCAGCCTCTACTTCTTGCAACTCCGCTATGTTTTGCTAACTAAGACTCTGTAAATGTCACATCTGCACACGCATAACACATGGGGCCCTAACAGCTTTAAATCCAAGATTACACTTAATTGCATGATGCCGATGGTGTCAAACAGATAAAACCAGGGCAAGAAAATATTTTGGATGAAAATCAAACTGATGTACGTCCAATTCATTCAGGAAAATGTGATAGTTTGTCCAGTGCAGGTCAGGTCAGGTAAATGCTAAAGGCCAACCTATCTCTATGGCAAAAAATACCAGCTTGCGTGTTCTGGCAAGCCATTGATTTTTGGTTCTTCCAGAGCATGCACAAAGTTGCTTGCATGCCAAAAGTTTTGTACCTCATTTGTGGCCACTGACAGTGCATTTTTCAATCTCTGTATTCCACTTGTGACATCCACTGTTCAGGGTGGTCCTATTTTAATTTAGCATGCAGATTCGGTGGTAATCTGAATCTGATTCCATGGATCTGGTATTCAATTCCCTAGTTGTCTGGTTTCAAGGTGGACAGCAAGGAGGCATGACATCTCTCAAGCTGCTACTGGCACATTCAAAATATGAGCATCGGTGAGCTCTTGTTCATTGGAAGGGGCTGCACAGAGCTCCCTATCAGTCAAGTAAGACGGTGATGTGTCCATGTTTGCTACAATTTAGTGAAAAGAGGGTGTACTAACAATTCGATAAGGCCCGATAACCAGTACCGGGATCGCAATGCGCGATATTTGCACCCGTTGAAAAAACTGTAGGCAGCTTTCTAACTTTGTGCTGCCTGCTCATTTCCATAGAAACAGGGAAACACAGAAAATTTATACACAGAAGACCATTCGGTTCCTCATGCCTGTGATGGCCGAAAATCTAGCCTAATCCCACTTTCCAGCTCTTGTTCTGCAGGCCTGTAGATTATGGCACTTAATCATAAAATCACAAGAAACAGGAGCAGGATTAAACCATTTGGCCCATCGCGCCTACTCCACTACTCATTAAGTTCATGGCTGATCCGCTTGTGGCCATAACTCCACTTTCCTGTCTGACCCCTATAAACCTTGGCCCTGTCTAACACTTCAAGTACACATCCAAGTGATTTTAAACACAATGAGAGTTTCTGCCTGGATTATTCTTTTGGCCAGTAAGTTCGAGATCCTCACCAACAACTGAGTGAAAGAAAATTACCTTGAAGGCCTTGGGAGAGGGGGGGGGTGGGAAGGCTGGGGTGCACGAATAGGGGGGTTTTTTGGGGTCTCGGGGGAGAGGCCAGGGGGGAGGGAGGTCCGCAGGCTACCAGACCTTAAGGAGGGGGGCCCAACTTCAGAAGGGACCTTCTGATGGTAGCGCACCCTGCCCCCCCTCCCGCCACCCCCACCACCAGCACCCGCTTCCCACCTGAGATATAACTTTGATGTATCTCAGGCTTCCCATACTAAGATTCAATCCTCCCACTAGCCTAAAAATTGAGGCCGGATGGGAAATAGACCTTAAGGGGCCATTAATTAAGGTCCTCAACTGGGGTAAAGGTGGGTTCTAGCTTCTTTAGCCAGAGAATGGTGAATCTATGGAATTCATTGCCACAGAAGGCTATGGAGGCCAGGTCATTGAGTGTATTTAAGACCGAGATAGATAGGTTCTTGATTGGTAAGGGGACCAAAGGTTGCGGGGAGAAGGCGGGAGAATGGGGTTGAGAAACTTATCAGCCATGATTGAATGGCGGAGCAGACTCGATGGGCCGAATGGCCTAATTTCTGCTCCTATGTCTTATGGTCTTATGGTCTTATGACTTCTCGTCCAAGACCTTGACAATCCCAGCGTAAAATCGCTGTGCGGTCGGGCAGGTGGGAACCCAGAGGGAATCCCATCCCTTCAATTTCACGGTCCCCCCTGCCTAAAAACCCGCCAGCAGGGGAACATAAAAGTCTGCTCCTGGGGGTTTGTTCAGAGGAACCAGAGTCTGATAACATGCTCACAGACAACCTGTCTGGTCTATTATTCATTTACAGGATGTGGGCGTCACTGACTAGGCCAGCATTTATTACCCATCCCTAATTGCCCCTTAAGAAGGTGGTGGTGAGCTGCCTTCTTGAGCCACTGCAGTCCATGTGGTGTAGATACACCCACAGAGCATTTAGGAAGGGAGTTCCAGGAATTGGACCCAGCGACAGTGAAGGAACGGCGATATATTTCCAAGTTAGGATGGTGAGTGGCTTGGAGGGAAACTTCCAGGTGGTGGTGTTTCCATGCACCTGCTGACCTTGTCCTTCAAGATGGTAGCAGTCATGGCTTTGGGAGGTGCTGCCTAAGGAGCCTTGGTGAATTCCTGCAGTGCATCATGTAGATGGTACACACTGCTGCTACTGTGCGTCGGTGGTGGAGAGAGTGAACGTTTGTGGATGTGGTGCCTGCCAAGTGGCTGTTTTGCCCTGAGTGGTGTCAAGCTTCTTGAATGTTGTTGGAGCTGCACCCATCCAGACAAGTGGAGAGCATTCCATCACACTCCTGACTTGTGCCTTGTAGATGGTGGACAGGCTTTAGGGAGTCAGGGAGTTAGTTACTCACCACAGGATTCCTAGCCTCTGACCTGCTATTGTAGCCACAGTATTTATATGGCTAGTCCAGTTCAATTTCTGGTCAATGATAACCCCAGGATGTTGAAAGTAGGGGATTCAGTGATGGTAATGCCATTGAATGTCAAGGATTGATAGTTAGATTCTCTCTTGTTGGAGATGGTCATTATCTGGCACTTGTGTGGCACGAATGCTACTTGCCACTTGTCAGCCCAAGCTTGGATATTGTCCAGATCTTGCTGCATTTGGACATGGACTACTTCAGTATCTGAGGAGTCATGAATGGTGCTGAACATTGTGCAATCTTCAGCAAACATCTCCCCCTTCTGACCTTATGATGGAAGGAAGGTCATTGATGAAGCAGCTGAAGGTGGTTGGGACTAGGACACTACCCTGAGGAACTCCCGTAGTGATCTAGATGATTGATCTACAGCAACCACAGCCGTCTTCCTTTGTGCTGGGTATGACTCCAACCTGCGGAGAGTTTTCCCCCTGATTCCCATTGACTCCAGTTTTGCTCGGGCTCCTTGATGCCACACTGTAGACATGCTAGCTACCTGCTCCTTTTCTCCTCCTCTTCCTCCTCCCCCTGAGGTGGTTGTCAAAGATCTGGTGGCAAGTGTTATGGCCTCATGATTGCCAAGTTGTGGAGAACAGAGCAGTCCACCACAACTTTGGAGGCAGACTCCAGTGATTACTGGAGTGCAGGCATCCTCACCACCCTCCAACTCAACCCGCAAAGCAGTCCAGGTAGCAGAACCATCCCTTCAGCGCATCGATGATCTGCTCTACAGCAGTCCTAGTTGCAGCATGGGCCTTGTTGTATGAGTGCTGGCTATGTGTGCTCAGGTTGCGTAGGGGATTCAATAGCCACATTTACAGTGTACAGCCCTTGTCAGCAGAGGGACCCATCCTCTGGTTCAACATAGTAAGTGAAGATGGCTGGTCACATGCTTGCAGTCAATGGCTTCCTGCACCATGGGGAAGCCCACCATCCTAGCAAAGCCACTTACCTGCTCCTCCTGCTTCTCTCTGTTTAGAGAAATGATAATGAAGTCCGCTCTTCTAGCATCCAGGGGCTCTATGACTTCCCTGGTGCAGCAGTGGTCAGCGAATTGTGGTATGCTTGTGATGTCGCCTGTTCCACTCTGAAAACATCCACAGTAACATTGATGGCCACTGACAGCACTGTCCTGCCCCTGTTCAGAGGCTGCAGGTTCAATGTAACAGATGGCAGGGTTCCATGACTATAATATTCCTCGTCTTGCTGTGCTAATACAGAATATTTACAGAGTCTGCTGAGGTAAGGAAAACATCAACTTTATTGGGACATCTCTTACTGTGGCTTCATCTTGCCATGAGGTCCACAAGAGACAGAAATTATCATATGACACTGCATCACTTCCTGTGATGATGTATAGTGTCTCATTAGCAAATTACACAGTTAGAATTAACCCCTTATCTACAATGACAGCTTCCTTGGAGAAGCGTAGTCACTAAACACACTGCTTTTGGCTGAGGTGTGTAAAGCCTCCTATTAATCAAGATCTCTCCTCCTCCTCCTCCTCCCTCCAAGTAGCTTGTCTTCCCAGCCTCTGCTCCAGCTTCCTCTGATGCTGCTGCCCAGGGGTAACTGCAACTATAGCCCCATGACTGGGGGTAAGTGGTATACTCAGAGGCCTTCCAAAAGGGCATGACTTCTCCTAAGCATCCAGCATCACTCCCTTCTGATTTAAACTAACTCTGCAGCCACAGCTGGATAGTTAAAGCACCTTATCTGCATGTTGAATGATGATGCCTTCAAATAGTGGCAGTGAGGGTTTCCCTCATGCAGCCGAACGCACGTTCAGCTATGCATGTTTAATAGAAGGCATTGCAGAAGTGGCAAAGTCCAAAATGACAAGTTGGGCATTAAATCAGCGTTACACACTGACTAACACCACAATCTGCCTACTCTGCATACTTCTGTTGCATGCATGGGACACACGCTATTGCCCTCCATGACTTGGCGACTAAGGCAGAACACATTGGAAGTGGCTGGACCAGACAAGCACCAACCCCACCCCTCAGCCATTTTTTTTCCTCAACTGGTTCCTGTAGCATTGGATCTATCAATGCCACCGAGTGGAATTTTTACAGCTGATGTAGCCGGACTCGCTATTGGTTAAGTGGAAAAGAAAGAAATACTTGCATTTATATAGCATCTTTGATTAACTTAGGATGTCCCAAAGTGCTTTCCAACCAAAGAAGCATTTACAAAGTGTAGTTACTGTTGTAATGCTGGAAAAGCAGAGGTTAATTTCCATGCAGCAAGGTCCCACAAACAGCAATGTGATAATGACCAGATAATCTCTTTCTTAATAATGTTGGTTGAGGGTTAAGTATAAACCAGAACATAAAGAAGAACACCCCCACTCTTCTTTGGAATAGTGCCGTGGAATCTTTTATGAGCCCTTGAAAAAGCAGATAGGGCCTTGGTTTAACATCTCACATGAAACAGGCTGCAGTTCCTCAGTACTGCACTTGAATGTTGGCCTAAATCACATCTTTGAGTCTTTGGAGTGGGGCTTGAATCGACAACCTTCAGACTCAGAGGTGAGAGTGCTACCAATGAGCCATGGCTGAAATCTTGGATGGGGCCATTGAGAAGATTTCAGTCAACATATTATGAGCAGTCAACTCTGATGAAAAGACTTTTGAATTCCCCGACAGCATTAGGGAGCCTGCATTCTTATACTTATGGACTAGTCTCAGGTTTTGGACCAGGAATTCAGAAAGCTTTAAATCCAGGCACTTATCCTTAATCCATCTTATTCAATGGAATTTCAGCCTAATGTATAAATAAGTCAAGTTTCATGTCAGCTGGGCTTTGCTGTATGCATCGTTCATAGGCAGAGACGGACCTTTCCCCAAAGGGGGTGTCATAGTTAATTACCAATTACATACTACAATTAGGCAGTGGATTGAAATTTGCTTTTCTTCTGTAGCTCCACACTATAATCTTACACAGCCAAATGACCAATTCACTTCTGGAAAAACAAGCACAAGAGAAATCAGACATAAACAGGAAGTTACAAATGAAACCACAATTAGTACAAGATTGTCCTTAAAGGAAATCCAATCAGTGGACTTGAAAATGTCCAGATATGCAACAACCTATCTTGGACTTTGCATATCCTGTGGAGGCATTGAAACATTTTATGGTACTAGGGCTTCCAAGTCATTTTGTTCATTTTTGAATAGAATGGGAGCTAGGTGGCACCCATGGTCTGAAGCATAGCAGTGCACGTAAGAGTTGAACCCATTCACCCGAGAAGAGTTTGAGGTTACAAGTCTGTCCCCGTATCATGCATCAATCCCACCTACTCGCTACATTGTTTCAATCCTTCATTCTTCACAAAATCATTTAATCCTCCTAAGAATCTATTTAAACTGCTCAGCTCAAAGTTCTATTGTGTCTACTGCTTGTGTCAGCTGTGGCTAAGTTAGTAGCACTCTTGTTTCTGAGTCAGACGGTCCCTCTAGGGACCTGAGCGTAAAACCTAGACTGCCACAGCAGTGCTATTGGAGATGTCAACTTTCAATGAAACATTAAACTGAGGTCCCTTCTGCCCTTTCATGTCAATGTACAAGTTTCCATAGCACTCTTTGAAGAAGAGAAGCGGAGTTCTACCCAGTATCCTGGCTAACACTAATCTGTCAACCAATGCTGAAAATCAATTTATATGGTCATTTATCACATTGCTGTTTGTGGGACCTTACTATGTAAAAGTTGGCTGCTGTGTTTCTCACAATTGAAGGATGACTACACTTCAAAAGTACTTCATTAGCTATAAAGCACTTTAAGATGTCCTGAGGCCATGAAACCTTTTTTTCCAATGATATATTTTATTCACAAAATTTGTAAAAGTACATTCCAAAACATTTTGAATTGAATATTACAGGAAGTGCAATAGAATTCAACTTTCCTCCATGCAGGATGTTCCACTCTGAGGTCCCTGAATAAAATTTCAATACTATCAATATTGTATTGAATAATATACATTCCCTGTCAGGCCGAGGGGTTCTACACAGTTTGTAGTCCCTTGGTGTACTGTGGCTGAAAGGCCTTAGATGTTGGCCTTTTCCTATTGCACCTCTGTGGTGGCTGCCCCAAGCTATAGTGCATCCCTCAGCACATACACCCGGAATATGCTAGTCAGCAACACTTGGACTTGTACAACCCTTTGCACTGGGAGACCAACAAATTTCAGGCAGACCAAAGAGAGTCTTTCATCTGAGGTCATGGAACTGCTTTATAAATGCAAATATTAAACTTGCTTCATTCAAGAGACAGAGTATCTGGTAGTGCAGGAGTCTGCCAGTGCTGCATTGTAATGTCAGCCTAGATTTTGTGCTCAGGTCCCTGGAGTGGGGTTATTTAGTTACTTACAAGTCAGATTTGTTATTGAGCTGCTTATGATTCAGGCTTACCTATTTATAAATCAGGTTTATGGTGCTTTAGAGTTATGTGATGTTATGCCATACATCAGTTTGTGACCCTTAGTGTATCCTCTTTGCACAGTGATAGATTGTTTCTTTTATTCATTGTTTTCAACCCTTGTTGGCGCTTTGGGCTATGGTGAATGTTTTCCAGCCAGCGGTAAGACAGTCTGCACAAAAAGAGACAGCAAGCAACTCTGAATTACATTATTAGCAACAATATTTACAGATAATACCATAAACTTAGCCTTGAAGAAACAACATTAAAATATCCCAATGCGACTCCAGGACCTCTCTGTAGTCAATTGGACTAATTCCACACAAATTCCTTTTAATCCAAAATATGTAAAGCTTTAAATACCAAATAATTACTATTAGTTTATTGTGAATAATCACATTATAGGTTTTATTAATTTTCCAAATTAAGATTGATGTTCAAAGGAAACAAAAGCAAGAAATACATCAGTTCTCATTTACCTCCCGCCAACTGCAGAACCAGCCCAGGAAGGGTTCTATCATTTCATGAACAAGCAGACTTAAGCAACGTTTGAGCAAGAAACTCTGACATTCTCAGGTGACTTATCTCACAACAGAGGTATATTTTGGTGTGAAAATGAGACACACAAACATGCTGTTGAAGTAAAATTGGCTGTTCACGTAAACGGCAGACTGGTGCACCCATACAATCTCCGCATTCGACTGGCATCAGGTCATTGATGAGTTTAATAATGGAAGCTGTGATCTTAACATCATTGATCCAGGTTGACTAGTGATTGGACTAATCAACCTTTCAGCATTCTTGCAACTACCGTAATGTTACCATATATATAGGAAATTTTTTAAAAGTCTTGCACCTCATGCACATTCACTTCCTGGGTCGTCAAATTTATCGTGCGTGTGTGTGTGTGTGTGTGTGGAGGCCAGGTCATTGAGTATATTTAAGACCGAGATAGATAGGTTCTTGATTGGTAAGGGGATCAAAAGTTACGGGGATAAGGTGGGAGAATGGAGTTGAGAAACTTATCAGCCATGATTGAATGGCGGTGCAGACTCAATGGGCCGAATGGCCTAATTTCTGATCCTATGTCTTATGGTCTTGTGCCTGTGTCATACCTGGGTCACATGTGGGTATCACTATGTATACTTATCATTATACCTACCTTTCAGTCCTCCCAAAGCTAGGTGGTGCTACCCCTCCTACAAGCTTCGTGGTTCTAGATGGCATTTCAGGTGTGCAAGTTTGATTTGAATTTAGACTTAGTTGTGAAACAATTATGTACTAAAAAAATGTAAAAGGCTTGCACCTTGGGTAGATTGACTGCATTCCTGACATCACATTTTGTCACTAATGAAAACCAATTTAAAAAATAAAATTCCAGCAGAATTGCTGGGTTCTTCTGACCTGGAGCTTGAAATTGACAAATAAAACCCAATTTTCAAAGAATCCCCCACCAAAAAAATTAACTTTGATTGGCCGGAGGCCGTGTGCATTCAACAATTAGGCTCTGTGGACTTCAATGGCCAATGTTCCACCTTGGCAGCAGAATAATACAATGTGTATTACTAGGTACAGCATTCTTGTTGGATGTATCAGCCAAGTTATAGTAAGGAAAGCCATAGAGGCTAATACATTCCCTTTGAGCTTCGAGAAACTATTGAAACATTCTTGTTCTAATAAAGACTGCTAAATGTTGTAACATAATCCTGTGGGTCCTGCCACACCATCCATACAATTACAGAACTCTGCTCAATTTTTCACAAGTAACGGGATGGGGGAAGGGGTGAGCGGTGGCGGGGGGAGTGGTGGACAGAGGTAGCACATGGACCAGAGTTAATGGAAATATTCCAATCTGCAATACAGCTATTAACCTATGGGTACTACACAGCCTTTGAACACTTCTGGTCTTGGATGACAAAACCATGCTCTCCAGTAGCAGTCACACTGAGGTCTTTAGCAAAGGCACTGGAACTCGTCATTAATTTATAGTTTCTCCGGTTCACCACTTGGTGCAGCACATCTTTTCTAGCTTGCAC
Organism: Cetorhinus maximus; assembly: GCF_964194155.1. NCBI lineage: Eukaryota > Metazoa > Chordata > Chondrichthyes > Lamniformes > Cetorhinidae > Cetorhinus > Cetorhinus maximus. The sequence goes on along the minus strand of NC_135881.1, from coordinate 174,232,724 downwards.
AATGAAATGTTACTTTTGTCAGAGGATTACAGCAACCAATGTGTTTGGCCCACTCTCCCTCACTTTCAAATGGTTTTGAAGAGGGTAATGGCAGGGAAAGCATTTGAGGTGAAGGGTCCAAATTCCTCACAAAATCACATATGATCACCACAACCACTGATAATGACGAATAATTAATGACAAGCACTGGAAGTGGAAGGCAATGTTAATTTGGCATGGTGGATTCATGTTTTGTTTCTGAAAATACTCATGCTCCATATGTGTTCAAGCACTTGAAGACAGATTTGATCTTGTTTCTGCATTCCATAGGACTTTGCCTTGGCAGTCACCAGCAACTAATTTGTAATACACGACTAGTTTCTCTGTTATACTATAGAATTGATACCACAGTGCTGGCTCCATATGAGCAGTTTGAGGAGTTGGATGAGCAAGGCTTGCCTCAGTAACACCGGATGCTTTCAGCAGCCTCACACCAGACCAAGCTATTCACGACTCTCCCACACGTGGACAGCAAATGCCTTCATAGAGTTATAAAAGGATTAAAATGGAAATCAAATCGACAGGACATGGCAATCTTTGCCTGATTTTTAAGCGAGTGTAAACGGGCTGTCGCTCATTTGTCCTGCTGTCCTGCTAATCATTATTACCCTGGCATAACCCCAACAACTTGCATTTATATAGTGCCTTGAATGTCACAAAGTGGCCCAAGGCACATTACAATAGTCTCTAGTGGCAAGTGAACAGCATGTGGCAAATGGAACTTATCATACTGTCTTGTGCCTGAATTGGGATCACTGTGGAACCAATTCCATCCACAACAGCACCACTCCAGGTGGGTCTGCTTTTCCCTGGCACTGCTTCACCATGTAAAACTTGTAGATCTGAGGTGGGACTGTGATTTGACTTCTAACTGCCATTATAATCGGGCATGAATGGCATCATCGCCAGACTTCTCCCCAAAACCATGAAATTAAGTTGCTAAACTTGAAACTTACCCAGGTGTTTAACTAAGGGGCAGGAATGACTATGTCAGAGTACAAGAGGTTTCAGGTTTGAAAGAATAGGTAAGGATTAACCTACCATTGAACCTCATGTATTTCTAGGTTTTCCTCTCTAAAAAGACTATCTAAACATCAGTAGATTTTAAGGAATTATCTGCAGAGCCCTATTAAACTGACCAACTTCCTCAGTCAAACAGCAGAGTGGACATTAGCCAGAGGAATCCCCTTGGACTGTATCCACATCCCAAGATTTCTCTCAGTGTGTTTGGCCCCAGTACAGCTTGAATGTGAGAACCTACTCAATCTCTGCCAAGTGCTTTCGCTGTTTTAGCAAAAGTTTTGCTCAGCCTTAGGCAAAAGGATATGTGTAATGAATCCAGGAACATGTACATCTACAGTATTTACTGCAAGGGTTACATTTGTCTTTAACTAGAAATCTTTGTTTCTCCAGTTCCTTTCCTCCCAGAGGTTTCTCCTTCTTATGCCTTGGAGATGCTGGTTCTAGCTGGGATATAGTTCCACCTAGTTCTCTAATACCAAGCCAACTGAGCCCCATCTTCAGACACAGTAAGTGTTGGCAAGCGTGTTGACAAACCTGTGGCATGGCAACTCAGGTCCAACCATCAGTCTAACCTCCCTCACATTCACCCATTTTTAGAAGCAGTCAATAAATTGCAATCAAGTAAGGAAGTCCTGTCCAATTTTCCACCCTCCAATCCAGAGGTCAATTGTAGTCATCACATTGCAATTAGGGTTTCCAACCCACCATGATTCTCCAGGAATTGAAGAGTAATCTCCAGGAGAAAAATCAGAGATACATTTTTTTTAAATCTTTCAAAACTTTTCATTATTGGTTTTAAAAAGGCTGTTTGGCTGACTGTGAAGAATCATCCAATCATGTAATGAAGAGCCTAATCGCTTTTCAGTTGGAAAGCATGTTGTAAGTTGGGGTGGCCAATAATGGGGATGTGGGGGTGGGACAGTTGGAGGGAGATCATCATGTGGTGAAACCTCCAGGAATACATCCAAACAAAGTCAGCAGCCATAATAATTGCAATCCTGGCTGAGATTAGCAGCAATCAGGAATTGCAGTTAAGGCCTTCTTAATCTGAATTGTCCAATTCAAAATACACAGTTACTAATCAAGTCATCATAGGATGCCCCATCCTCTCATTTAATTTCTGCTTCTATTAGGGCTCCACAGATCCATACATCTTTCTCCAATCTGCTACTGAAATTCTGTCAATATTGTTCTTAATCTTACCACCAAAGGGGGTAATGGATTAATCCAGAGGCATTGATCAAGTCATTGTGGCTCCATCCCCTCGGAAAAACACACTGTGCTCAACACTTTCCTTGAAGGCATGGGTAACACTGCAGTGAACTAAAGATCAGGATCTGTGTTACATTACATAGTTTGATAAGGCTCCTGTGAAGCATCTTGGGACATTTTGCTATATACAAGTGCTATATAAATGCAAGTTGCTGCATTAATACTTGGTAAGGAATCTTTTCACCCAGTTCGAACAATACAATCTTAATAAGGAGAGAATACTTCATGGAGGTCTGTCGGATCTGATTCTTCCACCACAGTGATGTGGCCAGCCCCATGAGTGGAAATAATTATGTCACACAGACCTCCATGAAGAATGTTGGAAATATTACCCATGCTATGTGTTTCATTAAATACACACACAAACACAGAGATACATGAAAAATCTTTTTATTTAGAACCTGGGCAACAGGAACATTTGTACCACTGCGACACATTGCAAATGCTGAAACAGACCACACAAGTTCTTGACCTATCTCTGCAATAATAACATTATCCATCATTCCATTTTCTAGATATCATACTGTTGCAGTATTCCTTTTCTAAGACCCATTGTATTTTAAAGATGTTTACACTTAAAGATAAGCAAAAATTAAATATGTACAATGACTTTATTTTTCTTTCTCTCCCCTTCCCATTTTCACAAAAGTCATTCAGCATTCCTGACTGGCAATGTAGATAATACTCCCAGATTTCTATCAGAGCCTTTCCTTTCCTTCACCAGCTGAATGAGGAGGTGTACGGGAAGGTCTAAAAACCGGGAAAGAGGTGGGTGGTGGACCACTTACTGGTTAGACTTCTTGCTGTGGGGTTGGTTCCCTTTTCTCCCCATTGTTTCCATCTGCTGCGGAGTAGGGAGTAGGTTACCAACCTGACACTCAGCCCCCTGCCTTCAACTACCCCACCCCCATGCCTCTGGCATTTGTCACCCAGCGGTCCCTCCTCATAGTGCACTGCCTGCCCATGCTAACCTGAAAGCCAATTGGATGGTTCTCGACTGTCAAAAGAACCTTTTATCCACCTTCAATACTTTTGTGACTAATAAATCAATGTCTTCAAAGAAAATGAGAAATACATTTTTTTTAATGCCATTATGGTTATTTTTGCTTAGTTGCTCACAGCAGAGGCTTGTAGATTAATCTTCAATTCCTGGAGATTCCAGGACATTCTTGGAGGGTTGGCAACCTTACCTAGGAGGACATTGAAGAGACAGGAAGAGGAGGCAAGAGTCTTCAGGGACATTGTTCCAGAGAAAAGGGATTAAAACATGGTTGGAGGTGCAGGGTCTGTGGAGGACTGAATCAAATAAATAAATACACACCACTAATGTCCAGTACTGTGGAACAAATGAACAGCCTGGGTGAAGTCATTGGTATGTTGAGAGAACTGCAGACCTTTTTACTGCCTGTAGGCATTTGCAGCTGTCCGGGTGAAGTCATCCCTTCATCCCAGCAAACGTCTGATTGTGATCTGCACCATTCCTGCAGTAGCAACTCTCTCCTACGAAGCACAGCTTTTGTTTCCCCACACCCCTGTCCTTGTGGGAAACTGTCAGATCTTTGCATGGCACCTCCCACTGAGAGCACACACAGGATCAGGACCTCACCACACGGGCACAGAACATCGGGCCAACAGCAGAAGTGTCTGTGCCAGCAGAGAAAGTGCTAATATTCATAACACATGTTATCTTAAAGGTGAACAATCTTCATGAAAAAGCATCTGGCAGACTTTTTATTTACTGGTTGATAAACATACAAGATAATAAAATAATCATATCAATATATACCATCACAGCACTTGTATTTGACACATAAATAACCTTTTCTGTATTTTTTCCCGCGCTGAATGTAAATAGTTTGCAAAGCACCTTTTCATGAGGTCAGTGCCCCTTACAACTCAACGCTGATGTTACATGGTAATATTGTAGAATGAAATGTGCTTAACAAACTGTAAGTGCGAAATTAAGTCTCCTGCTGAGAAACCACTTTTGAGGATGAACAATCTCTCATCCCCATTCGTCAGCTACCCTTCACCTTCTAAGTGATGGAGGTCACAGATTTGGGAGGTGCTGCAGTGCATCCTGTAGAAAATACCCACTGCAGCTATGGTGCACCGGAGGGAGTGAATGTTTAAACTGGTGGGTGAGCTGCCAATCAAATGGATTGCTTTGTCCTGGAATAGGCTGGTTCAAAATAAATAAATCGGAGCAGTTTATATTCATTAAGATTTTTCCAAATTGTTCCCATTGAGATTGTTCTGCAGGTACCACCGTCTTGGCCAGCATTTATTGCCCATCTCTAGTTGCCCTTGAGAAGGTGGTGATAAGCCGCCTTGTTGAACCACTACAGTCCATGTGGTGTAGGTACACACACAGTGCTGTTAGGAAAGAAGTTCCAGGATTTTGACCCAGCCACAGTGAAGGAATATTTCCAAGTCAGGATGATGAGTTACTTGGAGGGGAACTTGAGGTGGTGATGTTCCCATGCATCTGCTGCCCTCATCCTTCTTTAAACCCGATTTAAATGGCCCACAAAACCAATTGAGGAAAGCTCAGTTCCACATTTCTGAACTACAGATTTGGCTTGGAGCGGTATCTCAGTTGGATCAGGGAGGTCCAGACAACAGACCATAATCCACGTGTAGCCTTCAAGCCAAGGCAACCTGTCATTCAAAACTCAGGTAACCCCGTTCTATTTCCACATAAGATACTTGTTGGTGTGACTGGTTTGAATTTCACAGGCCTCCAGGGTCACTAAGCATTCTTGGTGGATAAATCCCAAATGAGAGCTCCAAAATTTTAGCAGCTGAAGCTTGAGAGAGAGAAAGAGTTTTAGTTTAGTGAGAATATTGATTCAAACTTTACATACAGCCCCCCAGGCTCCATCATAAGCAGGAAGCTTAGACACTCCTGCTCTAAGTTAAAAGCAGAACTAAGACCTCCAAGCATTCTGCAAATATATCAAAGTTGCTTTGGGATCAGTTAGGGAGTTTCTGAAAGATAATGCAATGCTCAGGCCACTGAGGGAAATACATTTTAAGACACAGCTTGTGAGGTTTCTAAAAGCTTCACGTATCAGATTGGATTAAAATCCATCGACATCTGGCAAAAGCGAGTTGAAGATTGGGATTTGGATTTGGATCCACGTTTACAATGAAACCCTCAGACGTCCAAAGTTGAAAGAATCAGAGTATGAAATTGAAGTACTGAGATCTGAGAAATGGAGTTTGTTTCTCAGGATTGGTTTTCAATATCCCATTTCATTCAAACCCATTGAGCCTTGCTGGTTTAACCTTACTGGCTGAGGCATTTCCAGATTGTGTTGGCCTTTAGGAAGTGTAACAAGCTAGAGTTTGCTTCCTGGGATAATCACACTGAACCTGTGGTTAGTCACATTAAAGTAGCAGCCATGTTGGATTTTTTAAATCTTGAAGCTTTTCTCCACACTGATTCACAATTGAGGCAGCCTGTACAGGAGCCCATGTCATTTGCATAATCATTTGTTTAAATATATTCTTGCCTTCCAAGTAATATGAGCACCATTTAACACCTATATAATTCATTCATTACGGCTCCATCCCATGGATATTGATGCCTTTGACTGCTTATATCTTACTTAGTTAGTGACATACAGATGGAAACTGGGTGGCTGGGCAGTCACATCGCTTCTCGGACCCAGCTGCCTTCCTGCCATATCCTGATGTTATCTGCTCTTTTGAGCAGGTGAGCAGGACAAACAACCCAAGCTGAAAAAGCAGGCAGGGGCCCAATGATGGAACTCAATCTGCTATTTCCACTGGAGGCCTGAGCAGGTAGAGCACTGACGGCTTCCTGGTCTAGCCCTGAAGGCCTGTCAGGCTGTAGATGGTGGATCAGAAGTGGCTCAGGAGGTAAGTTCTATTCAAAACAAAAACAGAATTACCTGGAAAAACTCAGCAGGTCTGGCAGCATCGGCGGAGAAGAAAAGAGTTGACGTTTCGAGTCCTCATGACCCTTCAGCAGAACTGAGTAAAGTTAGGAGAGGGGTGAAACATAAGCTGGTTTAAGGTGGCGGTGGTGGGGGTGGGGTGGGGGGGGGGGGGGGTGGGGGGGGTGGGGGGGGAGAGAAGTTGGAGGAGTAGGGGTGGTTGTAGGGACAAGCAAGCAGTGATAGGAGCAGATAATCAAAAGATGTCACAGACAAAGGAACAAAGAGGTGTAAAAGGTGGTGATATTATCTAAGAGAATGTGCTAATTAAGAATGGATGGCAGGACACTCAAGGTACAGCTCTAGTGGGGTGAGGTGGAAAGACTGACAGGGCATTACAGTTATAGATTTAGATTTAGTTCTATTCAATTCATTTCAGGTGTCCTTGTGGGCCAGGAGAAGCTGAAGCCTTGGGCCTTCTTGTCCCCACACCTACACCCTCCATCACCCGCCATCCTCCCTTCATACCCGAGTCACATTCTGCGCCTTACCTGAATACCAGGGACTGATCCTGCAAATGGCCTCCTGCCATCCAAATTCCCCTTCCTGCCCATCAGCCACCTCGTGAGGCTGGAGCCTGGCCTGGCTCAGGTAGGAGTCAGAAACCTTTGATGAAAATGATACTGACTGATCTTACAAGCCAGGCCTTCAAGTCCTCATAGTCCCAGGTGTGCTGCTCACTTTGGGGTTCATGTTCACCATAGCTATAACCCAAACCCCCATTTAAAATACATATTAAAAATACAAGCTCTTGTCAGCCTTGCCTGTCTTGGACATGCATTCGTAGAGAAGTTAGGGTATTCCCATGAGGAATGAGAAAGAACCATCACAGAATTTAGCCTAATCAGTCTCATATACCTCCTCCAAACAGTGCTGACAGAAGCTTGATCCAGTTGTCTGCTTCTAGTCTGGCTCAGGGGACAGTACAGGATATGTAAGGACCAAAATTCAGCAAGGGTTAAAATAACTTTAAAATAATTTAAAGGAACTATTCAGTCTTTGCTGACAACCTTTCTCACCACTGTCAACAGATTGAGTTCCAGTTAGAAGCTAAGAGATTTCCCCACTCACTAACACGAAGAGCAGCAGCGAGTGCATTGGCACGGAGTGGGAAATTGGGGGAATGCTAAGAACGATGACATTGGGCCTGGAGATTAATTTTGACTTTGGTTAATTGAATAAAATGGGTTATAATGGCCCAGATCTTCTGGTAAGCGGCAAAGGGA